>NC_137818.1:16506072-16808572 GCF_963921795.1 Nannobrachium achirus
GTCCTCTCGGTGGGGGCTCCTTACCGGCAGTGAGTCAGTAGGATACAACAGTGACAACACAGATGTGCGTGTGGTGGGGAGGAATCGGTGTAGTTGGCTGGATTATTCATGAAGCTTTCCTGGAAGAGAAAGATCCCATGATTGGCCGCTAGATGCACTGTTTTCCCCCCGCGAGGTACCAAAAAGATTTTTTCTCCACTGGACCCCATTCATTTTCCTCTTTGATTTTCTAACCTTGATAAACATCGTCATAAATACTTTATGGTTCCTGTCGCTAGTGAAAAACTGCCTTTCAATTACCATGATATGTGTTTGGTGCAAATATGGTCCCATTTATGTTAAAATTGATGATAAAGTTGTGGGGGGTGTGGCCAACTAAACTGATACCAGCCGGCTGTGTTGTTCTTCGTGTGGTGTATTTCGGGAGGCTCCGACCACATGTATCCCTGCGGTTGCACGTGACCGTTGCCAGCCAATAGCATTCCTTATGATTCCTGGGGTACCATTCAAACAATGATGGCGACACCATACAAGGGACAAAAAAGCGTCATTTTCGCCGCATAGAAACCAATGGCTTCGCACGGTCCATATTTTTTTACAGTCTATGGGAGGAATCAATCAATTGGCATAACGAAGAAAAAAATAATTGTCTAATTTAAAATACAGATTACTTTATTTAAATGCATTATCTATCTATAAATGCGAGAAGTCTCTGCGTGTCTGCGTGTATGTAATCCGCGTATCTCGAGAACCGTTCGTCCCACCGGCTTCAGATTCGGCACGCGCGTTTCTCCGCCGCGGCGTGGAGTGCAGTGCCCGGCCTCGACCCGACCCGACGCGCGTTTTTTACGAAACGGCGCAAAACGTTCGGAATCTCCTTATGCGGAGCCGATTGTTGACATCAGGCTGTTCCGGAGGAAATCGGCGAAAGCTCAGACTCATTGTGACATCACTTCATAAAGGCTCTGACATCACGTACGCCACATGAGTCAACAAAAAATCTCTGTGAGTGTGTATGTATATGTAATCCGCGTATCTCGAGAACCGTTCGTCCCACGGGCACGCGCGTTCTCCATATATGGGCATAAAATGAATGCCCCCATATATGGGCATAAAATGGATTGCAGACAGACAGATACAGATATCTCCATATATGGACATAAATGGACAGAGGCAAACAGATGGTCAAAGATCTCCATATATGGGCATAAAACCATATATGGGCATAAAATGGACGCAGACAGACAGATACAGATATCTCCATATATGGGCATAAATGGACACAGGCAAACAGATGTTCAAAACGGGTCCTATGACAACAGGTATAATGAGGTTTGCATTAAAGGGGTAACCGGCACTGCATAAAATGGATTGCAGACAGACAGATACAGATATCTCCATATATGGACATAAATGGCATAAAATGAATGCCCCCATATATGGGCATAAAATGGATTGCAGACAGACATAAATGGACAGAGGCAAACAGATGGTCAAAGATCTCCATATATGGGCATAAAATGGACGCAGACAGACAGATACAGATATCTCCATATATGGGCATAAATGGACACAGGCAAACAGATGTTCAAAACGGGTCCTATGACAACAGGTATAATGAGGTTTGCATTAAAGGGGGAACCGGCACTGTGTCTGCAACACAGTTGGAGGCACAGACAGATACTCCATATATGGGCATAAAATGGACGCAGATAGACAGATATCTCCATATATGGGCATAAAATGGACCCAGAACTATAACTGCAGTGATCTCCATATATGGACATAAAATGCAGATATCTCCATATATGGGCATAAATGGACACAGGCAGACAGATGGTCAAAACGGGTCCTATGAAAACAGGTATAATGGGGTTTGCATTAAAGGGCGTGGCATTCATTCCCTATTTACATTGTTCCGAGTTGGCCAGGTCGCCGACTAGACGCTGGGCCGCCCGAAGGGCGGCCCAGCTTCTAGTCTTCTATAATTGATTACATCAATTAGGTCGATTAACTGTTGCACCCTTAATTTAGAATCTCAAAACAAATTAGTAAATGTTTCAGAACAAAAAAAAATGAAGATAAAAAAACAACGGTCCAGACAGACACGTATAATCCTCCACCACACTCCATCCGACAACACTACACCAGACTACGTCACTTGTTTGTGCGGCGGCAGCAAACCGAGTCGACTCTGAAATAAATAAATTAGGTGGAGTAAAGCTTTGAAACGCTGGAGCAATAAAGAGCAATAAAGAGGTTTCAGGGTACATTAGGCGTAACTTTAGAGGGGGGGAATTAGCACCAAAACGGAGAAACCATCGAATCGGATTACGTCCCACGGCTGCGGGGAGAGAAACCAGCAGTCAACAAAATATAAATTACTGCCCTGTACGACGGGTTAGAGGAGCGGGGAGTCCATGGAATCCACAGAGGAATATCAGTAACAATTGTTTTGGCCCCGGTCAGACCTGGAGGGGGGGGGTCGACCAGGAACTGACCGCCACACACACACACACACACACACACACACACACACACACACACACACACACACACACACACACACACACACACACACACACACACACACACACACACACACACACACACACACACACACACACACACACACTAATAATCACACAAGCAGACACACACACACACACACATACATTAATAAACACACAAGCAGGCACAAACACGAACACAAGCACGCACGCACACACGCACAGGCAGGAGTCACGAATGCACATGGAAAATAACACGCAAACACACAAACAAAACGCACACACACTCACACGCACACACACGCCACGCTCCACCAGAGCAGGGCCCTTATTGATTCCTGCCCTAATTTCCTAATTAGTTTTATTGGATTTCATAATCGTCATCAGGACAGATCAAAAGAAAGTCAAAAGCCCAGCAAGATTTTTCTGCCCTCCTAAACATAATTTCAGTTTTTTTTTCTTTACAGTGAAAATGAAGCCATGTATTCAATTTCCAGTCCCCAGCTGTGAGAGTGGACCTCTTTTTTTTTCTTCCACCCCCCCTTCTTTACTTTTTCCAGCAGAACTCAATGTTGCCATGTGTGCTTATTATAAGCGACTTTGGGCTTGATTTTTTCTTTATTTTTTTCGTAAAATGCAAGGATGCACTGATTCACGTGACACCACGGCGTTCCGACATGATTCTTTTTTTCTCTCTTTTTGGCAGGATCCCGCACATGCAAGGATATGCATGTACGACGTGCATGCTTTAGAACGCGTTCCACACAAAAAAATCTTGATTCGTGCACACAACGAGAATGCCTCAGCCACCGTTGAATACTTACAGTAGTTCAAAACTGTTTTAGTTTAAGCTCCTACGTTCAAGGCATTCCTTGAGTTGAGAAGATTTAGAAGGACAAAAACTATGTAAAAAAAACTAGTCATTTCATATACAAACATGATTACTACTATTTATATACACCCGTAAAATGGATCACACATTTTAAGTAAAATAAAATGTGCGCGACGTGCTCATGACATGATTAAAGTAGCGTTTCAGAACTTTTTTTTAAATCCTTTTTTATATTAACCACTTGAACCCTGTCCATATTCAGAGAATTTTGCAAATAGCAAATAGCAGATCTACAAGTTCACAACACCTCACAGCGCGAGGTGTTGTGAGCATGTAGATCGGCTATTTTCGGCAAAGAGCTTTGGTGTAGAGGGAAAAAAGAGCACACTAAGTACAGAGTGAAAGATCAAGTTTGTTAAGTATTGACGGTTCAAGTGGTTAAATATCTGAAAACACAAATTGACACGAATCCACTTGGCCTGAAAACATTGAAGACCTCTAGTATAACAGGTTCATTAAGGTGCTCGTGCGGCCCATAACGGTCGCTTCTTTTGGGCTCTTGTTTTCATAAAGACACGGTTGGCGTGCTTCTCTCTCGCGGAACCTGGCAACGCCGAGCTACCAAGTCCTTGGACAGCTAACACTGCACAAACACTCCCCATCCCTCCCATGTGCTGTAAGTGATGTTTAGCATTGCACATTTTCTGCATGATCTGCTGCTATTTGTCACACTTCTGTTCGTTCTCCCTTCCCCGGCCCACGCTCAACTTGTGGCGCCGTCCGCTAAACTTACTGCGTCAAGAAGCGCCGGGGAAAAAAAACACATACGGATGATATAATATATCATCCGTATGTGTTGTTTTTACTTTGGTGACACCCGATTATTGCATCGTTAGCGTTCTTCTTCCACGCCGTCGTTAACGACATTTCACTCAAAGTGTCGATCGTCGAAGTCCTAAACTTTTCCAGAAACTTTCAAGCTCACAAAATGTTCCGAGCTAATCAAATGTTCAAATATAGACAAAAAAAAAGAGTTCAAAACGAGTCACAATGAGACACGTGAGCTTGTAGACCAGTAAGACTCCATAATCGGGAAATAAGCAGTGGTGCAGTAGTGATTAAATGTTTGGGGGGTCGCTTGGCGTGACGTGCATGCGCACAAGCACGTGGTGTGCACGTGCATGTGATGCGCGGTTCGCGAGAACATTTCATGTTTTCTAAATATTCTGAATGAATGCCTTGAAACAGAGATGCTGCAAAAGTTGATGAGATGTATTCCCTCCTGATTGCCTACCATTGCATTCTAAAGTTTGTGTATGTGACCTGACGGTCGCTCATCTCCCGATTAGGGAGTCTTACTTCATAGACTTCGTCATTCATGCCAGAACGTCAGTAGGGTCCCTTTAAAGCTTCCCGTTTGCCTGTGTTTGCCTTCCTCTGCTGACAAAATTATATGCATTGGCAGAACCCACCCTCTGTGTATCTGTGCCCTATAACAGTCCTTTTCAACCTGTGGGTCGGGACCCCCAGTTGGTCCCCAAATTATTTTGGGGGGGTACACCGATGATTAACTTAACGTGCAAAATTGTTTTCTCACTCAACAGTAAACAAACCAATATGAGGTTTAAGTGTATAGAGGGTGTCTGCACATTTCTAAAGTGACAATTTAAAGACTTTTAAATACCTCTAAAATGACAAATTAAACATCGGCCAAATTGTCAAAAATTAGAGGCAGAAATTGTACTTTTACTTGAGAAACAGAATACGAGTACTTTTTTTCCACCAACTGCACAACAGTAACTACCCATTGCAACCCCAACACAGGAAACTGCCCAGTAACTCCTGTGAACTGCAGAGCGCACCGCAGGTCAACGCGGCGACAGACTAAACCTCCCGAACCCAATGTGTCGATGCCTTGGTGGTGCCTCCTCTGCCTTCCCAGAAACAAAAAGCCAATCAGTGCCTGACTGACTGGCGATTATTGCACACAACAAGGATGTTTTTCTGGGACGAGAGCGAGAGCTGAGGGATGATGGTGATCTATTGTCCCTTATTCACGCCGTGGGACATCTCTCCTCCGCTGACATCTGGTTTATGTGGAACGAGCGAGCGGAGAAACAATGGGGGGAGAAAAAAAGAAAGGAATTTTCTAAAATGACTAAGAATTGAGCGTGCCCCTTCGGACATGCAGGGTCTGTAAGCACGTCTGCCCTGCCGAGAACTCGACTCCTCTCTTCTCTTGCAACATCTGGCATGGGATGAAATGTGGGAGAGAGGATGGGTAGAGAAAAAAGCCAAGTACGACATGGAACAGGAACATTATGTACAAGTGTGTGTGTGTGTGTGTGTGTGGGGGGGGACATGCACACATAGACATCAAAGGGGCCTTGAGCCCCTGCCCCTTTATCCGTCTGTAAAAAGTGCCCTCTCCACTCCAGACCATGTAAAAGAAAAGAAATGCAAAAGCCTTCTTTCCATGCCATATAACTGAAGGCAGCATTCAAGAGAATTGCCTTGTCCAAACTCTCCTGAACTTGAATGCGGCATCTTATGTTGAAAGAATTGCCTTCTCCATGCAGTTAGGCCACATCTCCAGAATTGACTTGATAATGCTTAGTTCAGTGTGGTTACACGCATATAGCCGACCTCCAAGCTCCACAACGCGTCGCAGGCAACGCGTTGTGAGCTTGGAGGTCTGCTTTCTTCAATATTTTCACCAAAAGGCTCTTTAAGAAATTTCAGCCCCTGCCTCTCTAACATTCTCTGCACGTCCCTGCCGCTGACTCCAGAAGCCAATAATGGAAGTCAGAACCAAAAAAAAAAAAGAAAGAAAAAATGTTCAAGGCCCCATCTCTCCCTCTTATGTCTCCCTACTCTCATTAAATGCCCATTGACAGATGTTAAACGAGCTAAAGAACAGATTTTTCCCCCCTAGGTTTTTTTCTCTCTGCAATGGGCCGTTTTGTGACGAAACCCATTCAAATGACCCCATTATTACAAGTTGCCTTTCAGAGAAGGACGGCGGGGATGAGAAGAAACGAGATGAGACGAGACTACAGATATGTCTCTCAGATGAGATGTGCAACCGTTTTTTGAAGAATATTTCTAGTCTTGTCCTGGTGCCGAGGGCATTACAACTATAACCAATAGAAATCTAACAGAAGCCAACACAAATGCATAAACATAACTCCAGACTCAACAGAGTGTGTACAAATGCAACCGAATGGACCGGTTTGTATACTCTGAGTTACAGAACCTCAAGTGTTCATTTTGTTTCTATTTAAAGTATACCTGTGTGCGGGTGTGTTGAGTTATAAAGCAACAAATGCTGTGAAAAATAAATGCATAAAACTATACTATCTGACTTCTAGGAACCTTGTTATCAGCCTAAGTACGTATTAGGCCTATTGAACTCTACACCAGGGGTCTTCAATAGGGGGTCCGGGACCCCTAGGGGGTCCTCAAGAGTTACTACAGGAGGGCCACCGAATCCGTGTGTAATAATTATTTTCAATTAAAAACTTTGAACCCTCACATCCCAATTCTGAGGAGAACTTTAGTCAAAAATAGAAGATCTACAAGCTCTCAACGCCTCGCTTGTAGATCAACTATTTTCAGCAAAGAAGTTTGGTGTAGAGGTAAAAAAAAGAGCAGACCAAGTACAGAGTGAAAGGTCAAGTTTACTAAGTATCGACGATTGAAGTGGCTAAATATCTGAAAAGATGCTAACACGAATCCAACATAGACTGAGTGCTGTCAAGCAAGTCGAAAAAATCTGCTTTATGCATGTATACAATATGTAGAGGGGGTCCCCTGCTTCATCTCTATCTCAGTTAAGGGGTCCTTGGCCTGAAAACGTTGAAGACCCCTGCTCTACACTCTGCTTCTAATCATCTGCTTTCACTACTGAAGGAGCACAAAGTAGTTCAAATAACAGTTACTGCATTCAAGCAGCACATCCAAACTCCCAGACCATATCAAGTATCACATCACAATATTTACACATGCTAAAGATCCTGCACACCACCTCGGAGGTTGTGGGTTTGAATCCACAATGGTGCATCCGGCTTCATCGGGCGTCTGAGGGGCAGCAACTGTCATATAGGAGTAGGAGAAAGGCTCTACGTCCTCCCGGTGGGGGCTCCTCACTGGCAGGTGAGTCAGTAGGATATACAACAGCAGCAATAGAAATAGAAATGTGTGTGGGGAGGAATCAATTGACCCTTTGTCAGCCTTCTTTCTGGTAGACCAACCAGCAGGCTCTTTCTGCCTTGTTCCGCCCTGGTTTTTGTGAATTTGCTAAAACATCATTTAGCAACATTTAAAAACATGCCCAGTCACTATGCTACACCATGTTCCTTTTTACGGAAACCGAGTTTAAAATGAGAATTGAATACACAGAATAACAATACGAAGCAACTGAAAAAACATGTTATTTCAATGGTAGTGGATGGAGAGAAACGTTTTTTTGACACAGCAACCAATTTTAAATTCATTTTAAATCCGGAAAACTGCCCCACTGGAAGAAAATGGGCTAAAAAGCAACAACAAAAATATGTAGTATTGGCCATCCTTAGCCCATGCCCCCTCTGTGCCCTCTCTTTGCCCGCTCCGTGCCCCCTCTCCCTCCATCCACTCTATACCCCCGGTGTGAGAAGGGTGCGTGACTGGGGGGGTTACGCGGGTCGGGGGGGCAGGAAGGAAGGAATGAAGGAAGGAAGGAAGAAGGTTTAAATCCCAGTGAAGATGTTTTTGGCCTTGATCACCGCGGCCATCGATCCCCCCCGGCTGATTCCCACTCAGATACGTCTTATTTTATTAGTGGCCTCGGCCTTCTGGCCGCCCCATTCCACTGTGATCAATACCGGCACGGGGACGGCCCGTATTTTTCTCACTTTTAGTGCCTTAACGCTGTTTAACCGTTGTCACCTGATAAACGGCAGGCCCTCCCCAAACGCTGATTTCCTATTGATTTCTCCCTCATTCCCCGGGCCGTCCGCTCCCTTCGTCACTTCTCCACCATTGTTTTTATCTCCGGTTATCTCCTCTCCTCCTCCTCCTCCTCTTTACAACCCTCCCTCCCTCCCCCCCCCCCCCCCCCCCCCCCACCTTGAGGAGAGGGGTGGTCCTCAATGTCGGCCATTTTAGAATGGTTTCAACCTCCGACCCCCCAGACGGACACCCATTCGGTTACGAGTGAGTGTGGGACTGTGGGCCTCTTGGACGAGTCAAGACCCGAGGGAATGATTTTCTGCTTCCATCATCTCTTTAAAAAAGGAGAACTGAGGTGAAATATTATCACACACACACACACACACACACACACACACACACACACACACACACACACACACACACACACACACACACACACACACACACACACACACACACACACACACACACACACACACGTCCTCAAGAGTTCACTACTTCATCCATAACGTGTAACATCATGGCCACCCACTTTAGCTCAGTTTATGTTGCAACCAAAAAAATAAATAAATAGTATATTTAGGTTCTCATATACTTCACTTCACATTTTTTACTTCAGGGGGAGAGACTTCAAATCACCGTTCAACTTCTTAAAAGTTAGTTTACTTTGCACTCTTCCAATAATTCCTGAGCAGACATATCAATCAAGGCATGTTGGTTTCAGGGAGGAAAAAAATAAGGTAAAAATGTAAGAAACCGAGCTGATATTGATATATAAACTGAGATCTAATGATACGTCAACAACATCCAGCACACGCACACGCACACGCACACACACACACACACACACACACACACACACACACACACACACACACACACACACACACACACACTATACACTTGCTGCATGCTTGTAAACTCTTTAAAGTGATCCCTGGCTAATACGACAAATATGCCTTAATACATTATAATTGTCCTCTATAACTGCAAAGTAAAATTAAAAACACCTTAAATATTTTATTTCTTCTAGAAATAGCTAATCTTTAACTTAACAGGGTCGCAAGTTGATGATGTCATAAATGTCATGTGTGATCTATCCCTATGGAATTTATGGCATGCATGTGAAAATAAAAACAAACTTAATATTTCCTATGGTTAATATGAGCATCAAATCAATATTTCAAATGTGTTTTTTGCACATGCATGCCGTAAATTCCATAGGGATAGATCACACATGACATTTATGACATCATCAACTTGCGACAGGCATTTCCCCTATTGAGTGAAAGATCCGTTATTTCTAGGAGAAATAAAATATTTAAGGTGTTTTTAATTTTACATTGTAGTTATAGAGGACTATTATAACGTATTAAGGCATATTTGTCGTATTAGCCAGGGATCACTTTAAGATATTAATTTAAGTCAAAAGTGGACAAATGAAACCAAATTAGGTTGCATTCTACTACTCGACAATGTAAATCACTGGTTTCTTTCAAAATTGACCTGAAAAAACATCTATCAGGAGACCCCAAGGGGAGGTTAATGCAAACGTGTCATTCGCTGCCACCGTTTTTCCTTTTCCATCCTTTGTAGGCCTACATAGTGTTTTGTATTTGTTGATGACATGTATTATTGTGTAAATCTGTTTTGCTATGCTGATGAATTGAATACATAGGACTACAACGGAGACAAGTCCCCAGGACTTCGTCGTCACCCTAAATGTCTGACTTGTTGGCCCTACCCCGCGCCGTTTACATTTCTGACTAATAAAGTATTCAATCAATCAATTCGTATACACTCTCGGGAGTTACCGACCCATAATGGTTCAATTGGTACACTCGCCTGAGTTAAATTAACGCTCAGGGTTTTACGGCGCAGGTGTAGGCCTATAATACTGTATGTGTGTGCAGCCAGTGCACATGAACGCATACACGCGCGCGCGTGTGCGTGCGTCTATGTGTGCTGAAGTATCCAAGCAACAGATGCTCTGACACCCTGGGAGGAGACAGCTCCATCCATCATCGCGCTGTGCTCCTGATGACGATCAAGGCAGGGTTTATTTTTTTTGTGCGCGGGACCAGCATGCACTGGGAGCTCCATCAGCAGACAGCCGGCAATAACACACACACGCACACGCGCGCGCGATCAGTTTACAGCAAGCGCTTCGACAGACCTCTTAACTGTATAAACAACATGTTTAATCCGGTTTACACAGAGGCAAATTAATGGAGAAATGGACGGTAAAAGGGAAATGCAATATGGGGGTAATAACTACCGGATTGTGGGGAGGAGGCGGGGTACTCTTTGTGGGCACGTGATAATCTGATGCCTGGCCCATACTGGGGTTTGCACACTGTGTCGCTGTGGGACTAACACAGTGTGCGATGTGAGCTTGTAGATCTGCAGTTTTTGGTGCATGGAATTATTATCTTTATTATTATTACTTGTTTATTTGAAATTCAGGGCATACATTAAATCAAGACTTGTTTGCCTATAGTGAGAACCAATCACAAAAGAACAAAAAAAAGGTAAAGCAGTCATAAGTGTCATACATAACAATGCAGCCATAGGGCAAAACGAGAAAAACGTAATGAAGAATGTCCAGCTATGAGGCACCATAGTCCCATTCCAACATTAAAGGGACACTTAAAGAACATACCCTGATTGAGTTTTTAGACAGAACAACACAGAACAGACAAACTTGTGCATGGAATTCTGGATCAATTATTAATCGATGAGGCAATTAGGAGACAATAATCTAGGTGGTGATGGTCATGTTTTATGTACATGATATCGTGTCAGTGGTACGGTAGTTCTGCCATGAATCAGAGATCACAGTTATACTGTAGCTTCTGAACTATAACAAGATAGGCTGTACCAAAACAATAGCTATCAGGCTATTAGCTATTCAGACTCTTACAAGCTATCAATCAAATATCATAATGCAGATGTCTTCAACGTTTTCAGGCCAAGGACCCCTTAGTTGAGAGAGAGAGAAGAAGCAGGGACCCCTGCAATATGTTCATAGATATAGTTTCATTGTTTGACAGCAGGATCAACAATGTATTTTGGATTCATGTTAATGTGTGTTTTCAGATATTTAACCACTTGAACGGTCAATACTTAATAAACTTGACCTCTCACCGTACTTAGTCTGCTCTTTTCCCCCTCCAAAGCTCTTTGCCGAAAATAGCCGATCTACAAGCTCACAACGCCTCGCAGCACGAGGCGTTGTGAGCTTGTAGATCGGCTATTTTTGGCTAAAGTTCTCAAAATATGGACGCTAGGGTTCAACTAGGTACAAATCAGGTGTGAGATGGGCTGAAATACTGTATGTATGTCTCGTCTCAATATCGGACAAAGCATAAATTATAAAAAAAAGGGAACGAGTTAGGACTTCTCTGCCTCCATCTCCGTCTCTCTCTCTCTCTACCTCTCTCTCGTCCTGTACATTATTTATGCAAAATTAAATCTGCTCCCATTCCCGCATAGTCCGTCTCATCCAGCCAAGTCACTTCTGTATTGATCTCCCACCGGGAGCGCTTCCGTAAATCCAGCCTGTCCCCATCACCCTGCTGCCTGCCATCAATACCATTAAACGGACGCGTGTCCCTTTCCTTATCACCAGATGTATATACTCTCGGCAACAGGGTGGACACTATAGTCGCGGTCAAGTGCTGGTCATTCCGTTTATGTTTTCTTCACCTCATTTACTTGATTGTCTTAATCAACCAGGATATGTCGGCTTGTTGAACCAACGTGAACCCTAGCATGTCATAAATAGGCAGATTGGTGTAGAGGGGGGAAAAGGAGGGGACCGAGTACAGACCCCTGTGGGACAACGTAAACGTATACAGCAGGGGTCTTCAACAGGGGGTCCGGGACCCCTAGGGGGTCCTCAATAAAAGGGGGTCCTCCGAATCTTTGGGTGATTTTTTTTTCATGAACCACTTGAACCCAACGTCCATATTCGGAGAACTTTTGCCAAAAATAGCAGATCTACAAGCTCAGAGCTTGTAGATCTGCTATTTTCGGCAAAGAGGTTTGGTGGGGGAAAAAGAGCAAGTCAAGTTTATTAAGTATTGACCGTTCAAGTGGTTAAATATCTGAAAACACAAACTGACATGAATCCAAAATGTCAAACAATGAAACTATATGGAATCTATGAACAGGTTGTGTGGATCTCTGCTTCATCTCTCTCTCAACTAAGGGGACCCCTGATATACAGTATATAGGGTTTATGTGAAGATACAGTCAGTGTATTTTCCCTATGCTTTCTTTGGCTTGTTCCCATCGTTTCAAACCTTGAGCACGATCCAGAAACCTCAAAGGGGGCAATAAACAACAAACCAAACGGACACTCATTATATTAAGAAGAAAAAAGAAGAACAGAGGACAGAAAACACTTTTAACCTCCTCTAAAAGAAATAAAACCCCAAAACAACTCCCACAGGCCACCGACGACCTGAGCTAGAAATCCAGCTACAGTATAATGCCTATAGTAGTCGCCTCCCAAACACACACACACACACGAGCTGTGAATGAATAGGCAAACCAACGCACACCACCGCACGCAAGCGCGCGCATGTGTGTGTGTGTGTGTGCAGGGGCGTCACAAGGGGGGGAGTGGGACTGAGTTACAAGGGCCCAAGGTGGAGGGGCCCTAGTAACTTTAGCTATTGAAAAATAGCAGATATACAAGCTCAGCACGGCACCGAGTGCCGCGCTGCGAGCTTGTAGATCTGCTATTTTTGAAAGGTCGTGAAAATGTGTGAAAATCTTTTTTTTAACCGAACATTTGTAACTCAAATTTTGCTTCTGGGGGGTCCCTGGAACTAAATATTTTGAGATGGGGGTCCGTGGCCAAATACATATCTTCTTGGGGGTCCTTGACATGAAAAAGTTTTTCAATAGTTAACATTCATGGGGGGCCCGCAGTGAATCCTTGTACCCAGGGCCCAGAATTTGGTGCGACGCCCCTTTGTGTGTGTGTGTGTGTGTGTGTGTGTGTGCGTGTGTGCGTGTGTGCGTGCGTGCGTGCGTGCGTGCGTGCGTGCGTGCGTGCGTGCGTGCGTGCGTGCGTGCGTTTGTGAGCGTGTGTGCGTGTGTGTGTGTGTTTGAGCATCTGTTAGGAAATCCGCTAACATGACCTGGCATCTTTTATTAGGCCTCTCACCCTTTAACAATGGGTTAAGTGATAAACTGACATTTACTGCGCGCCCTGCCAAGTTACACACTGTAGTGTTGTGGAGAGAGAGAGAGAGAGAGAGAGAGAAAGAGAGAGAGAGAGAGAGAGAGAGAGAGAGAGAGAGAGAGAAGAGAAGAGAAGAGAAGAGAAGAGAAGAGAAGAGCTCGTCGGGCCCGAGAAACTGACCGTGAAGTAATAACAAGGGAGTGGGCAAGAGCCAGAGATTTTCTATTAACACAAGAGGGAGAGGAGTTAAAAGGGTTGAGGGCTACGAGAGAAGAGGACACCATATCTTGAGCGAAAAAAGAGAGAGAAATATAAGAAGACCCCCTCCCCCTTTTATCACCAACCACCCCCAACCAGCTTATTATAACCCCACTCTCCCTCCCAATGGGCGGTAGTGGAAGAAATACTTTATTATAACTAGAAAGGATGCAATTGGAAATTACAAGTGTGGTTGCTGACTATATTCTGCCGTAAGCTACCGTAACTGTCATGTGAAGCTCGTCGCATCGCAACGCGTTGTGAGCTTGTAGATCTGCTACTTCCACTATGTTTTTCCTTTTTTTTTTGCGGTAGTAAACCGCTCCATAGAGTGGCTGTGCGTGTCTGTAGCCACTTTTCCTCAGCGTTGTCCCATAGCAATGTGTTTTCCTCAGCGTTTTGCCATAGCAATATGTGTGTGTGTAGCCATATTACATCACCAATTACATCCTAGACCTATATCCTAGTCTTTTTCCTCAGCGTTTTGCCATAGCAATATGTGTGTGTGTGTAGCCTGTATTACATCACCAATTACCAATTGAAGACGTTATGCAAGCACGACCACCGCTCCCTTCACATTGGGTGTGATTTTTTTAAAATATATGAACATTTTTCAACATGGAATCGATTATGACGATTATGAAAAATAATCACTTTTATGTCAAATAATTGCGATTAGAGGATTAGTATGTAATAATTGTGACAGCCCTAAGCTCGACCAATTGATTCCCTATTGATTCCCACTCCCATTGATTCCCTATTGATTCCCTATCCCGACAGAAGTCTGTCTGTCTGTTCATTTCCAGTGGCAGCGGAAAAGTTACCCTAGAAGTCTATAAAGTTTCCCCAGGACTATAATGTGTTACCCTGTTGGGCAACCACACTAATAATACATTATTATTTATTGTCTCCACCAGCCGAAGGCTGAGGGAGAGTATGTTTTCCCCTCCGTCCGTGCGTGCGTGCGTCCGTCCGTGCGTGCGTCCGTGCGTCCTCGCAGTTTGTGAGCGCCAAATCTCAGTCGCCGTTGGCCCGGTCGCTGCCAAAGTGAGCACACACATTCCCTGGATGCCAATCTAGAACCTCTGCCCTAATTTTTTCAAATGGGCCTTTTCTAGCGCCAACTAGTGGCCGATGTTTGCTAAACACATTTCTGTGCACTACTCTTACAGATTTTGTCCAAAAATCCTACAAATCGGTAGGCAATATCTCGATAGTCATGTGATCGACACGGATCTGTCCGATTTTGCATATTCCATCCTGATTGGCTAAGATTGGCTTCCAAAGTTTGTGGGATTGAGCCGTTTTGAACAAAATGCCTCAAATCACAAACGCAAAGTGCAATTATCATGAAATCGCGCACACACGTTCCCACTAGGCCGAGGAAGAAATGCCACTTAATTTTTTTTAATCAGCCTCATGGTGGCGCTATAACAGCCCGATTTGTGGTTTTACTTATAACTCCACCGATCAGTTTCAAACTTTGTAAGCGCACTCCCTAGAGGCTAAGGATAAACCTTTGCCCTGCATTTTTCACATCAGCCTTTTATAGCGCCACCTTTGGGCCGACTTATGTAAAACACATTTTTGGATATTACTCCTTGAGATTTTATCCAAAAATCATGCAAATCGGTACACAGTATCTCTATAGTCATGTGATCAAGTCCGATCCGTCTGATATATCACATTCCATCCTGATTGGCTAATATTCGCTTCCAAAGTTTGCAGGATTGCTCCGTTTTTGAACAAAATGCCTCAAATCATCAACGCAGCTTGCGATTACCGTGACATTTGCCACACATATTCCCACTAGGTCAAGGAACAAATGCTACCTTTTTAACATTGTCCTGTTATAGCGCCACCAGAAGGTAGACTTTAGCAAAACACATTTTTGGAACACAATGCTTGAAATCATGCATGCAGCGTCCGATTGCCATGAAAGATCTAAGGTGAAGAACATATGCCACCCTTTTTACATTGGCCTATTATACAGTAGCACCACCAGGACGCACGGCCTGGTGGAGACCTGTGCTCGGAAGAGCACTGCTTCTAGTTTATTATTTATTCATGCCACAGTAGAAATACCACGATGTAGAATTACTCAACTCAAGTATCTCATGTTCTTTCACTCGAGTTTACCTGAGTAAAAGAACAAAAGCATTTGCATCAGAATGCATACTCACAGTGTCAAAAGTAAAGAAAGTACCACAAACTTTTTTGAAAATAGATGTACAAGCTCATGACAACACCTCAAGGTGCGGTGCGCAGCGAGCTTGTAGAATAGATCGGCCATCGTTTGAATACCCAAAACATAACGTCACTGTCGGGCAGAAACCTCGTATCTCCAAGTTTCGCGAAGTAAAGCCCTGCTTCATCAGACAAGACTGTCGCACAAAAGTAGAGAAAACAGCAAATCTACAAGCACACAACGCCTCGCGGTGCGAGGCGTTGTGTGCTTGTAGATCGGCTGTTTTCACTAGTTTAGTTCATTTTTTTAAATGATAAAAACAAACGGTTTAGGACATGCAAGGTTTCCATCCGACGACGACGATAAAGTCCTGTAGCAGCATAAATTGATTAATGTATGTTTTGTATTAATATTCTAAATCTGCCAAATAACTTAGTAAGCAACAATGTCAAATAATTGTAGTGGGCTAAAAAAGTACAATATGTGTGGCTCTTTTTGTAGTGAGGATCTAATTATAAAGCAGCAAAAGTAAATGAAAAGACTCAAGTAAAGTAAAACACCTCAATATTGTACTGTAATAAATAATAGGGTAAGTTTCTTATGCTTTCTTGTGCTGTATATTCTGATAGTATTCATTGCTATAGAGTGTTTGTTCAGGAGTCTCCATGTCTCTCCAGCTCTTGCATTTTCAGGCCAGGGTACCAATTTTATCCACTCAGATTAGAGAACTCGAGGCGAGGATACAGATTAAACACTAGAAGCAGTGCTCTTCCGAGCACAGGTCTCCACCAGACCGTGCGTCCTGGTGAACTGATCGGTGGAGTTATAGGTAAAACCACAAATCAGCCTGTTATAGCGCCACCATGAGGCTGATTTTTTTTTTTAAATACGTGGCATTTCTTCCTCGGCCTAGTGGGAACGTGTGTGCGCGATTTCATGATAATTGCACTTTGCGTTTGTGATTTGAGGCATTTTGTTCAAAACGGCTCAATCCTACAAACTTTGGAAGCCAATCTTAGCCAATCAGGATGGAATATGCCAAATCGGACAGATCCGTGTCGATCACATGACTGTCGAGATACTGCCTACCGATTTGTAGGATTTTTGGACAAAATCTGTAAGAATAGTGCACAGAAATGTGTTTTGCAAACATCGGCCACTAGGTGGCGCTAGAAAAGGCCCATTTGAAAAATTTAGGGCAGAGGTTCTAGATTGGCATCCAGGGAATGTGTGTGCTCACTTTGGCAGCGACCGGGCCAACGGCGACTGAGATTAGCTGCTCACAAACTGCGAGGACGCACGCAATCCTACAAACTTTGGAAGCCAATCTTAGCCAATCAGGATGGAATATGCAAAATCGGACAGATCCGTGTCGATCACATGACTGTCGAGATACTGCCTACCGATTTGTAGGATTTTTGGACAAAATCTGTAAGAATAGTGCACAGAAATGTGTTTTGCAAACATCGGCCACTAGGTGGCGCTAGAAAAGGCCCATTTGAAAAATTTAGGGCAGAGGTTCTAGATTGGCATCCAGGGAATGTGTGTGCTCACTTTGGCAGCGACCGGGCCAACGGCGACTGAGATTAGCTGCTCACAAACTGCGAGGACGCACGGACGCGAAACATCGGCCACTAGGTGGCGCTAGAAAAGGCCCATTTGAAAAATTTAGGGCAGAGGTTCTAGATTGGCATCCAGGGAGTGTGTGTGCTCACTTTGGCAGCGTCTGGGCCAACGACGACTGAGATTAGGCGCTCACAAACTGCGAGGACGCACGGACGGACGCACGGACGGACGGACGCACGGACACACGGACGGAGGGGAAAACATACTCTCCCTCAGCCTTCGGCTGGTGGAGACAAAAATGAAATTGGAAAGAATAAATGAGCAGACAAAACTGGAACTGGAACACTGTAAAAAAATGAAGCTATACTCTCTCCTGATTGGCTCATCATATTGTCACCTGTACCCGAGAATATATTTTCAGTTCATCAATGAGCTTGAGAGACAGAGAAGCCCCTGTTACTGAACAAACACCCTATAGCAATGATTACTGTCAGAAAATAGTACTTTAACCATTTAACAAAACATTTAACAAAACGTTTTGTTTTAACCAAAACACATCACTTAACCTACCTTTAAGTAAATGCACTCAGTTACTTTCCGGCCCACTGCCCTCAGGCGACGGCCCAGAGAGGCGCATCAGCACCAGCTAGTGGCCGCAGGGCACCACTGCGCGTGCACCGGAGAAGACAATCCCCCCCACCACCCCGAAACCAAACGCCAAACACATTAATCATGGCCAGACGAGTGTAAAATTCAATCGGCTCCTTCCATCCATTTCATGTGAGGCAGACACTGAACTGAAGGCCGGCCTTGTAGCACCAGCCTGTAGAAAAGGAGGGATGAAGAAAAAAGGAGGGGGGGGCGGGTGGGGGAGATATCCCCCCCCACCCCGCTCCTCCCCTACACTTCATCAGGACCCCCGCTTCATAACAAATGGAGTGTCTCTCCGGCGGAGGAGTGCCATCAGAAACGTTGCGTTCTCTCTATCCATTTAATTCCGGCTGCGGAGGGAAGGGGTCAGGAAGGGGAAGCGCAGTGTTCTACTGACTGCTACAAGGCGCTCGCTCTCCTGGCTGGCTCGCCGACCGCTTCCCCCTTTCCCTTCCCCTTCTCTTCCCCCCACAGTCACACAGTAAACTACCTTTTAGGAATTGTTTCTCAATAAGAAATGATCAGTCCATTTATCTGCGGCAGCCGAGGCAGGCGGGCCTGTCTCCCTTCTCCCCGCCCGCACCCGGACCTCCAATATTTTTCGTTTGACCTGATCAGGGCTATAAACTAGACCGAGACACTTTCAATTTGTCACCCCGGGGAGGGAGGCCTACTCTCTCTCTCTCTCCCCATGCGAGTCCCCCCATGCGACTGATTGCATCCTCCTTCCACCCCCCACCCCCCCTCTCGCCCCCGTTTCCCCAAATGTAAAAATTCCTCCCGAGCTTGAAATCTCTTCGGGGGTGTTTCTTTTTTTTTTTCTTCCCCGCTTTTCATTTTTACAACTACTTAACATTTATCAGCGAGGCTAGTGGTAGAGGCTCCGCTTTTCAGTGGAATATAGACTACACCGGGGTCTTCAACAGGAGGTCCGGGACCCCTAGGGGATCCACAGAGTTACTACTAGGGGGACACCGAATCGTTGCCTGATAGGAACCTTTTTCTTTCCTTCTTTTTTTTTTAAGCGGTGAAAGCCGCTTCCAAGGAGTGGCTTTGTGTGTCCCCCATGTCCATATATGGTCATTTCAGTCCAGAATGAACAGGTTTTATCTGTCCGTAAATGTGTGTCCCCCATGTCCATATATGGTCATTTCAGTCCAGAATGAACAGGTTTTATGAAGGGAACATTAGACAATAGACGATCTACGAGCTCCTGACGTCTCGCAGATCGGTTATTTTCAGAGGTTTAGTGTAGAGGGGGAAAAGCAGACCAAATGCAGGTATTTTAAGGGTTTAAGTGGTCAACTGTCTGAAAATACAGAATAACATGAATACAACACGACATGAAAATGAACCGTGATGGTTCGGTGGGGTGACTGCTCTCCATTCCGACATGCTGCCATTCTGACATTGACTTCTTAATGTCGGAATGGCAGCACTTCCATAGAGGTTAGGGTTAGGGTTAGGTATAGGGTTAGTGTCGGAATGGGGGGATGTCGGAATGGCACCATGTCGGAATGGAGACATGTTCGGTGGATACAAAAGGTGAATAGGAACCGAAAGACATTCCATGAGCCGCCTTTACGTGAATATGACAACTGATGTAACTTTGCATGCATGTGCATGGCTGACGAACGTGTGAGCTTGTGTTGTCACTTTGGCTCCCAACTTTTTTTGGCACTCTAGACGATAATAGCCTTATTCCGTCAAATTTACATTCAATCATGTGTATTGTAAATATTGCAAATAAAGTAACGTACAAGACAAAACCATATTTTTATCCCAATCCATATTTCCCCGTACAGCGGTGTCATGCGCCCAAAGCAGCCAATCTACAAACTTGTACATTTGTCACTTTGTAAATTATAAATGTTGCCGGATAAAAATCACAGCTGTCCCGATTCCCTGCATTTAAATGGATCAGTTTTTTACACACTCAAGTTAAATGAACACTGGAGAGTTTTACTGTGATATGTGCGGATGACACCCAACATATGCTGTAAATATATTTTTTAATTTATACACAAGTATGAACTCTCCCCCGACGCAACGCCACCTCTAAAAGAAATGTAGCAATGTGTAAAACCACACGCATAGAGAACAGTCTTGCCAGATTTTGTGAAAAAGGTCTACGAAAAAAGAAGCATCTAGGCCCACATAAGCACACAAGCTTAAAAAACAACAACTTTGGAAACATTTTAACTACACAAATCTTGTATGGGGGTCCCTGGAACCAAATATTTTGAAATGGGGTGCTGATTGATTACGTTCGGCAGATTTTTATTTTTTAATTTTCTCACTTGCTATAGTCAGTCTAGATAGGATCCTATTTGACTCGTATTTCTATTACGTAGGCAAGTCAGGAACTGACTCGAGTTGTGCACGGAGATAGGAGGCTTTCCAGACCGTGTAACGTAAATAAACTTGCCGAATGTAGCTCAGCAGTCTGGTTCCCAGGCTAGGGCTGCAGATGTGGCTGGTATCTCCCTTAGAAATAGGGTGAGAAGTTCAGTCACCCGAGAGAGACTTGGAGTAGAACCGCTGCTCCTGCACTTGGAAAGGAGTCAGCTTAGGTGGTTCAGGCATCTAATACGGATGCCCCCTGAGTGCCTTCCTAGGAAGGTCCTCGATGCACGTCCCACTGGGAGGAGACCCCGTGGCAGACCAAATACCAGGTGGAAGGATTACATCTCCAAACTGGCTTGGGAACGCCTCTGTATACTCCCTGAGTGAGTGGAGGAAGTTGCTCGGGAAGGGAAACTCAGTCTCTCAATCTCAGAAGTCTAAGTTGGAACTGTTAACCCCGCAACCCGATTCCGGATAAGCGATTGAAGATGGATGGATGGATGGATTCCTCCCCATGAAAACGTTTTAATACAACGTTAGGAAGGAAGCCCAACTACACTTCAGAAACAAGGCCCAAAAACTACTAATATTTACAAGCGATTTACAGAAGAAACTATCAAGCCCAACGTCGCTTATACTGTAACTAGCCCTAGATACTGTGCTGATGGTGATGCGATTTCAGATCAATTGCTCCAGCCACCGAGGAGAAACACTGAGACAGACAGACAGACAGACACTCACTCACTCACTCACTCAGACATTCGCAAAATTATAGTATAGATAAGCAGACATGGCAACAACACTGACAGTACGACCACATGCATAATTTCCTTCCCCACTGCAGACAATATTCGTTAGCCTTACACTCATTATCAACCAGCTCACAGTGGCCTTACGGTTATAGTGTTCGCCCTGAGACTGGTAGGTCACGGGGTTCGATCCCCCATCGGGTCATATACCAAAGACTGAAAAATGGGACCCAGTGCCAGGAAGCAGGGAGGCTTGGCACTCAGCATCTTGGGTTGGATTGGGGGAAAGTCACTGTGACATACTAGCGTCATGTCCAGTGTGTACTTGTACATCACGCTACAGAATCAGGAGATCCTCCTATGGGCTGCATGGCTTGGCAAGGCTCACTTACAGTACACTCATTATCAGTCTTTGTACTATGCTGCTGCTAATAGGTTAATATGTGGTCAAATAGGACAGAAAGATACAAAGTGTCTGTTTTTGTTTAACTGTGCTTATATCAAAGTCCCCATCCGGCATGACAAAGGGAAAAGTTAGTGAAGTTAGTGTAAAAGTGAATAAAAAAATGCTGGAATTCAAAATGTACATGAGTAAAAGTACTAAAGTATTGCCATCAAAATGTACTTAAAGTACCAAAAGTAAAAGTACGAAATGTTTGAAAATAGCAGATCTACTATTTAATAGTAGGTTGTCTATTTTCAAATAGTTTATTCAAGTAAATGTGATTAGCTACTTTCCACCACTGCTACTATCCGAATATAGGGCTTTAACCTTTTAAATAAAACCATGACATATCAACGTGCAACATTTTTTAATGGTAGCAGTACATCTGGGTACCTGCCACAAGTCCTCTATATAATATGGAGTTGCTCCAAAATGAAACTCTATTCCGTTTTACAGCTTGTGTGACAAAACAACAGATCATCTGAACAAACGGGACACCTCAAAACGTCTCACTTGGCCGGTCACCGAGGAGGGTGAAAATTAACCAGACTGTTTTCTCTCAAAACACGTATAAACTCTGAACAGGGGGTAATTACAATTCACACATGACTCGCTCTCCCATCAGGGTCTTTGAAAACAGTTAAACATTCTTCAAAACGGTACAGGACACGTCAATGATTTTTTTCCCCCCTTTAGGTTCTATTCTGAAGGCTGCCGGAAGAACAGCGTATCATAGAAGAGTAGGAACACTCAAGCAGAGGTCTAAAGTAACCAAGTACATTTACTTAAGTAGAATTAGGGTTCCCTCACACCAAAATACTTAAAGTGGAATCTGCCAGTGCATTTCAATGAGAATGGAGCGTTTTTTTGCAGAAATCCTCTACTGGCAAAAAACGCTCCAGTCTCATTGAAATAAATTGGCGGATTCCAATCTAGGTATTTTGGTGTGTTATGAAGTATTTGTACTTCACTTGAGTATTTCCAATTTCCAATACTTTTACTTCTACTCTACTAAATCTCAGATCCAAATATTGTACTTTTACTCCACTACATTCATTTGAAAACCTTGGTTACTAGTTACTTTGCAGACATAAATTAAAATATTATAAAACATACATGAAACACTTTGTCTTTAGCCATATTTTATACCTTGGCTATTCGAAAACAGCAGATCTACAAGCTCACAACGCGTCAACGCGCTGTGAGCTTGTAGATCTGCTATTTTCAAACATTTCGTACTTTTACCTTTGGTAAAACTTTGAGTGCATTTTAATGCCAACGTACTTTTACTCAAGTACATTTTGAATTCCAGACTTTTACTTGTAACCAAAATACCTATGAGAGTGGAATCCGCGTTCCGCCAATGGATTTCAATGATAAGGGAGCGTTTTTTGCAGAAATCCTCTGCTGGCATGAAACTGCTTCACTCTCATTGAAATGCATTGTCGGAATCCGCCAATGCATTTCAATGAGAATGGAGCGTTTTTTTGCCAGTAGAGGATTTCTGCAAAAAAACGCTCCATTCTCATTGAAATGCATTGGCGGATTCCACTCTAGGTATTTTGGTGTGAGGGCACCCTTACAGAGCATTTCTATATTGCATTGTATTGATACTTTCACTCAAGTAAAATATGCGACTACTTTTTTCCACCACTGCACTCAAGCATCGTAACAACACACGCAACCTGTTCAAAGTGCTGCCTCGTCCAAATCACATGGCATGCACGCTATTAATCACTGATATCTGTGGCTGTCAGGCCTTCTTTCCCATCACGTCTATACGGTTGCACAACAATACCGAGCAACTGAGCGGAACTGGGAGGGGGGGGGGGGGGGGGGGGAAACACAAGTCAGAAATGTAAAGTTTGTGTTCTCTTACTTGCATGTGGTGCAGTCCAGGAAAGAGGAGCCTCCAACCTACTACCCAGGAACAGGAAACTTCAGTAGTATGCATCCTCTTCCTCTGTGATTTCCAGGGACGTCTAGAAAGCAAACATTACACACTTTCACTGCAACGTATTGTGATTTGTGACCAAGCACGTTTAAACGGTATAGATCAGGGGTCTTCTGACGTTTTTTCAGGCCATGGACCCCTTAGCTGGGAGAGAGATGAAGCAGGGACCACCCACTTAAACCCTCGATACTTTGTAAACTTGACCTTTGGCTCGGTTCTTGGTCTGCTCTTTTTTTCCCCCCTGCACACCAAACCTCTTTGCCCGAAAATAGCCGATCTACCAGCTCACAACGCGTCCGTGACGCGTTGTGAGCTGGTAGATCTGCTTTTTCCGGCTAAAGTTCCCCCCCCCCCCCAGAATAGGGATGCTAGAGTACAAGTGGATCATGTAAAAATTCAAAAACAAAGTTCCTACTGTAAGATGCAATTTTCAAAACTCTTCATGATTCCAGACAGGCCATCAGTTACACAATCAAATCTATACAGGGCTATATCATTGGCTAAAGAGGTTCTTAGTCGATTAATAACCGCTTGAACCCCTATAGTGTCCCTATTCTGCATGGGGCCAGCATTAGGTAAAAGAAAATAGCAGATCTACAAGTTCACATGAACTTATAGATGTGGTATTCTTGTACATTTTTCCATTTCTTAATTTGAATCTTGAAAAGTAACAGTTTTGGACATATGAGTTTTCCACCTGACAGAGGTGATGTAGGCCTATAGCTCACAAAGAACACGTTTGCTTAGAAATTATAATGCTTAAAAAGTGCATAACAATTGGCTGGTTCCAGTGTTTCCTCTCCACACAAACACACTGTCTCCCACACATGGAATGTTATCCATGACACTGTGTGTAATTAAATAACCTCATTATGTGAGCTTTGGCCCTGCGATTTGTCTTAATTGTTACAATTAAATTACGATTATTGCAATTAATTATGTTGTAAAGTAGCACATGTTGCCAATTAACTGACAATGGATGATGGGGATTAAATGAGTTTCCTTGACAAATATTGCTTAAAGCGATACTCCATTATAAACAGAGGGGTTAAGCAAGGCTGCCGTCCTTATTAGATAGAAAAAGTGCAAGCATCTACAGTATGAATTGTAACGGCATACATTTGACTCTGAGAGTGCACAAATGGAACCAAATGGACCCTTTCGTGTAACTCTGAGAGTGTATATGTGTTCACTCTCATAGAGTTAAATCAATATTTAGGGATTTTACCACGTAGGCCTCAAACTCAATGTTGTAAACGTCAAAGTGGGGTTCGTGCAGGAACCCCTGTGGTCCCTAGCAAAATGTGAGCTTGTAGATCTGCCATTATTGCTATACATTGTACTTTAAGCTTGCATTCACAGTTTTCCCACAGCTGGAGATGACATTTTTCAAAGTGGGCGCAATCTGACTGAGGAGTTCCTCGTCCATTGGTTCTCAAACCTTTTCATGTCAAGGACCTCCAAATTGACACTTATTAACCTGTGGACCCTCATTTGAAAAGATGTGCCAGAGACCACCAAAAGAGAGATTTTTATGGCTCAAGCGGTGATTCCCAACAATTTTAATTTCAAGTAAGCCCAGTTTGACATGTTACAATTTAATGGTATTTCTATCTCTGAGACCAGAATTTATATTGTAAAATCAATGTTAATTTAACTCTTAGAGTCTCTCAGAGTTAAATTAACATTGAATTAACATCCGAGATCCACTTTGAGAACCAAAGCTCTAGTTAGTAATCCCTCCGCTGGAGGAACTAGCCCTTTCTTCTTACTGTTCTTTTACCACAGTATTAGTCTCTATCTATTCATTGTATTTATTAGTGTGTGCAGATGATTATGTACATTTGTTCACTCTGAGTTAACATTCAGCGTAAGTATTACAAAGTAGGCCTCACACTAAACGAGTGGTTGTCAAAGTGTGGTCCCTATAGAAAAATATATGAGCTTGTAGATCTGCCAATTTCTTTTTCTATTCATTACACAAGAAGAATGTATGGGCTTAGATGGTTAACATAGGCATGGACTATGATACATGAAAGAAGAATAAGAACATGGGCAGATTGGGCACGGCAGAAAAAAACATTGTGTGTGTGTGTGTGTGTGTGTGTGTGTGTGTGTGTGTGTGTGTGTGTGTGTGTGTGTGTGTGTGTGTGTGTGTGTGTGTGTGTGTCCGTGCGTGCATGCGTGCGTGCGTGCACTTGTGTGGGGTCTCAGTTGTGGGAACCATCGCCTTATCGTCTGATTGTCTACAGCCCCCCCGGGCCACACCCCCGCTGACTGATTGGAGAGCAAAACCAGACTGTCACTCAGACACTCTCTTTCAAACTAATCCACTCCAATGTTACACAGTTCATCTCCTACCAGTCCACACTAGTCCAGTGTGCTTCTCTCAGTTCATCTCCTACCAGTCCACACTAGTCCAGTGTGCTTCTCTCAGTTCATCTCTACCAGTCCACACTTAACCTCGCCTCACCAGGCTTTCTAGAAGAAAGCCTGGTATTCGTTTACTAAACAGGTTGGTTGATCCGGTCTAGACCGGATGACATCTTACGTCATTTTTCAAAACGGACTACATTTTGGCGAGAACTACCAACCGGAATCAGTTTTAACCCAGTTAGTGCACTGGGTGCTGGGTTAAAACTGATTCCGGTTGGTAGTTCCGGACAAAGTTTAGTCCGTTTTGAATACAAAATGACGTAGGACGTCATCCACTCCCGACCTGATCAAAAGCCCGAAATTGGAAGCGATCCCAGGCTAGTCCACACTAGTCAAGTGTGCTTCTCTCAGGAGATTAAAGTGGCCACCTGGGAGTCGGAAAGGTTTCTCTGGGTAAAATCCCTTCTCTCTGGGCTTGTGTCAAAAGTGTCCTTGAGCAAGACTCGCTGACTGAACCCCTAGCTAGCTGCTCCTGACTAGAAAGATGTTTTATTTTATTTAACCTTTATTTAACCAGTAAAAAACACATTGAGACATAATCTCTTTTTCAAGTTTTCAAGATGCAATTGTTAATTGCAAGTGTGGTTGCTGTGACTGTCACACCGTGCAAATGTATTCCGTATTAGCGTTTGAATTTCCCCCATTCAAGTCAATGGGGAAAATTCATTCACTAATAAATGAATGGTCATATGGAGATCTCTGTGTCAGTCCTTGTCCCATTTATGCCCATATATGGAGATCCCTGATGTCATCAATATTAAGCCCATATCTTGGAATGCCCGTATATAGACATGATGAGTAAGTCCCATGTGGTCTATGATGTCAGTCATCTCCATATTTGGGAAAAGATTTTTTTTTTATTAAAGTCAAAGGAGAAAATTAATTCACAAATATTTATTTTATAAATTAAACTATACTTATATACAGGCTACAAGTTATACAACGTATCTCTTAGAAAATTAGCATCCCTGCGTGTCCCAATGAAGCTGGTCGAAATACGGCCCAAGACCAGTTATCAAATTATTGGCACTAGGAATGTGAAAAAGAATTACATTATAATAATAATACTAATAATAATAAAAACGAATTTAAAAAACTATTCATTTAGCATCAAAATCATTTTAACCACTTTATACATTTACTGTATATGTTGGCTATTCAAAAATGGAAGATCTACAATACAAGCTCACACGGCTGTGAGCTTGTATACATCTGCTATAAGAACCACTGTAGTCAAGTGTTTAAAATCCTATCCTAAAACAAAGTTTTGGCGGGCCCCCAGTAGTAACTCCGAGGGCCCCCAACCCTAGGGGTCCTGGACCCCCTGTTGAAGACCCCAGGATAGACAGACATACAGACATTTCTAATGATAGGGCTTAGGAATAGGAAATATACACTCCAAATAGTCATCACATGTACAGGAGAAAATGATCATTCATGATCAAACACTGACACCTTCTGGTAAAGATAACACACTACGGGACATGAAGAGTGAGTAGTGAGTATACTTCACTGTCTGGCAGACAAGAACAAGAAACATGGATGTATTAAATGTCCCAGAATTGCACCTTTCTAGTTAGTAGGCTAGTATTATTGTGTTATTATTATTTTGTATGCCATGTTGATTAATTGAATACTGTAGGGCCACAATGGAAACAAGTCCCCAGGACTTTTCTGTGTGTGATATGCTTTTAGCTTTAATGTCTTACTGTACCACCTGGCTTTCACATTTCTGACAAATAACGTGTTCAATCAATCAGTCAAAAACACACACACACACACACACACACACACACACACACACACACACACACACACACACACACACACACACACACACACACACACACACACACACACACACACACACACACACACACACGGGATGCCAGTGCATCCTCATTTTGCTTTAAATGCAAGACAGATTGGTAATTACATTCACTGTCTTTGGTCCAGCGTGAAGCTTCGGAACTATATGGTCTGATATATACAATAGTAACAGAACATTGTGTTAATCTTTGGTGTTCCTATCGAGTTAAACCCCACGAGTCTTTTGCTTTTACTTTCTCCCAGATGGTCACATTGAAAATGCCAAGCATAAAAGGTTATTCAACTTGCTAACGTTTGCTGCCAGGAAGAATATTATCATGTTCTGGATCAAGGACGTTGCTCCATCCAAAACAAATGTGGCATAATATTATAATGGACTGTATCCCTTGTGAATACATACATACATGCATGTGTTGCATTCCAAGCTAGACACTTTTGATATTTGGGACCCATATTTATTTTATGTTGGAACTAAGCTGTCCGTCACTGTGCTTGGAGGATTTCCATGACAGCATTCTGGCTTACTATTGTTTCTGTGCTACTGGTAACTAGTGCTTGTACAATTACTATTTTTATCCCACATGTGGTACAAGAGGTGTCTATCCTTTTTTTTTTTTTTACTAGTCCTGTGCCCGGGGGTGTGCACAGTATTTGAGGAGTCTCAGAAGTAATGTTGGAGAACCCAGAAAGGTACCTGTTGGGCAGAATAGTCACATTTATGTCCAGTTGTGCAATACTCATATCCGTCTGTCTGTCTGTCTGTCTGTCTGTCTGTCTGTCTGTCTGTCTGTCTGTCTGTCTGTCTGTCTCCCTTTCATGCCCATACATTATATGGAGATCTCTTATCTCTGTCTGTCTGGCTCTCTTTTATGCCCATATATGGTGTTCCGTGTCCAGCCAGTCTGTGATGTCATCTCCAAATTGGGCACTGTAGTGATGTCAGTCAGTCATCTCCAAATTTGGTCACTTGTTTCATCATGTCAGACAGATATTATTTGGGCATTGTTTCAGCATGCGGCTGTTGGAGGAGAGCCTTGCACCGGTGGACAATGTTGAAAAATACATTATTGGCGATTGGAACATAGACATGCTTCGTAAAGAAGCTCCTCTATTCAAAAAGTTCAATAAGCTATGTAATCAACAGGGTTTCACTCAGCTCATCACCAAGCCAAGGGTTACAGATAACTCTCAAACCACCATAGATCTCATTGTAACCACAGACAAATCTAAAGTCTCCGCGAGTGGGACTATTGAATGTGGTGGTCTAAGCGACCATGATATCATTTACTGCACCCGCAAAATACATAAGTCCAAAGCTGACGGCCACAAAACAGTTGAAGCTAGAAACCTCAAAACCTACTCTAGCGAAGCCTTTAACCACAAACTGGAGAAATCTGACTGGTCCCCAGTACTAGCTAGCACTCAGGTCGATGAAGCCTGGCTAGGCTTTAAATCCATTTTCAACACTACCCTAGACGAAGTGGCTCCTTTGCGTAGGGTCAGGGTTAAAGCCCGCTCACAGCCATGGTGGAATTCGGAAATCTGTGAATCAATGAAACTCAGAGACAAAAAATACTCTGAGAAACGCAAATATAATCACAAACTCAAAAAAGGCCCCAATAAACACCTTGAAGCCAAATTAGAAATAGTCAGTTTAGAGGCTAATAAACTGAGAAATCGGACAACCTCCTTAATCCTTTCTGCCAAAAAAAACTACTTGGATGAGAAAGTTGAGGAAAACATCCACAAACCACGAGATCTATGGAAGCTATTTAAAACCCAGCTAGGCTGTGGTGCTAAACTCAGATCCATAGCCAGCAACATATCCATCCAAACTCCCATAACCCTCCTCACTGATAGTCTTGATGTAGCCAAAAATCTCAACATCTACTTCACCTCCATGGCCAAAAATCTGGTCAATAAACTGCCCGCTCCATCTGGGCTGTTTGGTGTTAGGCACATCTTGAAATTCTACAGGAACCTTGGGGTATGCAAAGACAACTTTAAACTTGCCACGGTGACAACTGATGAAGTGTTTAAAAAACTGCGCACCCTACCTCAATTCAAGGCCGCTGGCCATGATAAAATAGCCCCCAAATTTCTCATAGACTCAGCTGCCACCATTGCCCCAATCATTACCCATATTATTAATCTATCTATCAAGCAGGGTTATGTCCCCCAGGACTTCAAATTAGCCAAGGTAATCCCCCTGCACAAAAAAGGCAGTAAACTTGACCCTGGCAACTACAGGCCAATCTCAATCCTTAGTTCCATCTCTAAGGTAATGGAAAAAATTGTCTATGAACAGGTGGCTAAATATCTTGAAGAGAATAAACTGATCTACGAGTTCCAGTCTGGCTTCAGAGAGTCCCATTCCACAGATACATGCCTCATCTATTTGAATGATTACATCAAACGTGAAATTCACGATGGCATGGTCATGCTGGACCTCCATTAGGCATTTGACACCGTCGATCATTCTATTCTGATTGAAAAACTCAAAGCTATTGGTCTTGATAGCACAGCAGTGAGATGGATGCACTCTTACTTGGTGGGGAGGGAACAGATGGTGGAAGTCAACGGAACCCTAGCCTCGGAAACCCAGGCTTCATTAGGAGCTCGGAAGAAAATGAAGCCTGGGCGATCCCATTAGAATCACTGTTGGAGGAAGTGTAGATTTTCCCTAACCAATCAGAGCTGCGTTCTCTGAGCGGGGGGAGGAGGAGGAGGAGCAGAGCGATTGGTTCACCGACCAACACATGACATAGTGTTGTTATGTGTGCCTGGCTGGCTAGTGGCTAGCCTGTTGCTTGCTAGTGCTACTTGCTAACCAAAGAAACAGTCAGAATAGGAGCACTACGAACTAGTAATCAAACACAACATAACATGCCTGCTACTGGTGTTTCATAGCGAGATCGATACGATCGCATTTTACCGCGACACGATGCGCGGTACGGTACGGCGGCGGCGCTGGCTGGTGTACTTGGAAACACACATGAGTTCTGGGAAACCCCCACCCACGCTGATCACAAGATGCTGATTCACGACGCTGATTCGCCGATCGGAATGTGTTGACGACGTCATAACGCAGCTGCGTTCTCTGAGCGGGGGGAGGAGGAGGAGGAGCAGAGGGGGGTGGGGGAGGAGAACACATGCTATTGGCTGGAGACTTGCGGACTGACTCGCCGCGCCCGCCCATGTGCACACACGAACTGCTCCTGGTTAGGCCAGTGTGACGGAACCCTGTCCCCCCCCCTCCCAGTAAACTGTGGAGTACCTCAAGGGAGTATACTAGGACCACTGTTGTTCTTAATATACGTAAACGACATGTCATCTGCTTGTGACTGCAATCTGTTTCTGTTCGCGGATGACTCGGCTCTCCTAGTCTCAGGCAGAGACATATTGCAGGTTGAAAAGGCCCTTAACTGTGAACTTAACAAGATCTGCACCTGGCTCAATGACAACAGACTCTCAATTCACCTAGGCAAAACTGAATGTATCCTCTTTGGATCTAGTCAGAAACTTAGCCTAGTTGAGAACTTCACAATTAAAGTAGGTGACACTGTGATAGAAAGAAAAAACCACATCTGCTACCTGGGTTGCATCCTGGAGGCTAACCTATCCAGTGAAAAAATGACCACCAAGGTAATCAATAAAGTCAATCAACGAATTCGCTTCTTGCAAAGAGTTGCCCCACTGATCAATATTAAATCCCGAAAGACACTAGGAGGTGCTCTTATTGGGCCCCTCATTGATTACGGAGTCCTTGTCTGGTATCGCGACGCCCCAGCTGCCTTAAAGCTAAAGCTCCAAACAGCCCAAAACAAACTAATTAGGGTTGTGCTTGGTCTCCCTCCTCTGACCCACCTTACCGAGCATCACCACGAAAGCGTGGGGTGGCTCAAAGTAGCTGACAGAGTACAGCATCTTGCAATGGGCCTGGTGTACAAGATACACTACACCTCCAAGATTCCCATGTACCTGACAAACTACTTCTTAAAGGTCAAGGATGTTCACGATCATAACACCAGAGGCAGCTCCACTAATCATCATCAGCGTAGATTTAACACTAAACAAGGCGCTAACTCGTTCTCCTGCTATACCATCAACATGTGGAACGCCCTTCCACAAGCCCTAAAGGAGAGCAAATCCCTAGCCTCCTTCAAAATTGGTATGAAAAGTCACCTTCAGACAGCAGCTACCCGTGACTTGTAAATAGACTAAGCCCCCATGCTCCCCCCCCCCCCCCCTTTTTCTTTGTATTCTGCCTTTTGTATTTGATGTTATGCTTTTGAAACTGATATTATCCTAGATAAAGTACTATGTTCTATCCGTCTGTCTTTCAATGTTATATGAGATACTTAAAGTGTGGTTCCTGTGGAAATAAGCCTCGGCTTTCTAGGATCTCCTTTTAGTTGACCTTGTACCAGTGATTTGTACTGTCATGAAACTGTACTTTTTTCTATTGCAAACTTCTAATAAATTCTTCAATCAATCAAAAACCATGGCGGCGACACCGTTTAGTATCAGTTATGTCACTCGGCATGCGGAAAATGAAATGAATAGTTAGGAGTGAGAGGCTATCGATGGCCAGGAGGTGATCACTTCATTCGTATCCTTACATCTTTTTTTCTCTCTTCTTTTTATTTATTTTTTACTCTATGATGATTACTGATTAGTGATTACTGTATAATTATTATTTTTTTGCATGGTGTTTATTTGTATGTTTATATTCTGTATGTTTATTAAAATCAATGAACATATTTAGCAAAAACACACACCTTCACTGGTGTTCCGCTGCACTTTGAACTTGTTCATGAGTCGACGCAGCTGCTTCTTCTTTCGTGTATCATCGTCCTTGATGATTGGTTGACGACATTCTGCTCTCTGACCGTCACGGCTCGCAGAAGATCCTTGTAGTTGAGGACGTGTTCCTGACACCACTGAGAACTCTTCTGGTGCTGAAGACAACATAGAGAGACAGCCAAAGGAATAATACGGAATACAACCACCCTATAGACTACGACCCAAATCTGTACCGAGTGGACCTCTGACATAATAGACTTACTGCACATATGAATGAACTATGTATATACAGTATATACAGAAATAAATCTGAGGGTTTTTTGTATAGGCTAAAGGCTTACTATATAAAGTTTGGGGGTACATTCTGCTAATTGAAAGTGACTATTTGTTTCAAAAAGCTTATAACATGTAACATGATAGCTCTGTTTAACACAATGCTGTACCACCTCCAACGGTACACAGTATTTTCCACAAAAAAAATCTCTGTTTTCATTATGTTTTGACACTTGCTTTGGCAATGTAAACAGGTATTTGTACTTTACTTGACTATTTCCAGTGTTCAATGCTTTTACTTCTACTTCCCTACCTCTCAAAGGAAAATATTGTACTTTTACTCCACAATTAGGCTATTTGAAAACTTCAGTTACTAAATACTTTGTAGATTTGTATTAATTATTACAAAACACATGCACGTTAACCACTTCATCCCTATATGGGTCTACATTTCGGCCATTTGAAAATAGATCTACAAGCTCACAATGTGTCGCGATGTGACGCATTGTGAGCTTGTAGATCAGCTATTTTCCTTTTTTATACATTTGAACATGTTCACAATGAGTAAGTTTACTTTTCTGTTTTTTATATTTTGTACTTTCACCTCAAGTATGTTTTATTCCAGACTTTTACTTGTAACAGTATTTCTATATTATAGTATTGATACTTTGCCAAGATGCCAAGCTAGTAGGAGACACCACAGTGAAACATTCGGGCTCCCAAATAACCGCTCTACTCCTGAACAAAACTGTTGTGTTCACTGGCAGGGTGGGGTAAAGGCAGTATAGGCCTATAATCTTCCTGAAATACATTTATTATTTTCTGGTTCTATCACATACATACTACTAATTTCTCATTATCACGCTTTTCTGCATTGGTGGAAAAGGAACTCAAATCTTTTACTTAAAGGGGAAGACCACCCATTTTCAATATTGAACTATGTCATTAATATACCTTTGGAGTTGTGTGGAAATAGAAAAAAAGTTCCCCCCCTTCTGTGTTGCCCAGAACTGGAGGATTGATTTTGGGGTTTGTAAGTACAACTTGATGACATCACACATTGTACTTTACAATACAAACCCCAAAATCAATCCTCCAGTTCTAGGCAACACAGAAGGGGGGGGACCTTTTTTCTATTTCCACACAACTCCTCTAAGGTATAGGTCTATTAATGACATAGTTCAATATTGAAAATGGGTGGTCTTCCCCTTTAAGTAAAAGCATCAATACTAAAGTCCGGAATTTAAAATGTACTAGAGTAAAAGTACAAAAGTATTTTCATCAAAATATACTTAATTACCAAAAGTAAAAGAAACGTTTGAAAATAGCAGATCTACAAGCGCACAAGGCGTTGTGAGCGCATTGTGAGTTTGTTACAGCCAGGTGGTCAACACCAAACATTTTGAATGCTACAATGCAAGCCTGTGTAGCCTATTCCAAGTTTGTTTAACAGCTTGTCCCCATTTTCATTGTTCATTTCAATTAGTTTACAAATGACAAGACAATGACAATAGCTGGTTAAAACGTACATTTATTAATTCAACAGATAATTCTTTGCTACACATAATCACTTACTTCCTGTCCAATCGTCCAAAAGAGTCACGAGATAACAGGGCTCCTTGCTTTGACGTTTGGATCATACCACTTGACAGGGGAGTTTCCATTGTGACTGACTAACACAGTTGTGAATTATACCTTGGATGATGATGATTTTTGATTGATGACACTTAAGTTTATGGTGTAGTTCGGTAGTGTTCTTTGGTAGTGACAGTTGTTTTCAACCAACAAGGGAAGCCCACACTAGGTCATTTCACTCATTCATGTCTCAGCCACTAGAGGGCACAATGTTGCTGAAAGCACTGCCCATGCCACAGTATTGGATAGCATTGCAGATTTATTTTTCTTCTTGCAAATGATTAAAAAAAAATGTTGATAATGAAAATAAAAAAGGAAAATGATAAACACAATGGAAAAAACGCAGTGGAGTCTGCAACCAGCTTTAGTTAATCATTTTCCTTTTTTATTTTTTATTATTATTATTTTTTTTAATCATTTTTTAAAATAATTTGCAAAGAAGAAAAATAAATCTGTAATATTGCTACTTTTTGGTTTGTCTTTCTGTAGGCCTACACAGTGTGTCAGTGACTAAGGTCTAATGCCTGTGTGGTGTGGGTTGATGGCTGATTTATGCAGTCATACGTGGCCTGAGTCTGGTATGTCTACACTCAGTCACTCACAAATCAATCTAATCGATAAAAAAGGGATACATCATCGGTCATCCCCGAGTTACAAAATGAATCATGAAAATCCACTATTGTAGTATTGTGTACTACAACCATAACTTCAGATCATTTTTCGATAGTCAGACTTTAATTATGAATGCAGTCACATTACACATCAGAAACACTGTGTCTCTCCCATCTCAGGAGACCCGTCCACCAATAGACAGTTAACCCATTAATTTCAGTGAGCATGTGCCATGTGGACCAGTCACCTGGGGTAGCAGCTAGGTTACAAATGTAGTAAATTATATGAGGGTGCCTCACATCTGTATGAAAATTACACCCTGCCTATGAATTCTACATTTATTCAAACTCTGAACTGGAGAGGGAGTCTGGGAGATAGGTGAGGTATTTCATTTCGATGTGGTGTCATAATTAATTGATGTTGGCACACTGACTGTACTGTCAAGAAAATAAAAACATGGCACTACATGTCAAAAAAGGTTGCCGAACCCTGATGGGGGTCGGTTCTCCATTCCGAAACCCCCCCATTTCGAAACACCCCGTTTTCGAAACCCCCCGTTTTCGAATTTTAATTTTCGGAAAGGTGGGGTTTCGAAATTGCAGTCGGGACCTCGCCATTCCGAAATTTTGAATTTGAGCAGATTATTCCACCAGCAGGGCTTAAGGTGAGCCAGAACGGCCGGATCCCCGTCAACACTAGGGCTTTGCACATAAAGAGTGCTGCTGCATTATATCCTATATTAATTATATTGACCTATAATTGCAACATGTCGATAATAAAGTGAATAATATGAATGCCATATAGGACTATTAATTATATGGACGTATAATATGCATGACGCACTGTGCGTCCTGTGCGTCTGGGAACACATTGCCAAAGGGCACCAAAAAATAAAAAAAGAAGAAGAAAAGGCCAAGCCGATCATCATCATAGATTCAGAGCCTAATAACTAATATGTAGGCCTACCGGTATTTGCTCCGCCTAAAAATAAACACGGAATGCATGCCAAAATATTGCGTGATGCCTGATCAATGGTTGTTGTGATAATCGATTTGGGTGCACGGTGGTCGCCCGCAGTAAGTGCACCTGCAGGCTGGCTGTGCTGCTCCTGCATTCATTATCATTATTCATTACTGTCTGAAAAGTCATCCAATAAACTGAATAAAGACTGTGAATTGTGAATAACCCTTACCTACTGTCGCTGCCGGCCTGCCGCTGTGATGTGATGTGATGTGATGTGATGCATTTTGAAGGTCCATGAAGAAGTAATCCGTTATTTGGGGTGACGACAACCAGAATGCAGAATAGACTAGGCTATCATTAGTTGTCTGAGAATGTGCCACAATGGTTTAAATTATCTAATGTAACTTTGAGAAGCGCAGAGCTGGTCAGAGTCCATTCAGACCAGCTGTGGGACTGCTGCGCTAATTGGGTTGACTTGACTCGTTGACCCTATAGGCCTACTTGCGCAATTCGGTTTATTATTGAAAAATGGAAATGCAATGACAGTAGGCCTATTAATTCATTTATCTGTCTCTGTCAGTCAGTCAGACAGACAGACAGACAGACAGACAGACAGACAGACAGACAGACAGACAGACAGACAGACAGACAGACAGATTGATTGATAATTTTCCCATTGCACACGAGAACGTGAAGTCAGTCAGTTCAGCACCGCAGGCAGCCCCTCATCACAGACAGCGTGTTAAAAGTGGTTGCACTTACGTATATGAGACAGAAATGGGCCTCTAATATTTGACAATTTGGCCAATGTTTAATTTGTCATGTTAGAAATGTGCAGATACTGCTCTATAGACGTAGACTTTGTTGGTTTGTTTACTGTTAAAATGGCGCATATTAAGTTAATCATCTGGGGACAAAATAATTTGGGTCCCAACCCACAGGTTGAGAACCACTGGTATAGTTCCCAGTTACCAATGGATCAATTAGCGCGGTCATTATTTGCTTTCAAGGAAAAACAAACAATAGATGTGTGAATTGCGCCGGTCATTAGCTCCTGCTGTGACATCAAACGAATATGGTCCACCAATTAAGGATCAAAGTGGTGATGTCTGGAGGTTTGTAGGTATGAGTGGAGTTTTTGGTGTGGGGATTCGACAAGAGATGACATCTGCTAATTAGACTACAGTCTCACAGCTGAAAAAGGGAACTGCCTGAACTTCATGACAACTAGGCCTATAACTACTTCCTAAACGTCAAGGATGTCCACAATTACAAGAGGGCGCTCCACTAATCACGTACAACCAATTTGACAGACACTAAAACGTCTCCAATTCGTTCTCCTGCACGCTACCACGAAAATGTGGAACTCCCCAGATCGTGCATAGTTTATTTTGTGAGGAGTTGCTCAGAGAGTCAGATAAAAGGAAAGTGCCACTGGAGTGAGGAGAAATATTGTATGTATCCTATAGGCTATGCCTAAAATAGAATATTGCAGGCCAAATCGTGGCAAATGGAGACGTTTTACGCGCGGCGAAAGCCTGGTGATGCGAGGTTACGCGCGGAGCGGGCTGCGAGGAGAGAGTGATAGAACAGAGAGGGAGGGCGAGAGGAGAGACAGGGAGAGAGGAGAGATAGAGAGAGACGTTGAATATACATTCATATCTTGCTAAACTAAGTATAAGCTCTATATGATCTGTCTGGTTTATTGCAGGGTTTATCACCGCTGGTTTTATTTTTTGATCGCCCGTTTCCGACCGAGATAAGCGCCGCAATTTTGCTGGGGTGCACTGTTAATAATCATTCATAATTCCATTGTTTTATTTGCTTTTTTTTGCCGTGGAGTAAATCTCATGTCTACTTTGAAATAAATATACAAGTTCAGCTGTGAAAGATCACATTTTAAGCCTGGGCTTTGTTTAATTTGGCTTCTAATTTAGTGTGTAGACAAAACAATAAGTTAAGATAATACAATGTATAAAAAGCATAAAGTAAAGTGTCCCGTCTCACAGCTATGTGCGTGTTGAGCGCAACTACAGCTCTGGGATGAAAGCTGCTGTTGGATGTTTTAAAAGGTGTGCGTTTAACTGTAAATTCTGCCTGGCATCATAACTTAGTTTCGAATACCGTTATGTGGTAGATGTGCGCACATTGTGTGTTGGGTCACAGGGGACGGGGACGGTGGGAGAGAATTAGAAATGAGTATAACAGACATTCATTGAGAATTATAGATGAGAAAAGGCCTTCTGAATGTTGATGGGTTTTTGGAGAGCTGTCAAAGAGCCCCAAATTACACATGAACGAGAAGTAAGCTGCGTTTCAGGTTTCAGAGAGAGAGAGAGAGAGAGAGAGAGAGAGAGAGAGAGAGAGAGAGAGAGAGAGAGAGAGAGAGAGAGAAAGATAGAGAGAGAGAGATAGAGAGAGAGAGAGAGAGAGAGAGAGAGAGAGAGAGAGAGAGAGGCCGCCGCTGCAATCCATTTTGTGCCCGACTGCGCACTTTTTCTATGCACCACCCACATATCAAATTAATTAAACAGAGCAGGCATCACAACCATTGATCTGGCATCACGCATGCTTGCTTGCATGCATGCATGCAGTGATTATTTTTAGGCAGCGAAAATATGAGTTATTATGATGATCATGATTCTTTTTTCTTTTTCTCTCATTTTTTGGTGCACTTTGGCAGCGATGCCCGACGCACAGTGCGTGCGCATAGAGAGAGAGAGAGAGAGAGAGAGAGAGAGAGAGAGAGAGAGAGAGAGAGAGAGAGTTATAGGCTATTCGGAATGGAGGGGTGCTATAGAAAAATAAATAACACCGCCATTTCGAACATTAAAGTCAATGTTCGAAAAGGCGGTGCTGTTTCCTTTCGGAATGGCGGGTCTTATATAGGCCTAACATTTGGACACACCGCCATTTCGAAGAATGGAATTCAATGGTCGGAATAGCGAGATTTCGGAAAGGCAACGTGCACCCGCCCTGATGTATATCATTTAGTCATTTTAGTTGAGTGTCTTGTTTTCCTGTTCATTTCCATCCTTCTCTTTACCTATAATATATGCATTTCTGGTCCACGTTAAACTGATAAGAACCTTGATGCGTGCGCAGGTCGGTAACAAATGAGCCAATGAAACATGTGCTCCCCAAAACAACAGGTTTGGGGATTGTTGGGAATTGATTACATGATACAGTCACCTGTGCATTTAGTCTCAATGTTTGTAAACAAGAAATGGGTCTATACCTTTGAGTGTATTTATACATTTCACTCCAGTCATTGATTTTATTCTTCACTTTAATATCTACTGCAGGATTATCAGTATGTAAATCAGTAATTTTCATAAGTAGACTTGAAGTTTTAAAACACATGAAAATAATGAAGGAAAAAAAACGTAGGAGAAGTTTAGTATTAGTCTGACACATTAGTCTAAATAGTAAAACTACAGATGCAACACAAATCAGAATATACATGGCATTATAATAGGCCCTACATAATAATAACACTGTTGAACCAAGTGTGTAAAATTTATTTTAAATCTACAATTAGGTTTAGCCTAATTGGAGGCACATTCATGGGTCTGTCTGGTGTCCCAAAATTGAACAGTAGGGGTGATGGCATAGCTGAAAGCTGATATATGTAGTTTTCCCCTGACATAATATTTTGGCGATTGCTTCTTTTTGTTTTTACATTTTATTTTATTATATTCAGACGGCCAACAATACGTAAAACAATAGTCTCTGTGACACACACACTAAACAGTAGATATTATTCATAACAACATAATCATCCCATATGAACATGTTGATGACATCACAGATCAGAGACTAGTGTTACTTTAGACACTAGTGTTGACTGTCATCCATAGACCACAACACATCATCTCTGTCGGTTCCAAAACTGTTACTCTTCAGGATTCAAATTCAAATGCATAATGTTTTGATTCTTATGTGTGTTGCTGTATTATGATCAAGTAGGGTGTTAATTTACGAAAAAACCAAACAAAAAAAACCCCAAAAAACCTTTGTTTAATATGGAGTCCGACATCGACAGATCACTGATACATCACTACTAGTAATGTTCCTTTACTTGATCCCCTTTAAAGGAGTCATCCAGACCAAAACACATATAGGGTTAAATCTGTCTTTTATCATACCCCTTTATACCTGCTTTAGTCGATTTTTTTCATAGCTGCCCCTTTTGCTAGATTTCGGCTGCCCCTGTTGCTAGATTTTGCGGGCCCTCTCATAACTAACAGAGTGTATAGCCTTTATACTAGTGTGGTTATTTCTTCAGCTTCAAAGTTAGTATTTTTTTATTGGATTGTGTTTACACAACGTCCTGAGACCAACCAAACCGCTGTTTTGACCTCACAGGCACCCTTACTTGTCAAACGGCTTCTGCTCTGCACCAGAGCAGGGAGAGGAGAGGCTAGAAAGGGAGGGGAGGGAGGGGTCGGTTTGACAAGTAAGGGTGCCTGTGAGGTCAAAACAGTGGTTTGGTTGGTCTCAGGACGTTGTGTAAACACAATCCAATAAAAAAATAATAACTTTGAAGCTGAAGAAATAACCGCACTAGTATAAAGGCTATACACTCTGTTAGTTATGAGAGGGCCTGCGAAATCTAGCAACAGGGGCAGCCGAAATCTAGCAACAGGGGCAGCTATGAAAAAAATGGAATAAAGCAGGTATAAAGGGGTATGATAAAAGACAGATTTAACCCTATATGTGTTTTGGTCTGGATGACTCCTTTAACCCATTTAGGCCTAACCTATAGTTAGGCCCAAATCAGAAATTAGTCTACAAAAACAAATATGTTGATATATACTGTACATGTACTGTAAGCCCCTCCCATACACTAAAATGTGTACCCGGCCTGAATGGGTTAAAGACTCAATTTGTTAGCACCACATCATCATCGTCATCATCATTATCATCATCAGCATCATCATCATCATCATCATCATCATCATCGTCATCATCATCATCATCACCATCACCATCATCATCATCATCATCATCATCATCATCATCATCATGTCTAACTATCCAGAGATACTCTGACCTTCCCTGGTAACATCCTCAGAGAACCACCAATCTGACCAGTGCCAATGTATGGAAAGAGAATGTCAGTGAAAGTGTGTGTGAAGGTGTGTAGGTGTGTGTTAGTATCAGGATCAGAGAAGGACAGCTTTCCTCTGTTCCAGTACAGCTGGACTCTGATCCTCTGAGGTTTCCGCTTCACTGAGAGAACAGTGGTTGACCCTGATGAGAAGCATGCTGCGTATTTACTTTTTTCTAATTCTATTGTCCAGAACTGACCTGCTTTGTCTCCCTTCCTCTGAGTGGACTCTGCTCGCATACCTAGTGCCCAGCATGCGTTGTCTCCAACCTCAACATCCCAGCTGTGAGTCCCTGAGTTAAAGCCCTCAGAACCCAGGACGATGCCATAGTGGTCAAACCTCTCAGGGTTGTCAGGAAGCTGCTGTTTTGGTCCACGTCTCACACTGGTCAGATCATCAGACAGGGTGTATAGTGGATGGGCAGTGTTGGGGTCCAGAATGACAGGAGTGTAGGAGACGATGTCCTTCATCTTGTCCCAGACTCTGAAGGTCAGGTTCCTCAGGTGTTTGGTCACGTCTATCAGTGGTCCTGAGACCGGGTTTGGGTCCTGCAGTTTTAGCTGGACTCTTTGCATTGTGGTCTTGTAGTTCTGCAGGAATGAGATGTGATCAGCTCTCAGCTCCTTCTCTATGGCTCTGATGTTGTTTGAAAGAGTTGATATGTCTCTGTTCAGACACTCGGTCTTCTTCTTCATCATCTGACTCTTCAGCTGCTCGTCCTCACACAGTGCAGCAATGCTAGCATCCTCTTCCTCTTGTAGAAACTGACGCATCTGCTTAAACTGTTCCTTAATCTGAATCTCTGTGGTCTGAGTCTGGAACTGAATGTGTGCTGCTGTTTGATCATAATTAGTTTTACATTTATTAAATACCTCCAGTTTCTCCTTTAAAGGCTTCAGTGATTTCTGGACTTCCTCCTTGTGATCCAGTGCAGCTTCATCGATGGGTCTGAAACTGTGTTTGGTGTGTTTTTTAGAAACTTGACACACAAGACACACTGGCTGTTGACATTCCAAACAGAACAGTTTGAGTTTCTCAGCATGCAGATTGCAGAGAACCTCAGACCCTGTCGAAGCTCTCTGATGTCTCTCCTGTATGAAGGCCTCGCACACATTCTTCAGAGCCAGGTTTCTGAGTGGATCCACTGAATGTCTGTCCTTACAAACTGGGCATTCCTTTATTACCTTCTCTCTCCACCATTTCTGCAGACATTCTTTACAGAAGCTGTGGCTACAGGATAGGAGAACGGGATCTTTAAAGATGTCACAACACACAGGACAGGAATAATCCTCTTCGGGATGAGACGACTTGGAAGCCATTTGGTTTCTGAGTGAAGCCACAAACACAGTTTTAAATCAGCCAGTCCCTATACTATAGAAATGTTCCCTGTAGTTTACTGTAACTGTGAATCCTGGTTTTTGTTAAAGTCCATTCAGATAACAGTCAGCAGCAGGTTCCAGTGGGTCAGTATTCCCTCCTGTAGAAAGACAGTGTGTTCTCACTCACTGGAAGTTGTGTTTGATCTGAAGGTGAATCTTACTGTCTGTCTCTGTGTGTGTCCTCAGTGAGGAGAAGCAGAATAACCTGTAGGATATCATGGTTTGGAAAGGGGTGGAGCTATGGCACTACTGAACTGTTGCAAGGTACGCACACACACACACACACGCACACACGCACGCACGCACGCACGCACGCACGCACACACACACACACACACACACACACACACACACACACACACACACACACACACAATTCAAATGTGTATTTATGTCCACATAAGCAGAAGTACAACAATGCCTTGTACAAAGGACATAAACAACATCATTGCAGTCAGATAATTTAGGAAAACAGCCAGTTACAAAGTGCATGTAGGGCAGAACAGTTACATACAATATTGTTGGCATACATGTCGAACACAGCAGACAACAATCATGAGTAAAGGACCTAGATAAGTCTTCAAGGAAACATGCATGTCTCAGCCATCAGGTATGTTATCAAACTGGTATACCGGTATGGTGTGATGTTTTTTTATCAGAGGGTGTTTATGGGAAAACAGGTGTGTGGACACACAATGCAAACTATGACAGCCTAATCTCTGGGTGAAAATGTAAATAGAATTGTGTTACATTAATCTTACAATGCTCTCAACCTAAGCCCCCTATTAAATGCCTAATCCAAACACTGACCAAGCCTGAATCTTATAGTAATTGTAACCTTACAGTAGGTCTAAAAATCATTAGCCTTAAGAATTCCCTCACTGGGACCTCAAAACTGTCCCCGAAAAAGTTAGACACGTCCATCCATCCTTGTGGAGACTTCTGGTCACATAAATGATACGTCCACACACACACACACACACACACACACACACACACACACACACACACACACACACACACACACACACACACACACACACGTGCACACACGTGCACACACACTCGCACACACACACTTTCCTTCCAGTATTTGCTCCAGTATTAGCTTGAAGCATAAAATAGGTCACATTTTAAGACATATGCACAACAAATGTAAGCGTAATGTAAAATGTATACAGATCAAAGTGCATATGAATATTTAGTGGGCTATTCGATATATGGTTGTTTTATAAAAATCTATTTGAATGGGCAATAGGAATTAGGAAACGCCCTCTGGTTGTTTCTGCCTCATTCAGGTATGTTGTCAAACAGGTAAGTGGTGTGATTTCGCCTTCAGAGGGTATTTATGGTTAACCAGGTAGTCTACAGTGTGGAAACGCAATGGGAATTCTGACTGCTTATGATCTCTGGGAGAAAATGTAAAAAAAATGTCTACGGTAAAAATCATACAATTCAAAGAGCATATGAATAATGTAATATCTGGTAAGGTTTTGTATTTTAACTATCCATACCCGTTCAAAGTTATGAGCACCCAAAGTGCAGAGTTTGTTATGCGCTGTACGCACGCACGCACGCACGCACGCACGCACACACACACGCACGCACGCACACACGCACGCACGCACATACACACACACACACACACACACACACACACACACAGTAGGGTAGGCTATTATTGTATTATGATGGATGGAACAGCTGCACTGCTAACAGTAGACCCTTAGCCAGCTTGACAGTTAGCTACAAGCAGGTTCAATGGCAGGTGTCTTAATCACTACAGTATACACACCTTCCATTATTAATATTTCACATTTCATTTTAATAACACAGCTCATATAAACAGACTTTTGTCAATGACACAACAACCTCCTACCATAATCAGTATATGAACTTAGGCCTAAGGACATGGATATTGGAACCAACATCATGGACCAGGGGTTCTTCAGCGTTCACAAGGACCCCTAAACTGAGAGAGATGAACAATTGTATTGTGTTGCAGATTAAACTTTTTTCATAGATATTATACACAGCTTCATTGACTAGCAGTGTTGTGTAAATTCGTGTTTTGTTTTGTTTATTTCAGAAACTTAACCACTTAACCACTCAATACTTAGTAAAATTGACCATTGGCCCTGTACTTGGTCTGCTCTTTTCTTCCCCTCGACACCAAACCTCTTTGCCAAAAATAACCGACGTATATTGGCTAAAACTTTCTAAAGTTAACTGTAGTAACTCTAGACCCCCTGTTGGAGACCCCTGACATAGACAGAAGTTTCTAATGATAGAGCTTTGGCAGTGAAAATACAATGTTGTAGACGCCTCCAAAGGGTCATCACATACACAGGAGAAATGTCACATATTTCATGAATGAACAGTGCCACCTTCTGGTAAAAATAACGCACTATGAGGAGAAGGAGTGAGTGAGTATACTACTTCACTGGCAGACATAAATAAACATGTATGTATTAAATGTAATAAAGCCAGTGGTTCTCAAACGTTTTCATGTCAAGGATCCACAAATTGATATGTAGGCCTATTTTGGCTGCGTTGTACCCCCTTGAAAAGATTTTGTGCCAGGGACCCCCTCCCAGAAGAAAACATTTAAAAAAAATCTAGATTCCACATTATTTTTCATAAATAGCCAAAGTTCAAAACGTTGACATCCTGATGCTATATTAACTAATCTGGCCTGGGAAACCCCTGGAACACCTTCGAGGAAACCCTGGGGGTCCCAAATCCCTCACCTGGACCCCACTTTGAGAACCACTGTAAATAAAGATTATAGGGTCAGTTATTTCAGCGCACGACCACAAGGCTTTATTTGAAAATGTGTGTTAGAGATGTCAAGGATTACAAATTGTGACAGACAGTGTTAAGTGTCTGCATATGGATTCAGGAATATCACAAATGAGAGTGAACAAACAGGAATGTTGGAGTTGAGGTGTTTAATTTTGTTTGACTCGATCTGACAAATCTGGCCATTGTTTGACCAGTTTTTATTTTATATCTAGTTTGTTGTGACATCTTGGTAGGCTATATAAAAATATCTTATCTGTGCCCCCCTCCAAAGTACTACAGGATGGCTTTCTGTCATTTTAGTTGAGTGTCTTGTTTTCCTGTTTATTTCCATTCTTCTCCTCATGTGTAGTCATACATTTCACTCCAGTCATTTATTTATTCTCTATTCTTTCTTTTCTACTGCAAGCCAAGGTTATCAGTATGTACAGTATCAATAATTTTCATAAGTAGACTCAAAGTTTTTAACCACATTTGTTTTATTGATCTGAGTATAATATGTGGAAAGAATACAAAATAAATACAGTATTAGTTTGATACATTACTAAAACTACAGATGCAGATTTATAATTTAACTCGAACCGAAAATGTAATAATAACCATCAGTAACAAAAAATCATTCAATCATTATAATTATACACATCACATATTTTTTAGATTGTGAAAGACAGGTGATAATCAAAAGAGTGAGATTTCCCCAGACCAGACCACAACACATCATATCATCTCTGTCGGGTGGAAACCTCATTACAGTATGTTCCAAAACTGTTACTTTTCACGATTCAAATTCAAATGCATAATGTTTTGATTATTTTGGGTGACGCTGTAGTATGATCAAGTAAAGGAAAACTTTAGTTTAATACGGAGATAAGAGGTTTCTGTCCGACAGCGACAAAATATATACTATTATTAGTAATGTCCCTTTACTTGCTCCCCTTTAAAAACTCCACTTGTTACCATCATCATCATCATCATCATCATCATGTCTATCCAGAGTTACTCTGACCTTCCCTGGTAACATCTTCAGAGAACCACCAATCTGACGAGTCTTAATGTATGGAAAGAGTGTGTCAGTGAAAGTGTGTGTGAAGGTGTGTAGGTGTGTGTTTGTACCAGGATCAGAGAATGACAGCTCTCCTCTGTTCCAGTCCAGCTGGACTCTGATCCTCTGAGGTTTCTGCTTCACTGAGAGATCAGTGCCTGACCCTGGTGTTCTGGAGTCTGCTCTGTATTTACCTTCAGCTAACCCTATGCTCCAGAACTGACCCTTTTTATCTCCCTTCCTCTGATAGGACTCTGCTAAGACACCTACATTCCAAACTGTGTTGTCTCCAACCTCAACATCCCAGCTGTGAGTCCCTGAGTTAAAGCCCTCAGAACCCAGGACAAGGCCAATGCGGCCAAACCTCTCTGGGTTGTCAGGAAGCTGCTGTTTCTCTCCACGTCTCACACTGGTCAGATCATCAGACAGGATGAGTTGTGGATGGGCAGTGTTGGGGTCCAGAATGACAGGAGTGTAGGAGACAATGTCCTTCATCTTGTACCAGACTCTGAAGGTCAGGCTGTCCAGGTGTTTGGTCACGTCTATCAGTGCTCCTGAGACCGGCTGTGGGTCCTGCAGTGTGAGCTGGACTCTTTGCATTGTGGTCTTGTAGTTCTGCAGAAATGATACGTTTTCAGCTCCCAGTTCCTCCTCTATGGCTCTGGTTGTGTTTGAAAGAGTTGATATGTCTCTGTCCAAACCCTCAGTCTTCTCCTTCATCATCTGACTCTTCTGTTGCTCTTCCTCCCACAGTGCAGCAATCTTAGCATCCTCTTCCTCTTGCAGAAACTGACGCATCTTCTTAAACTGTTCCTTAATCTGAATCTCTGTTGTCTGAGTCTGGAACTGAATGTGTGCTGCTGTTTGATCATAGTTTGTTTTACATTTCTTAAAGACCTTCAGTTTCTCCTGTAAAGGCTTCAGTGATTTCTGGACGTCCTCCTTGTGATCCAGGGCAGCTTCATCGATGGGTCTGAAACTGTGTGTTTATTAGAATCTCGACACACAACACACACTGGCTGTTGACATTCCAGACAGAACAGTTTGAGTTTCTCAGCATGCAGCCTGCAGAAATCCTCGGACCCCGTTGGAGCTCTCTGATGTCTCTCCTGTATGAAGGCCTCACACAGGTTCTTCAGAGCCAGGTTTCTGGGTGGATCCACTGAATGTCTTGCCTTACAAACAGGACATTCCTTTATTCCCTTCTCTCTCCACCATTTCTGCAGACAGTCTTTACAGAAGCTGTGGCTACAGGACAGGAGAACAGGATCTCGAAAGATGTCACAACACACAGGACAGGAATAATCCTCTTCAGGGCAAGACCACTTGGAAGCCATTTGGTTTCTGAGTGAAGCCACAAACACAGTTTTCAAGCCAGGAAATCAGCCAGTCAGTGATGGTAACACTCCCTATACTATAGAAATCCCTGTAGTTTACAGCAACTGTGAATCCTTGCTCTAGTTAAAGTCCATTCAGTTGACAGAGTCAGCAGCAGGTTCCAGTGGTCTGGGTCAGTATTCCCTCCTGTAGCTGCAGAAAGATAGTGTGTCCTCCCTCACTGGAAGTAGCTTTTGATCTGAAAGTGAATCTCATTGTCTGTCTCTGTATGTGTTGTCAGTGAGGAGAGGCAGAATAACCTGCAGGCTATCATGGTTTGGAAATGGGTGGAGCTATGAAACTCCTGAACTGTCTCAAGGTGCACACACACATTCACATACGCATGCACGCACACACGCGCACGCACACACACACACACACGCACGCACGCACGCACGCACGCACGCACGCACGCACGCACGCACACACACACACACACACACACACACACAGAAACGCCCACCAGGTATGTGGTGTGTGGTATTTATGCAAATTCTGACGAAACCTGAATCTTAGTAATTGTAACCTTGGGTCTAAAAATCTTTATTTGACTTGAAAATTCCCTCACTGGCACTTCAAAACTGACCTCCTGCTATCAAGTTAGACAGGTCCATCCATCCTTGTAAAGACTCTTGGTCCCCACATTTAAAGTAATACGTTGTGGACACAAGCATGCACGCACGCACGCACACACACACACAGAGTTAGGTACCGGTACCCTTGCAGCAGACCAACCTAGTTATAACTCTGCATTCCTGCCATGCATGATGATCATTTGTGAATATAATCATTCATAATAATAATCATGTACGCATCTGTTTTGTCCCATTTTACAATGTAGAGAGTTAGACTTTCTCATCGAGACAGAATACTTGTTCACCTCAATGGAAGGAAACCACAACTATTGAAGCCAACTTGACAAACACAAACTAGTTTAGCTGGTAAGACTTGATCTCCTCCGTGTCTTCAAGTAACACTGGCCTCTGAAAGGCTCTCTATAATAACCATACAAACAACAATAAATGTATACACTCTCTTGCCCAAGTGGCCCTTTTGCACATGTGATGAATTACAGACTGTACCGATAATAGTGATGATAAAACCTAAGTATTGAAATCCCACACATGTATAATAGACTTGGACCATGCAGCATTTAAAAAAGGTTGAACAAGTGATTTTCTTTGGTTAAAAACATTAAACAAGTGGAATTGGAAGTGATGACACAGAAATAAGCTGACAAAATTGGAACTGGAACAAACTGAACGTCATAAATGGTATAGGCTCTCCTGATTGAGTGAAATGTTGCCACCTGAAAATGTATTTTCTGTTTATCAAAGAGCTGAAGATGTATCTTTTACTGAATAAACATTATATAGCAATGATATCACAATATATATAGTCACAAAAAAGTATGCATCTGTATATATATATATATATATATATATATATATATAAAAAGGTAGCCCCCCGCGGGCCGCCAATTGGGGAACCCTGCTGTACAAGGTGCGGGTTTGTCCATATGTGTTGAAATATAATGTCCATGTAATTTCTAGAGAATCACAGTGTTTAGTTATTTACATCCATAATAATAAAAATGCCCCTTAAAAAACTGCATCATTGTCACATTTCACACAGATTTAATTGCTTTGCTAAATAGTTACTATATTATCTATTTTAAATCATTGAATCGTATTGCCATGAATTATATAGTCTACATGTATCATATAGTATCGTGATGCGTATCGTATCGCTATTAATAATTGTATTGTAAGTGTATTGATACACCCCTACAATTAGGGGTTAGATGTCTTGCTCAGGGACACTTCGACTCATTGCTGGCCTGGCCTGGAATCATACTGGTTGTCACAGCCTGCCTGGTTCCCCAGGCAGGCTCACTAAACACTCAGCTGTGGCTGTCCCCAATAATATGTAATGATAGCCTGATTTCCCTTTTTTTTACATGTCTGTTTAAAGTGGCTGGGGTGTGTGGGAAAAACATGGGTGAAGCCTCAAGGCATCTTCATCTCACCAGATGTGTTCCTGCAGCGAGCTCTGCTCCCGCATGACCAAATGACTGTCCCTTAGCTGTGGCATCTCCACAAACACACACAAACTAAATGAATTAGCGAACAACAACCCTAATCCTCCACACTCTTGTTTTTGTCTCCTCACTTCCCACTGGGACCTTTCTTTCAAGGTCTGTTGCATCATGAGCCTGTTAAAGGAGTAGTTCGTTATTTTCCATCAATTACATACACCATGTATTGAATTCATGTTTTTTTATTATTATTATTATATTGCCAGGGACAATAGATTCTTTTTATTATTATTTTATTTTTTACAACTATTGCCAATCTGCAAGGTCACAACGTGTTGCATCACAACGGGATGTGAGCTAGTACATCGGCTATAGACACAATATAAAGCTAGCTTTAAGTTTTCAAAGTGTACCTTATTTTGCTAGAACACCCTCAAGGACCTCTGTGAGTCCCCGGACCCTGCTTTGAGAACCACTGACTTGCAGGCAATTCAAATTACGTAAGGATATTACCAGTGGTGTGATATGGATTTTAGAAGTGGTGCCCCTCTAAATTCGTGACGTGATGATTCATGTGCGTGCATGTGAGGCGCTCGTGCGGGCAGCTAAATAAGTCTGGGCTCGCCGAGCCCAACCGAGCCCACGGCATCTCACCCCTGGATATTTCCGCAATGACCCAATCCATCAAAATCAATTACATGCCCCATGCAGCCTTTCATGGATGTGAATTGTGACACATTTTCCAAAACATGCCCATGTCACCCTCAAGGATCTCTGTGAGTCCCCGGACCCCACTTTGAGTACCACTGACTAGCAGGCAATTCGAAATTACGTAATGTAATAAGGTTATTACCACAATGGCCCAACGTATCAGACAAACCCTCAAATGTAAGTTAGCATGTTGCTAGGCTAGCAGTTGTTACTAACTGGGTCTGAGGTCTGAAATAGGCTATCGATTTATTTCATATGCACATGTCAATTTAGATGAGGGAATTGTGTGTGTGTGTGTGTGTGTGTGTGTGTGTGTGTGTGTGTGTGTGTGTGTGTGTGTGTGTGTGTGTGTGTGTGTGTGTGTGTGTGCGTGCGTGCGTGCGCGTCTGTGCGGGGACTGAGCATTGGTTTGAGGGTCCGTTGGTCCGACCAGGTTAACATTCACCAGGTTAGCATTGACCATGCGTCGACAGGTTAGCATTTCACCAGGTTAGCATTCACCAGCGTTAGTTTTACTGGGGTTAGGGTTAGGGTTAAGGTTAGGTTTAGGTTTAGGTGGTCGGAACACCGGCCCGTCGGCATATTGACGCAGACCCTGTGTGTGTGTGTGTGTGTGTGTGTGTGTGTGTGTGTGTGCGCGTCTGTGCGGGGACTGAGCATTGGTTTGAGGGTCCGTTGGTCCGACCAGGTTAACATTCACCAGGTTAGCATTGACCATGCGTCGACAGGTTAGCATTTCACCAGGTTAGCATTCACCAGCGTTAGTTTTACTGGGGTTATTGATATTGACGCAGACCCTGTGTGTGTGTGTGTGTGTGTGTGTGTGTGTGTGTGTGTGTGTGTGTGTGTGTGTGTGTGTGTGTGTGTGTGTGCGTGCGTGCGTGCGTGCGTGCGTGCGTGCGTGCGTGCGTGTGTGCGAGAGAGAAGTGTACCTTACATACTGCGTATCTCCTCATAAGAAACACATTTGCCACTTTGAACCGCCTCTTATAGCTTTTGATGGACCGCAACTAAGGTGAGAGGGATTTTTCAGTACCATCAGCCTACAGAGCAGAGAGCTATCACATGCTTGGCCCACCGGCTTGTATCACACCCAAACAGCCAATACAAGCCCACAACGCGTTGCTACTCGACACATTGTGAGCTTTTAGATCATCTATGTTCGGTTCGCGCCAGGTTGTGGTGGGCCAGTCTGGTCCAAGATGTCAGGGCCGAATTTATGTTCCACTCCAGAACGGCCAGTTTTCATTCAAAGATCATAAAATCAATTACTTATCACAGCATATTTCACTCTAAAAGGGCTGCACACCAGATGTGCACACAGACAAATAGAACACTTGCGTACAAATATAAATTAGCTAATAAATAGATGAATCTTGCCTCCTCAAACAGTAAACAAACACTGACTGCAACTTTGCAATTTGCCCACAATGTGTTTGTCCACAACAATGGGTACTATAACTAATCAATCCATTACTAAAAAGCATGTAGTGAAAATGTAATTGACAAGAAACACAAAATAAGATTGACACATGTACAAAAATGTGCATGCATAGTGCTTCCTCCTACAAGTAAAACACTGACTGGAACCTGTAAAATAACCTCTCTAAACCATATTGTGCAGATCACATTTACAGGAGGAAAAATACTTTCTTAATAGTGACAGTGCTTAGCAAGTATCGCCAATTTGTTTTCTGTTCTTATTGCTTTGATAATAACACACAATGAAATGAAATCCATATCAGTGGTTAGGATCTAGGCCTATGTAGGACTAGAATAAAATTAGCTACAGGCAAAGAGGGAACAGGGTGTCTGTGTGTGTGTGTGTGTGTGTGTGTGTGTGTGTGTGTGTGTGTGTGTGTGTGTGTGTGTGTGTGTGTGTGTGTGTGTGTGTGTGTGTGCGCGCGCGCGTGCGTGCGTGCGTGCGTGCGTGTGTGTGTGGAGTTGGGCCTTTTGACTCAGAGGCTTTCAGCTTTCAGGAAGTAACCAAAAATACACATAGGGAAGACACATTTGCATATTATAACCAAACCTGGGGGTCTATTAGAATTGTTAACTCCATAGACAGGTACAAAACAGAAAAGATACAAAACTATGGCACCTTATAGAGGGTGATAATGTATTAAGGCTTACTTGGCTTATTAGCCATGGAGGCTTTTAAGGCCTGCCTCTACGTCTGCCTCTGCCCCCAGATGGGTGGCGTGGAAGCGTACGTAATGCCACAAGGTTGGCATAGGCACAGCACGGATGGGTGGCGCGAAATATTACGTAATGCCACAAGAAGGTGGCACGGGGGACGGCACGGCGCTGCCTATAAGAGTTGGTGACTGGACAAAGGATTTAGAGAAGGGGAGGGAGGGTGTCAGACAGAGCAGGACAGTCATGAGGGCTTCTCCAGACGCACGCCTGCTCTACCTGTACTCCTGCTTGACATTGTTCCCTTCGTTCTCTCCATTGTCCTCCTCCTCCTCCTCACCTCCCTCTTCTTGTGCGTTACAGGCACGGTTTAACCTCAACAGAATGCACATGGCCGGGGACGTGGTTCTGGGCGGCTCCTTTCCCATCCACAGCATCCCCGTCTTCCCTGAGCTGTCGTTCGCCTCCGGGCAGCAGGAGCCCACTTGCTACGGGTGAGTATTGCAAATGCCAGCAGCCAGCAAGAGAACAGGGGTCCTTGTTTTGATGTATAATACCATTATTATTTCTTTCACTCAACCTTTATTTATTATTGAAAAAATAAAAATTAATAATGCCCTTATTTGCAGTGTCGTTGAGAGATACATCACAGTTCAACATCAATATTCACAAAAACAAAACAAAAAGTTCAAAAAACACTTGCAGGCATTTCTGCAATTAAAGATTGACATTGAATTTAAGCTGCAGGTCGTTCCCAGTGCTCGTATGGGGCATTAAAACAAAAGGCTGTCTTCCCCAGATCAGTGTTTGCTTTGGGAACATTTACTGTGAGCCAGTCACTGGAGTGTGTCCTCTATGTCACAGGATTCCAATCCAGCAGAGATTGAATACGTTGGTAAAGTCCCATCAATTGCCTTAAAAAAATTAACAGGTATCAATGTTTGTTTCACCAGTCGGCCAATGAAGGCCAACCCACTCTATCATACAGGAAGCAGTAATGAGTCCTATAATGTTCACCATGATATAAATCTAAGGGCAGAATGATAAACTGTTTCTAAGGGCTTGAGGATAGCAGCATTCTTACAAACAGGGACATGCAGAGAATGTAAGAGAGGCAGGGGCTGACATTTCTAAAAGGGCCTTTTGGTGAAAATATCGAAAAGAGCAGACCTCCAAGCTCACAACAATTCAGGAGAGTTTGGACAAGTCAATTCTCTTGAATGCTGCCTTCAGGTATGTCATGGAAAGAGGGCATTTGCATTTCTTTCACCATAGTAAAAAATGTATCCATGGTCTGGAGAGTACACTTTTTACGGACAGGTAAAAGAGCAGGGGCTCAAGCCCCCTTTGATGTCTATGTGTGCAGGTGCCTAAGACCAGGGATAGGAACATTGGCACACAGAAGGATAATCACTGGCACACTGGCATAAGTGTGAGAGAAGGGTTTTTTCTCTTTAACCCCTAAGACCGGGAACGAATCTGTGCCACTTTAGAGTTGAATCACTTTAACCATTATTACGCCATACTTTGGCTATTCAAAAAATAGCAGATACACAAGCTCATAAGATCTGCTATTTTTGAAAATGTGTCTAAATTTGTGCAAATCTTTGAATATGTATTCTTTTAAAGCGGACATTTTTAACTCAAATCTTTCTTCTGGGGGTCCCTGGAACAATATATTTTAAGATGGGGTTTGGTGGCCAATACTGTACATAATTGATATGAAAAGGTTTGAGAACCACTGATCATTGTGTTGAATCGACCTCAGGCCTTAATGGGTTAAACAAAACATTTAAAAAAATGTAGTCCCCTCTCGTCGGTTGGAAATATTGTATTTTTGTGTGGTGTCATAAATTAAACGTAATGTTGATATGGCACGCTGACTATCAAGAAAAAAAGAAAGAAAAAGCCCTCATTTTTTTAAAACTTTTTTATTGAAGTAAAAGTATCAATACTACAATGTTACAAGTAAAAGTTGGGAATTCAAAGTTTGCTTGAGTAAAAGTACAAAGGTATTGCCCATCAAGGGGAACTAGACCACTCACATTTCAAGATGTTCTGAGTAGGGACACAGGACTGACTGTGAATGAACTTGGTGTTGCAACAAGCAACAGAGACCAGTGGAAGCAGCTTGTGTCACAGATCTCGAGGGCACTCGAATGATGATGATGATGATGATGATTGTAAAAATTTACTTACAGCAAAAGTAGAAAGTAGACTACTCATTTTGAGTTCAAATGTGTATCATGTTTTTTTTCTCTCCTTTTTTTTAAATAGCAGATGTACAATGCAACCCATTGTGAGCTTGAAGATCAGCTATTTTCAAATGGCCGGAATTTACCGGTATATAGGGCTGAGGTGGTTAATGTTTGTCTGTAATAATAATCATCATCTACAAAGTGATAATAACTAAGGTTTTCACATAACTGTAGTGGGGTAAAAGTGCAATGTTTGCCTCTGAGATGTAGTGGAGTAGAAGTAACAGTTAAAAAAATTAGACCATTTTTATTTATTATTATTTATTTTTTTATTTTTTCACAAGAAGGGTTCATATTTGAGATTGTGATGAGAAAAGATGAGTGTTAAACTGTTTTTATTTACTGCTTTCTATTGTTTCTATCGATTTTAGCGTACAAGAGGCTATAAATAAATATAGGCTATGTTCCTTTTAGACACAATACGCCCCTTCCCAAGATGCACTGCAATCTTTCATGGGCAGATGTGATGGGGGCTAGTGTTACTGTAAATAGTAATAAAGAAATCGCCAGCTTATTGTGTCTAAAAAGACATTTAGCCACTTGTACACATGCCCCCACCCACTGAAATCGCTAAAACGATAGAAAGCAGTATATGAAAACATTTTAAAACTCATCATTTCTTTTTTTTTCTAAAATATGAATATGAATATGTTTTTTTTTTTTAAAGAAAAAAAGTTGTCCTTTAAGTAAAGTACTTAGTAAAATTACATTCCACCTCTGTATTTTTGTGTTAGGTTTTACGTTCAAGGATTCCGACAGGCCCAGACCATGGCTTTTGCCATCGCCGAGATCAACAGAGACCCCGGCCTGCTACCCAACGTCACTCTGGGGTACAGTCTCTATGATAGCTGTTACTCGCTCGGGATTGGATTCCGTGCAGCATTGTCATTGGTCAGTGGGCGAGGCGTGCGCTTCCGATTGGACGAGAGGCGGAGCTGCGTCGGCGCCCCTCCAGTGCTCGGAATTGTGGGTCCTGACACCTCGACGAGTTCTATCGCTATCTCTAGTGTATTGGGTTTGTACCGAGTGTCCATGGTAAGTTTCCAACTTGGATCCCCTTTTACCATCACCAATTTGATATACCTCTTCTGTTCAGATCTACAAGCTCACAGTGTGTCACTTCGTGCCGCAAAGTGAGCTTGTACATCTGCTATGTTTGAATATTTTTTGAAACATCTTGAAAGTGTTTGAAAAATGTTGGATAATTTAGATTTCTCTTTCCAACTGAAAGATTTCTTTTTATACAACGCAGATTTTCTTTTTCTTTATTTTTTCTCTTTTCTTTACAGCATTTGTTTTTTCTTCTTACATTTTTTTCTGTCTCACATTCTCACATGCTCTTCTTGCAGGGGAAAGGAAAAAGAAAATAGAGAATAATAATACATAGCAAATGTTTTGTGACTGTTTTCAGGTCAGTTACTATGCTGGCTGCTCATGTCTGAGTGACCGGAGTCAGTTCCCATCCTTCTTTAGGACGGTAACAAGCGGAGCCTTCCAGGTGAACGTCCACATAAAAGATCAGTTGGTATGAAGTAGAACACTGGTTCCCAAACAGTGGGTCGGAACCCACTGGCATTACATTTAGTTCTACTCGATCTATTCCTTTGTGAAAATAGTCGATCTACATGCTCATAACGCCTCGCAGCGTGAGGCGTTGTGAGCATGTAGATCTGCTATTTGTCTGCCTTTAATATTTGACAATTTGACCTATGTTTGACCAGAGGTACTAAAAAGTCCTTTAATTGTCACTTTAGAAATGTGTATACCCTGTGTACAATTATACTGTAAGTTGGTTTGTTTACTGTTGAGTGAGAAAACAATGTTGACATTTAGCTAAACATCTGGGGACCCCCCCAAAATAATTTGGGGACCCCTCTGGGGGTCCCGACCCACAGGTTGAGAACCATTGGGCCCTTACTGTCCAATCAGGTGCGAGCTGTGCTCCAGATCATGAGGCGGTGGGAGTGGAGCTGGGTAGGTGTGCTGTTCACTGATGATGACTATGGCCGCGACGGGGCCCGGTCCTTCCAGTCTGAGCTGGCCCGGTCTGGTCTGGGCTGTGTGGCCTATGCAGAGGCCCTGCCCTGGGACAATGACCTGGCCAAACTGCAGCGCACCGTCACTGTGGTGAAGACGTCCACTGCTCGTGTGGTCGTCGCATTTTCATACGGGAGCTACACGGTCAATCTGATGGAGGAGGTTTGTGTTCTGGTGATGCGTGTTGATTTATGGAAGCTGAAAGACATCTCTTCATATGAACATGAGTTGCAATGGTAACAGATGAATACATCAGGTTAAAACATGTTTTTAGCATTCATTCATTCATGCTTTTAAACATAACCAACAGGTGGTAAGGCAGAATGTGACAGGTCTGCAGTGGATAGCCACGGTGGGCTGGACACTCCACCCTAAGCTCCAGGCTCCTCGCTACATGGCCTACCTGAGAGGCACCCTGGGCATCTCCATCCGGCGGGCAGAGATCCCAGGTCTCAAGGACTTCATGTTGAACACACATCCTGACAATGACTCTGACAACAGCCACGAAAACAACATAGTGAGTTTCTGAGCTGTGCTAGCCACTCCAACAAGTGACCGAGTGTGTATGTCTGCATGTCCACGTGTCTGTCCGTATGAGCAAGGCCTTGACAGCTCCAATGCCGCTGGGTGACCTACACGTACCTTCAAGTGGTGCTGTTGAGCAGCCTTGAAGTGAATAGACAGGGATTTAACATTGTATCCTCTAGGACAGTAGTAAGGGGAACATATGAAAATCTGCGAAGTAAATCGTTACCAAGAAATGTCTTCACCAATGTGTTTCTAAAGGTGTGTAATAATATGTACTAAAAGGTTGAAATTCAACTCCTGGGGGAAACCTCATAAAAAAAATGATTCGTGTTTGTGTCCCATTAACTTTACTATAGGCCTACAGGAAAAACTACACAAAATAAATCTGCTTTAAGTAACATGTGAGGGGTCAAACTAGGGGTTTTTCATGATGCTGAATCCATTGCAAGCATTTGTTTTGCACGCAAAACATTCCATGGGCGACAAATGGCCCCCACAAAACGGTGAAAAGTGATGATTCAACACTAAACCATCGTTTTGTGGGTCCAATTTGAGCCCAAGGAATGTTTTTCGTGCAAAACAAATGCTTGCAATGGATTCAGCATCATGAAAAACCCCTAGTTTGACCCCTCACATGTTACTTAGAGCAGATTTATTTTTTGTATTTTTATCCTGTATAGTAAATTAATGGGACACAAACACAAATCAGTTTTTTTATGAGGTTTCCCCCGGGAGTTGAATTTCAACCTTTTAGTACTATTACACACCTTTAGAAACACATTGGTGAAGAAATTTCTTGGTAACGATTTACTTCGCAGTTTGGTCAAATATCTTATAAAATCCCCTTACTACAGGGTTGTCCAAAGTGGACCAAATGTGCCTAACCCATTTTCAGAGCTGCGCTATACTCCCCCGTAGTGCGGTGTTCTACCGATTCTTGGATTGCGCTGTTTGTGTAATATGTCTTCTAAATTTTGAATGCATTAATTTTTTACGCTTTTCGGCTGAAAATGTTCAGTGAAGAATATTCGGTCACATCACTAATATTTTCCCCCTACAACATAATCATCAGGTATTATGAAGATTTTTTTTTTCCTAAGTAGTGTACAGAAAGTGTTAAAATTATGTTTTTGGCCACACCCACCTGTTTATTAACTATGCCTGGTTGTCAGGTGGGTGGTGACCCAGCTGAAGTTAGCCACTCCCACAGTGGTGTTGTGTGGTACAAAATGGGAAGGGATGATATTATGATGATGTCATTATCAGTGCATTTCAGTTGGGCCTTTTGACTTGGAGGCTTTCAGCTTTCAGGAAGTAACCAAAAATACAAAGGGAAGACACATTTGCTTATTATAACCACACCTGGGGGTCTATTAGAGTAATGTTAACTCCACAGGCACGTACAGAACAGAAAAAGTACACAAATATGGCACCACCAAGTCTTCATTGCGTTTCTTCAGGTGAGGCAGTTTTGGGAGCACACATTTCAGTGTAAATTTGCACCCCTTCCGTCAGAGTGGGTGGATGCTGGCGGTAGGGCGTGTACTGGACAAGAGGACCTTGGAACAGCAGAAACTACCCTGTTGGATGTGTCTAACCTCAGGACAGAGTATTGTGTGTACAAGGCTGTGTACGCTCTAGCCCATGCCCTCCATGACATGTTGCAATGTGTCCAAGGCAGAGGGCCTTTCACTGGGCACAGCTGTGCCAGTGTGCAGACAATACAGCCATGGCAGGTATAATGAGACTTCACAGTTTACCTGTACATAATTAGTGTCCATTTGCCGTGAAACCTTTCATACACCCTCCCAGTAGACAGAGGAAACACCTCCACCCCAAAGTTTTTGAATCAGCCTCACACTGATGCTGTAACAATTTGCTTAAGTTGTGTGTGTGTGTGCTTGCGCGCACGCGCGCGTGTGTGTGTGTGTGTGTGTGTGTGTGTGTGTGTGTGTGTGTGTGTGAGGGTACACAAAGGGACACTATAGTTATTCTATTCTATTCTATTTTAATGTATTTTTAATGCACTGTTCTGAGAGGTAGGCAAGTGTAACATTTCAATTGTGACAACAATAATTGGATTGGATTTCTTGATAAATCGGATATCAGCGTGATCCCAATCCTGATTGTTTTGTTTTTTACTATGCACAAACTCCAAATCTGATCCGATCAGAAGGGGATTCAAAGTTTTGAACTTGTGGGCCCTGATGATTTAATTAGGTTAGGTTAAAGACTGACCTTACGTGAATCTTAAGAAAAGGGAAAAAAAAGTATCAGGCCGTAGAGACACTTTTATACAGCAACAGTATGCCTCAATGTAACATTTGTGCACATTGTATAATTATATCTTATCTCTTTTTCTCGCCTTTCTAGCTTGTGTATTACCTGCAAAAGGTGAACTTCACCACGCCATTTGGTGATCATGTATCATTTGATGAGAATGGTGATGTTTTACCAATGTGGGATGTCATGAACTGGGCGTGGCTACCTGATGGAAGTGGAAAGGTTCAGACTGTTGGTGTGGTCAAGGAGTCAGCCTCCGGAGATGAAGAACTCGTCCTCGATGAAGACAGAATCTTCTGGAGCTTGGAATCCACAAAGGTCACTTTGGCTTTCTAAAATGGCTGATGTCGAGATCATGATGTGAATGTCATTTAGTTTTGGCTGAGCATGAGACTACGAAAGGCGGAATCAGGCGATGGTCCCGGTTGCGCACCGGGGACCACTTGGCAGATGTTGTGATTGGTGTGAACTTTGTATACCGTTCCCCAGCGGATTACCGCACCATACCTGGGAACAAATGGGGAGGTAGTCTGGGGTCCAATTGATATATCACTTATATATTGTTATAATGACACATTATTTTACTTCCTTCTCTACTTGAATGTTGACAAGAAATTATAATCCCGCTAGTAGCGCGAGCCGTGAAAAAACAAACAAACACATGTAGCAAGTGCTGCTGCTATGATCAAATAACAAGGATTAGTCTGTGACTTCACTGTTAAGATACCAAGATCTCACTGTCATACGATAATTACAGACATCGTTACATTGCGATTGTATCAAAGACCATCAGCGCACACTGCTTTGGTTGTGTATTGTTGTTCTGTTGTTATAACTCAAGACAACATCAAGAGCACAGACAAACGTACTAACTATTTGCTTTTAACTCTGACAAGTGACTCTTCTTCTGTGACATGACATTCTCTATCTCCCAAAGTCCCATAGTCTAAAAAGCACCAGTACCATTACAGTTGAATGACGTGTACTCTGGTCCGGAAGAATCTTGGCCAAAGTGAATGCTGGCCAGCGGGCCCAGGCAATTCTATTTGGAAACGGTTCGAATCAATCTAACCCAGTCTGAATCCAATCTTAATTTCCTCCGCAGCCTCCTCGGTCAGTGTGCAGTGAAAGCTGTTCCCCTGGAACCCGTGTGGCCAGAAGGAAAGGAGCACCGGTCTGCTGCTTTGACTGCATCGTTTGTTCTGAGGGAGAGATCAGCAATGAAACTGGTAGATTTACAGCAGCAATGTGAAGTAGGTTATCTTCATAATGATGGTATGCTCGTCTGTCTTTAAAACTTGCCCCTCTTTGTTAGACTCTACAGAGTGCACCGGTTGTCCAGAGGACTTCTGGTCCAGTCCCCAGCGTGACCACTGTGTCCCCAAGAGCATGGAGTTCCTCTCCTACCACGAGGCCCTGGGCATCTCCCTGACAACCATCTCATTGCTGGGCACACTTATCTGTGCCGTTGTCCTGGGAATCTTCATCTATCATCGCAGCACGCCCATGGTGCGCGCCAACAACTCAGAACTCAGCTTCCTCCTCCTGATGTCCCTCAAACTCTGTTTCTTGTGTTCGCTTCTGTTCATCGGCCGTCCGAGGCTCTGGACTTGTCAGCTGAGGCACGCGGCGTTTGGTATCATCTTCGTGCTGTGTGTCAGTTGTATCCTGGTAAAGACTATGGTGGTGTTGGCCGTGTTCAAGGCCTCCAAGCCTGGAGGTGCAGGCATCATGAGGTGGTTTGGTGCCATGCAGCAGAGAGGTACTGATGGGTTTTTTGTTTATATCCCATGTAAATATCCCATAATGATTCAAGATTACTCCCACACAAGAAAGGAGACCACACCGGTGTAAGTCCGTTTTTTCTCTTAGTTGTATTAAAAGAATAGTTCAGAGTTCAGCGTACAGTACAGAAATTCACCCATAGTGCCTTCTGCCCATACAGAACATAATTTCACAGATATATGGAGTTAAAGAATACATTAGTCACATTCTGATTGGACAATTATAACATAACAGTGGTTCATGTCGAGTTAAGTGCCATGATGTCACAGGCTGACATGGCCTTCATCAGTGGATAGAATACGACAGAGTTGTTGAGTGATGGTGTAATCTGGTTGTTGACAGCTCCTGCCGTCACCCCATAAGGACCAGTAAGACTCCCTAATCGGGAGATAAGCGACCGTAGGTCACTTATCTCCACAAATAGGGCAAAAATGTGTTTTGCCAAAATCTTCCTGATCCATGTTGATGACATGAGTGTAGACATACTGTGTAGTGATTTTCGTGATTTTAGGGCAAAATCTGTAGGAGCAGTGTCCAAAAATGTGTTTTTAAAAATCGGCCTGGAGGTGGCGCTATATGGGAGAGATTCATGTTGATGGGATGAGTGTAGACGTACCGATTTGCGTGATTTTAGGGCAAAAATTGTAGGAGCAGTGTCCAAAAATGTGTTTTGCAAGAATCGGCCTCATGGTGGCGCTAGAAGAGGGCCATGTGAGAAATGAGGGGTGGGGTCTCCGCGCCGGCAAGGCGGACGAATAGGTACCGGGCCCGGCTGTCCCGGTCACTCCTAGCCGGAGTTACGGCATTTTATGTGAGCTGCAGTGTAGGGGGTCCTCCACTGGGGGCGCCACCACTTTTGCATCCATTCTGGAGCACCAGGAGTGGGTGGTCCCCGGGAATTCCCCGTGAGCAGCCCCGTTGGGGTGGTCATTTGGTCAGTTTAGCACATTTGGTCATTTTTTACATCTGGGGGTCCCCCAGTGACCTGGGGGTCCCTGGAGCTCCGGGGGTCCTTGGAGGTTGTAGTTTGGCAGGTAAGGAAGGTGTGTGCAAAATTTGGCATGGATCGGGGCAGCGGTTGCGGAGATATGAGCAGGGCAAGAGTGTGACGTGTGAGGTGTGACAGACAGACAGACTGACAGACAGACTGACGGACTGACTTACACTTTGTGCAGGGTTTGATAGTAAATGCGACCTACGGTCGCAATAAAGATTGTTTACTTAAAGACGGTTTACCAGTGAAGTATCAGACACTTGTCCAGTGTCAAGGCTGTTTGAATAACAATGTTAGAATAACAGCACAATTGATAGATGATCTGTTATGTACGGTAGTTAGACCTTTAGACAAAATTTGGACAAAATATTTTATTAATGTTATATTAATAATATTAACCAAACTTTTCCAACAGGTACCGTTCTGGTCCTTACTTTCGTCCAGGGAACAATCTGCACCGCCTGGCTGGTGTCCGCCTCACCAGCTCCTCATAAAAACACACAATACCACAGTAGTAAGATAGTATATGAGTGTGCAGTGGGATCGACGGTTGGTTTTGCGGTGTTGTTGGGTTATATTGGCTTATTGGCACTGCTCAGCTTCCTCCTGGCATTCATGGCAAGGAACCTTCCAGGAAACTTCAACGAAGCAAAGTTAATCACTTTCAGCATGCTGATCTTCTGTGCTGTGTGGATAGCCTTCGTCCCGGCGTATGTCAGCTCGCCAGGCAAATATGCAGATGTAGTGGAGGTGTTTGCTATTTTAGCGTCTAGTTTTGGTCTATTGATGGCGCTGTTTGGACCAAAGTGTTATATAATAATTTTGAGACCTGAGAGAAACACTAAGAAGTCCATCATGGGCCGAGGTGCCACCAATAAATAGCAGCAGTATAGCAATATCTATTCTTTCTTTTCTTTTTTTATTGTATCACCAAGCAATCAAACTTGCAAACTTGCAACCACCTACTAACTGAGATCTGATCTCCCCTAAATGAAAAAATTAAATAAATCTCTATTTCCATTGTGTAGACCTGACTGGACAGTATAGTGTGGACTAGATGACCTTTATAGGCCAACCAGTTCAACCAGTTCCATTCATTGACAGGTAGGCAGCCGGACCATTAGGCTAATCAACAAGCTTTAAGAGATGTAAATTTGGTCTGCCGGGCCATTAGCCTACTCAAGTCGCCTATAGAGATGTAGAACAGAGCCCTTCTGCAGCGGCAGCCAACAATAGAGACAAACACTGAACAAAGTCCACTCTCCTTTCTGATTGATTTATTATTTGTAAACAACAACACCTTCTTATTCCCATATGAGATACAATAATCCATCACACAGAAATAAGACAGGAGAGTGATCAGAGTGAGAATGGAATATTTACTATGGAGAGAGAGTATTCAAGACAGGTATACAGTACATAAATAATGGTTCGTGCTCTCTCTGACAAATGATGTTTTGACATGAGTATAAGTATGGTCATTTGGTCAGTCAGTGGATGACGTTTAAACAGTTCATAGGATATGTTTCTTGTCCACAAATCACAAGACGAAGAGTCCGCGTACAGTAGGTTACTGGAGGGGAAGATGTCCTTGCTGGTGTCTGGATGACACAAGCTTAGAATACCAAAACAATTCTCATTGTTTTCGGAATAGGCTCCAGGCAGTTGATAAGGTCTGATTTCTACCAGACGGAGACCTTGTGTTGTACTGTACATGACATTTTATGACACAGTCCCTGTGCCTTAAACTTCAGGTGGTCATCAATATGTATTGATAAAAAGATGATATGAACCATAACAAAATACCTATCAATATCCACCGGCTGGTTAATATTGATCTTTTTATCAAATAGATCAACAAAAGAAAACAAAATAGGTAAAACAGTGGGATGAAAGATGGTTAGGGTTAGGGTTAAAATATTTCTTCAATAGCTTCAATAGCAAAAGGAACTGTAATTCGTTAGGGTTAGAGAAGCATGACATTAATGACAAAATGTTATCATGTTTACACCTAAATGAAATAACCCCTTGTAGTCTTCCCCTGCAACCTGTTCAAAAGAAAAAGGACAGAATAAAAATAAAAAGGGGTCCATAAGTCCATAAGTCCTCGATATGATGAGGGCTAGAGACAGAGCAAAGTCCAGGGATCGAGTTGAGGTCGGAGATGGGTTGTAGAAGGGCGGAGACGGGTCGGAGATGGGCGGAGACGGGTCGGAGATGGGTTGTAGATGGGCCGGAGAGTGGACGTGGGGTCTTTTAGGTGGGTTTCAGACAGCTCCTACGGACAGAAGCTTGCGGCAGTTCACTAATATCGATACAATGGATTCTTCAGTCATAATTATAGCGGCTTAATTCTTCGACAGTGCGATTTCAGAATACTCACAGGCCCGGGAGGCTGCAATAGCCCCCCGCTGTGATGATGGCGCGTTCGCACTGCCCTCTGGCCTCTGGTGGTTCCTTGGCTCCGCCTGGCGTCCATCGGGCCTAGAGGATGACAGTGCTTGGCGGCAGGTCACTTGTATTTCAACAATTTACAATCATCATTTCTCCACCTAAATGTTTTTCTTCACAGTGCATTTCCGTTACCCACCGACAACCAGAGCATAGCTCTGGTCCTGCGGTTGATTGGCTCGTGCACTGGTGGCCCATCGTCTGTTGGTGGTGCCCCTTTCCACTCTCCGCCCTCTGTATTTTTGTCTCCGCTGTGGTGTTGTCATGGTTAGCCCTTATAGGTGTTGAGTGGCTGTAAGCCATTCTGATAGTCTGTTTGTGTTGGGCAGAAGGATTAATGCACACAACACAAACATACAAAGTTTTAAAATCAAATGTTTCAAAATCAAAATTAAACGTTAAACAGTGAAAATCAAAGCATAAGCATACAGTAAAATTCAAAGCATATTCCAAACAATCAAGCACACTCCCCCCTCTTGACACAAGGTGTGGCATTAATGATGTTGTTGATGTTTGGGGCTAAATGGTTAAAATAATAAAAATAGAAATACATTTTCGGACCACAGATTTATAATCTGTTCACAGTTCTTCAATTATTCAAAACTTTCAAAAAAACAAAACAAATTAAAAATGACTTAAAATCATAAAATAGTTAAATCAGTGTCAAATGTTTCTTAGTAGGCCTACCAGTAAGACACCCAAAGAGGTCCTGGGAACAGGAAGTTCCACACAAGGATTGTGGGTAATCGAGTCTTTTTAAAATGTTTCATAACAGTACCAGAATGGAACATCAACAAAATACTTTAGACAGTAAACAATCAGAATGTTGATGAAATCCGTAGAAAGGAAGACAAAACATCTAACCCTTTCTCACACATAACCGCCATGGCCATGGCACAGTCACACACACATACTCACAGGCCGAGAGGGAGTAAAGTGTCCGGGCCTCTTCTGTAACATAGGCACCGTATAAACAGGGCCCCTTTGATATGAGAACACAGACAGAAGGTTTAAATAAAAATAAAAGATAATAATAATAACAAAATAAATAAAATATAATTAAATGGACACCAGCCCCTAGGGAAGCAAAACAAAAAAGAACGGCTCCACCGGACATGGTGCCCCTTTCTCAACAAGACAGGAGGACAGAGAAAAACGGCCAAAATCAAATGTTAATAAAACATGAGGTCAAATCCGTCCAGTCCAACAAAAAAAATAAAAAAATAAACCTGTCATAAACCTGGAAAAACAAAACAAAATGAAATGAACAGTTGACATGAATTTATATAGTTACTGTAAGACATGATGTAATATCATGTCAAGTGGTCACCTCATGGGCTGGGTTGACCTTAATCAGTGGACAGAACACAACTGAGTTGTTGACATGATGGTGAATCTTGTTGTTGACAGCTCTTGCCGTCACCCCATGAGGATAAAGATTGTTTACTTAAATATGGTTTACCAGTGAAATATCAGACACTTGTTACAGTGTCAAGGCTGTCGGAATCACGATGTTAGAATATCTCGGTGTGTTAAGGAACATAGAGTGGCAAACATCACTTTTAGGAGAAACACATAGAAACAGATTCACACAACAGAGTAAGACCCATTTTGAGAGAGAGAGATAGAGAAACAGTATGTAACAAGTCACTTGAAGTTTATAACGATCCCCACAGTTTCTCCAAATAAAATAAAACATAGGCAGAGCTAGCGCAAGCAGCAAGCCTAAATGCGAGCCAGCGACTCACACATACCGTACAGTATTGCACGGCCGAACACACACACACATGCACCACTGCTCACTTCATACTGGGTTTGATTTTTTTCCTTTTCTTTCACTCAATTGACAATCAAGGTTATAACCAGGGGAGAAAAATAGGATTAAAACACACGTACAGTACATGTATCCATGTAGACAATATCTCATACATTTACACACGTGGGTCAGTCAGTTCAGGGGTCATCATTCAGAAGGGGGCTTCTTTAGTTCCAGTGGTCATGTTTATCTAAAATGTTCTTGGAAGCGCTCACAGACTGAGTTAAAAACTCCTGAGACGGAATTTAAAAATAAATAAAAATAAGAATAAGACAAAAAAGAAGACATGTAAGCGTAACATGATCAAATAACCATAACTTCTCTCAGTAATCTGGTTAAATAAGATAGCTGAAAACCTGCTGTGTCGGTCTTATGCACTGGCCAAAACTTCCTACAGAACCAGGAAACACAATGCTGGTCTGGCGGTGAAATCCTGACTTGACTTAATTCACTGTCTTATTTCTGTGTGATGGATTATTGTATCTCATATGGGAATAAGAAGGTGTTGTTGTTTACAAATAATAAATCAATCACTTTCCTCCTACCTGTAGGATATCCTCCGTTCCAAATAAATAAGTCCTTAATGTGGTAAACAGATTCCAAACACAAAGCATTGTGTAGGCCTAGTTTAAATCTGGATTAAGAATTTACGTCTTGTTGTCTCTCCAGCTGTAGCATATTAAAACTCGTTAAGCAAGCCTTGACTTGTCTGTAAATTTAACAAATGCACTGTTAACAGAGAGACTTGTAACATTTTAAGTCCCTATCAAGAGGTTTAAACAAACCAAAACAACTGCAACGGCATTTTGGCTGGCATTTCGGCTGGCATTTCGCCTACTAAAATTGTATTCCCAGCTACGGCCCTGCTTGTCACATCAGTCAAAATGACTTCTTGTAAAGCTGGTGACCCTGTTTGCTTCAGGACCAACTTGAGACATGATATTTACAAATCCAAAACTTTGTGAATTTGAAAAAGGTTACCTCAATTGTTGAATTCTTGTGTTTCTAATATATATGATTTATCAAGCCATCTGTGGGTCATGCATCAACCAGCTCTCCAAAAGATCTCCAATTAGGCATAAAAGTATTCAACTTAATACACAGCACAAAAAAACAAGCCAGCCGGGGCACCTGATAGAGGGAAAAGAACTTCCACCGGGGAGACTACCCCCTGTCAGGTGAAAAGAAGCGTCTTGGACTCCCCATGCATAGAAGGAAGCATGAGGTCAGTCCGTTGCTCTCCCCAGATTTACAGAGGGAGTGTAGTGCCCAGGATGACACTGGATGAAAAATATGGGTTACAAATTGTGGTATATATAAATAAATATGTCTCCTCACGTTATAGAAATTACATCCTGCACCTAATTCTACATTCATTCAAACTCCTAAGTCTGACTGGGGAGGGAGTCTGAGACAAAAATATGTCTAGAAACAATATGTTATGTATAGCTGATAAGTAGGATTTTCCACCTATTAGTCTGAAAATAATCACGCAGTTGAGGAGAAAGACATACAACGTTCTTGGTTTTATTCGTGAGAGCTCTCAAGCATACAGTAAAATCATCATCTCATATACTGAGCGAAGTTCCTCCCACAACCCCAGGGAGGCCGGACCAAGGCCCTAACACCCTAGGTAGACTGAGACAATCCTCACACATGGATATTAGAGAACAACGCTGTCAAAAGGATTTGAATACATTAAGCTCAGACGGTCGTTGATTAGCAATCTGAAACAAAAGAGCACACACACTACATGGGGTCTGTGAGCCAAACTGGGAAAACCAGTTTGAATATGGGGGCTTCAATCATTACTCTGTCAGCTTTCAAAAGTTCATAGAGTTTAGAGTGAAATATAATGTTTGAAATAAACATATACAATTCCCCTTATCAATAGCCTATAGACATTCAAAATCATTTGGAAATAATTGACGTGGTGTCATAACTTATGACACCACCAAATGTTGATTTGGCACACTGACTATATCAATAAAGTGAAAAATTTGCACCTCAAAGGTTGCTGACCCCTGCTGAACTGTAAAATGTTTAGCATTTGAACAGACAGGTTTAAATTAACAAAATATACTGTACAATAATAGACTTTTCAGTTGCAATTAAAATGTAAACAGGTATCATTATTTGACTGTACATGTCATATCATTGTAAATGTCTGTTTGGGTATAATTGTATTAACATTAAACATACACTTTTGGCAATCAGATTCTTTCTTGACTGATTTAGTCTTAAAATGATGTGGATTAAATGCTGTGTTTATGTGTAGGCCTATATTATGTCTGCGTTCATTCAAGTGGCTGAGGTGTGAGATTTAAAACGTGGTGGATGGAGGATTAGGATTGTTGTCCGCTAGTTTAAGTGTCTGAGGTGTGAGATGTAAAACACGGATGACTGGAAGATTAAGATTGTTGTTCGCTAGAGGGGAAAACATGAGTAAAACCTCATGGCATCTTCATCTCACTTATTTATATTTATAAACTAACTAAAATGTCATGGAATTAAATGAGAGCGACCACAATTATTGCAGCAGTGAAGCCTTTATTTAAAGCAAATAAACATCAGTATTTACAGGTATAACCAAGTAAATATTTGCTTTTACAAAACATTCTTTGAAGACATAAAAAATACACATATTCTAGAATCTAAAACAATAAACAGTGATGCAAAGTGTTATGATAATCGGTCAAACAACACAGAAGATGAGTTACAAAAGGCTAGCCAGTCAGCACTCTATTGCACCATTATTGTATGAATATGAGTCAACATTACGATGAATATGTCTAATAAAAATTGCATTTTTAATTACAACACTCAACTACAAAACTATAGTGTATCAGATTGTTCCAGAATAACTAGTGGCATTGGAATGCAGCCATTGTTTCTATTCACAACACAAACAGCAAAACCAATTGAGTTTGACATTCATTTCATGTTGATGTTTTTTTTTTTTTGTTCTTTCGTATAGCTATGTCTTGTAATTGTCATCATGGGATTAGAATGAATGATCATACTGTGACTGTGTGGTATCATGCATTTCCCCTGCATGAGTCCTCATGTGTGTTTTTAGAGAAACCCTGTGACTAAAGCCTATGCCACAAACTCTACATGTAAATGGCTTTTCTCCTGTATGAGTCCTCATGTGTGTAATTAGATTACTACTTAAACTACAGCCTTTACCACAAACTGAACATGTGAATGGCTTTTCTCCTGTATGCGTCCTCATGTGTAATTTTAGATTACCCTTGTCACAGCAGCCTTTGCCACATACACTACACGTAATGGGGTCCCTGTATGAGTCGTCATGTGTGTCTTCAGATGACTTGATTTAATGTAGCCTTTGTCACAAACTTTACACGGAAAGGGCTTTCCCCTGTATGAGTCATCATGTGTGTTTTTAGATTACCTGAGTTACTGCAGCCTTTGCCACATACGTTACACGTAAAGGGCCTTTCCCCTGTATGAGTTCTCATGTGTCTGGTTAAATCACCCATGTCTCTGCAGCTTTTGCCACACTCTTTACAAATAACACTTTTCTTCCTAATTTGACTAGTTGGTTTTGTTGGTTTCAGTTCCTGGGGCAGATTTTGTATTAAATTAATTATCTGCCCTCCCAAATTATTTCCGTGTGATTTCAGTGTGTTTAATGCTGACTCACCTTCCCCTTTCTCCCAGTCATCACTGTCTTCAGTATCATATTCAGAACAATGTGAAGGGAGGAGTGGATAATCATTAGTTGTTTGTGATGTTTCTTCTACATGAGCTTGTGTCTCCATGTGTTCTGTGCTGTTTAGAGGCCCTGCCTCTAAATTGTCATTAACATATTCACTTTTCATTGCTAGCAATGTCTCTGTTGACCCATCAGCCTCCTCTTGTCTTTGAAGTAGCTCCCCCTGTTCCTCTTTAATCTGTGGAGGCTCTGGTTCCTCCTGGACCAGACTGGAGCTCCTCTCTTGCTGTTCCTCTTTAATCTGTGGATGCTCTGGTTCCTCCTGGACCAGACTGGAGCTCCTCTCTTGCTGTTCCTCTTTAATCTGTGGAGGCTCTGGTTCCTCCTGGACCAGACTGGAGCTCCGCTCTTGCTGTTCCTCTTTAATCTGTGGATGCTCTGGTTCCTCCTCGACCAGACTCCAAATTCCCTCCTGTTGTTCACATAAAGGGAGGAGCCAGGTGTCTAGGGAATAATAATAGAACGTTAAATGTTTAATATCCATACATTTGTTACCTCTGTTTTGTATATGTCATGGTTGGAAATTCTGATGTTGGAACTAAATGTTCAACATGTCATTGTTTTGATGGATGTTTTGAATCTAACAATATCATATAAAAAATATCCAAATATGAGCGTATCAACTTTTTAATGGATTAACCATTATCCTCGTTAATTGATATGTTTTAAGCTAGAATGATTATACTTTGTATGTTGTATTATGGAGAGAGAGAGCAGTGCCTCAAATAACGCAGACACTAGTCAGAATGGTTGTCACTAGGATGCATTGATTACAATACTTAACATGTAGTTAATGCTGTTTACTTCTAGACCTAATCTCCACATAGAACTCCCTCATATACATTACAGCCACAATGGGATCTTACCATTAAATAACCACAGATCTGCTTGACTCAACCCCATGTCTGCATTACAATATGAATTAAAGCATACTTAAAAAGTATTTCCACTAACCTGATCTGTGTAATTTGCTGTAGGGTTTTAAAATCCTGTCCAGGATGTTGCGTTTGTGGTCAATCTCTTGCTTCAGAGAAAGAGCTTCGTCCTCATACGCTGTTAGAATTCTTCCAACAGTCCAGAATATCTCTTCAGCAGCTGCAGATAGTCGCTCATTGACCAAGAACCTCAGTGTTTGTAAGGAAGCCATTTCTCAAAACACGCTCCCTGTGTTCTTGTGACAAATAGACCAATAGAAAAATAGACCAATAAGAATTTCTGAAACTCCCTCCTCAAGTCAAGGATAGATAATGATCAGCTGCTTACTTCACCTATAGTCCAGAAGAGAGTGGCACAGATGTGTGTCATGGAACTAAACAGAGCTCTCTTAAATACACACAAGCAGTCTGACGGACCAATCAGAGTGGTGGGGGGAGGGGCTCCAACAATAGACAGAAACTGGATAATGGTTGTTCAACTGCCCCCACTTAACCATTCAAGTCCCTGCGAATCTGAACAAACATCACCTTCCCTCTCATAACAATATTACTACTACTACTATTACAAATGTATGAAGATGTTGCTGAATTTGAATAAAAGTCTGCTAGAACATCCACTTGGGTTGTGGAGTTAGAACAAGGTGTGTGTTTACAAGCTTCCTGCTTATACGCCTACCCTCAATGACCATTAGGTGCTTGGTCTACCTACCTTTTTTCCCTAGATTGATATGTCTATATGCATTTGATGTATTGATGTTGATGTAATGATATATTACCTTGCTATCGTATTGATGTATTACCTTGCTTATTCTAAATCGCTCTGGATTAAGAGCATGCATCTGCTAAATGCCTAAATTGTAATTGTTATACTGTAAAAGTGTCCCGTGACTGAAGCCTTCAACAGTATCCATAGCCTAGCTGCAAAAAGAACATCATGTATATTAGGCCTATATTGCAGACAAACACTTAAACACAATAGCAGACATAATAACAGTAATAGTAGTCACAGCAATAACCCTAAAAGTCTACTAGTTGACATGAAAATTAAAAGGGTACCGTATCGATTCCCAGGTATCGGGTACCGTAACGTATTGATTCAAAGGTGAAAGGTACTCATCCCTATTCTTCAGGTGTACAGGACTGATCCATTCAGTGTGTGTACTAAGGGGTGTGATATGGTGTTTTTTTTTAAAGTGAAACTATGTAAAGGTCAAATATGGGGGATGAAAAACAGCAACAACCCTACAAGTCTACTAGTTGACATAAAAATGATAATGATAAAATACGGTACCGAAAAGGGTACCGTATCGATTCCCAGGTATCGGGTACCGTAACGCATCGATTCAAAGGTGAAAGGTACTCCCTATTCTTCAGGTGTGTCAGGGGTGTGATATGATGGGTTACCGGGGTGTATTTCTATTTTTTTTAAGTGAAACTATGTAAAGGTCAAATATGTGGATGAAAAACCGATAAAGGTGATCTGTAACGCTAATGCAAATGAGCCCTAATCCTATCTGCATGTTCCACCCCATTCACACAATAGGCCTATTGCTGAGTTTTTTTTTTTATAAAACTTTATTAAACAAAATATTTTTGTAATCACAAATACATACGTTTTTTTTTTTCCAGAATGTACAAGAAAAATCTCATATACAAAAATAGTTCATCTCATATACAAAAATAGTTCCTCATATATTTCATACAAAACATTCCGTAAACAAAGAAACCATGTAATGGGGTATTTAACCAATGGAGACCACTTCTTATGCATCTGCGTATTCTGGGAGAAAGACCGACTGTAATGGGGTAACTGACCAAAGGAGAAAGCACTTCTTATGCATCTGTGCATTTTTATTTATTTTTTTTGCTGAGGGGGCTGTATGCTCTCTACTTATCATAATGAAAGGAACACATGCAAATGAGTTGGCCCAACCCTTGTCACCTGTCCATTAACAAGGGAACACATCTTCCAAAACACCTCTACTACCTAACTAGGCCATTTTATTTAGCTTAAGACAAAGTGAGACTTTAGCAAATGTAACCCGTCAAGGTTGAATTGTTCAACTAATCTGTTTATGTAATTGTGACCGAAGGTCGCAGTTTACCATGAGAAATGTCACAGCTTGTCTGCATGTAGACGCGTGTGTACACATTTTTACAGTCTATAATGTTGGTTCCCTAGACACATCACTGTGACATCACAGGTGATAGGCTATCACAGGTGACATCACCTATGTAAAAGGCCATATGTATAGGTATTCCCCAGAATCCCTTTATGCCCATATATGAAGATCCCTGATGTCATTGATATATATATCACTGGCCAGATGGCCAAGAACTGGCCCATATCTGTGAGGCTGGTTCAGATAGGGATTTCCATGTATGGGCATAAAAGATAGTGTATGTTGTGATGTCATGGGAACCACTCTAACATAATACCTTTTATGCCCATATACAGTATGGAGATCCCTGATGTCCATGTATGGGCATAAATAAAATAAATAATGTACATGGATCTCCATATGGGTAACTAGTCCGATATATCACTGGCCAGATGGCCAAGAATAAGCGAGGTTGCATGTCGCCCTGAGGCGTCTTACTAGTTTACATACCCTGTTATTTAGTCATAAAACTTGTGTGGTAAATGACTCACAAATATCATATATTCTATAGTAAGTTATGTTTATTCTGTTATCTGAAAACCAAAATGACACTTTGAGAATGTTTGGTGGAGAGCATTGGTTTTCAACCCTTTCATGTCAAGGTCCGTTATGTTTTTGGTATTTGAGCCACGGACCACCAATTGATGAGATTTACCCTCTCAGACCCAAAACAAAAATAATATTGTTGGATATAATTTCATTAACAATGCCATGCTGTATTGATGTGGCACCATTATGGAAGATAACAGACAAACGTTGACTAAATAACAACTCTTCTACATTCTCTAATCGTGGAGACATCTTGTAACCCTGTAACCCTGGTGGTCCCCAGACCACTGATTGTTTGGAACAATGGTTGTACATAACAAGTTTAGAAGACACCGCTTGTGAATGTTGTGAGATGTTTTGGAAGACGTTTTTCCCTTGTTAACACTTTGAGTGCCAGGGCGTCATATGACGTCAGACACGCACTTGGCAATGATGCCAGAAAATAATATTGGCGTCATATGACGCCAGATGCTTTTTTTTCATATTACAGTAGTACAGTGTTGGATCTATGCGGTAACCAAGATACAGCCCTTTTGGACGATGGGACGGTCGTCATGCATGACAATTCAGTGGCGTCAGTTCAGAACAAGCTAAGGTATGGCAACATGACTGGTGTCTGGTGAAGACACCAGTCATGTTGCCATACCTTAGCAACAGGCACGATGAAAAGTACATTTTTATTATTTCCCCCTGTCAAGGTATGGCAGCTGCATACCCCTGCCATACCCAATTGACGCCCCTGCATGACATCACACGCTTATGTGACCAAATTCAAGCATGCTGATTGGCCGGTTCCCCCCAGAAACAAGGGTCTCAGAGAGTTCAGTGACTTTTACCGTCCGGACACACAGCAATCAGAGGGAGAGAGAGATATATTGAGAGAATGAGCTAGAATTAGTTATAAAATCATTAGATGTAGTATTATTTAGAGAGATAGAGATAGAGAGAGAGATCGGAAGGTAGAGGTTTTACCTAGGAGGAGTGGGGGAAGGGAAGGGCTAGTTTCTTTGTAGGTTGGGGCCGTCCATTTTGTAAAAAAAGAAAACGCCGTCCCAGTTACCGGACCGTTGCTCCGCTGATCAGAGAGCAAGTCATGGCCGCACATGGAGACCAAGCAGGCAGCCGAACCATGCCCCGTGGCCGTGGACACCAAGCCCGCAGCTGCCCAGCGCCGCCACCGACCATAATCAAAACCCGAAGCACCAGTTGGACTTTCGTTTGTTGCTGCGCGGCTGCGTTTGGGACTTGACTGAGGCGACGCGTGAGGATGAACGGTGATGCCGTTGAACGCTGATGCCGGCGATTTGAAGAGAATTCTGTGTTTTTGCTGCTGTGTCGGGGGAGCCAAGGAACGTCGCCAGCCATCCACAGTGGACGGAGGAGCTACGGCGGTGATCCGGACCGGAGGCAGGCTGTTTGGAGCAGTGTATCATCTTACGGCGCCCACCGGCTGCACCGATAGGTATGGCCCCGGAGAGCGGAGTTGCAGCGGGCGCTAATACACCCAAATGAGGCCGTGCGTGGACTTAGCCAAGGAGGACGACCCGGTCGCTGCGGTGCTCTGTCTCCCCCTGCCCTGAAGGAAGCACTGCTGAGGTGTGCTGCGATCAGCGAACCGGGTAAGCATTATAAAGCTATGCTTTTTACGTTTCAATATGTTCTATACGTCTGTCTGTCTTTCAATGTTATATGAGATCAGTGCTGTGTTCTGGGGACTCACCGGGGACTACCCTCCACACCTCGCCCGACTTGGGACACCCTCGCAGGCACGGCGCCGCCAGGCGCCGGCCTCTATACCTCCGTGATGGAGGAACAATAAAATATGAACGGCGTCTGCCCTCGTGAACCTTTCAAAGTAGCGTATTTGATAGGGATTATGTACTATAGCGTCTGCCCTGGCCAAACGAATAGTAGCTGATCGTATGCCCTCAAAAAAAGTCTAGAACACACCACTGTATGATATGCATAAAGTGTGTTCCTGTGGAAATGAGCCATGAATCTGTAGGTCTACTCTAATGCAAGCTTGTAATACATTCTTCAATCAATCAATAACCGATGTCAATAAGCCTGACCTGCTATTGTTTTTTTTCCACGTAGGGTGCATTTGGTAATATACAATTCAATTCAAAGGAGCGTTATTGGCATGAGAAAACATACGTTTACATTGCCAAAGCAAGTATCACACATACAATAAAAAAAACAGTTGAAAATATACAGTTGGAGGGGGTACAGCATTGTTCAAACAGAGCTATGTCGCATTGTCATTTTATATATATACAGGGTACAAATAGCAGCATTATTTTCCTCATAGTACATAAAGGTATCAGCTCTGTTTCATACTGTATGTGCAGTAGGTCTAGATGTCAATCCATGGTTTGTAGTAGGTGTATGAAGTTCCTCCAACTTCTTCCAGTAAGAATACATTTCTTTATAGTTTAGTTTTTTATTGTGTGTGTATACCTAGATAGATAGTTTAGTAATACAATCAGTGTGTGTGTGTGTGTGTGTGTGTGTGTGTGTGACATAATAATCTATCAAATCGATCTCAAATCTGTATCAAATTTGAATCAAAGCAGAGCCTATATAATTCAGTGGCCACGTATATATACATATATACATTTGAAATTATTTAGACTAGTGAAAACAGCCGATCTACAAGCACACAACGCCTCGCTTGTAGATCTGCTGTTTTCACTACTTTTGTGCGACAGCCTTTGCTAAAGAACATACAAATTATACAGAAGCACGTTCATTTAGTATTTTGTATTTATTTCTATCATATACAGGGCCCGTGGAGTCTGACTGGATGGAGGAAGGATGGGAGCCCGATCTGCAACCAGACCAATGACAACGCAGAGGACAGTATGATGGCGGAGATAGCGAGAGCGGAGGAGTCAGGCATAGGTCATACACACTGTAGGTTCGCTGCCTGGACCAATGTCACTCTAGGGGAGCTGAAGAACTTTCTGGGACTTCTCTTCCTCACAGCTATCGTTCACAAGCCGGAGATTGCCATGCAGTGGTCAAAAAAACATTGCCATGCCGTACTTTCCCAGAACAATGGCAAGGAACAGGTACCAGGCCATTTTGAGGCACCTGAGGTACACACACACGCACGCGCACACACACACACACACACACACACACACACACACACACACACACACACACACGGTGAACAGTACCATCTTTGACCTTGATTTGTGGTGCCTTTGACTCCTGAATGTTGGCTTGTTGAATGCCTTTTTTTGACTTTTATATTATTTTATTTATTCTTTACTTGCTGCACATTTATTTTATTTTACTTTTATCCAGTTATATTTTATTTTTGTGAAGTCATATTTGTGATTTTTTTTTTGGAAATATTTGTAAATATTGTTGAACATAAATATGTTCATGCTGGATGTGTGAGGTACTCACCAGGGTTAGGGTTCGATGTTGCCATAAAATAAAAGGTTGACATCGCTTTTCTGACTTTTTGTCTTCCTGACCTTCTAGACCAGGTAAAAACACAGTGAATTCACAGTGCATAGTTCTATCAAAATGTAAGGCAATTTCCACCTTCTGAGTCATTTCATACTTTTTCACTTTGCCCCCTTGAAACTAGACGATGGTACAATATTTTTTTCACTTTTTTTGCAGAAAATAAAGTAGGCATGCTATTCTTTCTGTCAAGGGTACTTGTGTTCCGTTACCATTTACCAATTTGTCGCTATGGCTTCCTAAAGTTTTTTTTCTTTGAACTCAAATATCTCAGAATCTAGATTTCTGAGGTTATTGACTGGTTTGCGCAGTGCGCACTCTCGAGCACCTATCTCCAAAACCGCTCACCGAAATCACTCCAAACTTTTTTTGGTAAAAAAAAAAATCCTCTTTTACCAAACCTCCCATTTTTGTTCCGATGTGAATATCGGATCATTTTCAATATATTCCCTGGAATCGGGGCAGAATGAATGGGACCTAATGGTGGCACTGGTAAGGGACGGGGGCCAGGGGGGGCTGGCATTAATGGATGCACATTTCCCATGCAAATGAGTTTGCCCAACCCTTGTCACCTGAGGGGTGGGCCAACTCATTTGTATGTATACCTTTAGCATACAGCCCCCCAACAGTATTGGATCAATGGGGTGGAACATGCAGATAGGACTCATTGCATTAGCATTACAGAAGAATACAGATCACCAAATCAGTTTTTCATCCCCATATTTGACCTTTACATAGTTTCACTTTTGTTTTTAAAGAAATACACATATGTTGTGTTTGTCCATTCCGTTTTGTTGCAAAAATATACATTTGGGGGTTCTTATTGTGAAAACGTCAAAAAGACTCCACAGTGAGTGAATATGAGACTGACATACTGTATGTACAGGGTAAACAACAGTTATCCTTTGCAGGCATCTGCCATCACATAATACTTCACAATTTAGCAACCCCCCCTCTCATCATTTTTTTTTTTGATTGATTGAAGACTTTATTCGAAGTTTGCATAGGAAAAGGTACAGTTACAAGGTCTACTAAAAGGAGATCCTAGAAAAGACTACGCTTATTTCCATAGCTACGCCCCTGCTTGTCACATCAGTCAAAATGACCTCTTGTAAAGCTGGTGACCCTGTTTGCTTCAGGACCAACTTGAGACATAATATTTACAAATCCAAAACTTTGTGAAGTTGAAAAAGGTTATCTCAATTGTTGAATTCTTGTGTTTCTAATTTATATGATTTATCAAGCCATCTGTGGGTCATGTATCAACCAGCTTTCCAAAAGATCTCCAATTAGGCATAAAAGTATTCAACTTAATACACAGCACAAAAAAAACAAGCCAGCCGGGGGACCTGATAGAGGGAAAAGAACTTCAACTGGTGAGACTACCCCCTGTCAGGTGAAAAGAAGCGTCTTGGACTCCCCATGCATAGAAGGAAGCATGAGGTCAGTCCGTTGCTCTCCCCAGATTGACAGAGGGAGTGTAGTGCCCAGGATGACACTGGATGAAAAATATGGGTTACAAATTGTGGTATATATAAATAAATATGTCGCCTCACGTTATAGAAATTACATCCTGCACCTAATTCTACATTCATTCAAACTCCTAAGTCTGACTGGGGAGGGAGTCTGAGACAAAAATATGTCTAGAAACAATATGTTATGTATAGCCTATAGACATTCAAAATAATTTGGAAATAATTCATTTTGACGTGGCGTCACCACCAAATGTTGATTTGGCACACTGACTATATCAAGAAAGTGAAAAAATTGCACCTCAAAGGTTGCTGACCCCTGCTGAACTGTAAAATGTTTAGCATTTGAACAGACAGGTTTAAATTAACAAAATATACTGTACAATAATACACTTTTCAGTTGCAATTAAAATGTAGACAGGTATCATTATTTGACTGTACATGTCATATCATTGTAAATGTCTGTTTGGGTATAATTGTATTAAACATACACTTTTGGCAATCAGATTCTTTCTTGACTGATTTAGTCTTAAAATGATGTGGATTAAATGCTGTGTTTATGTGTAGGCCTATATTATGCCTGCGTTCATTCAAGTGGCTGAGGTGTGAGATTTAAAACATGGCGGATGGAGGATTAGGATTGTTGTTCGCTAGTTTAAGTGTCTGAGGTGTGAGATGTAAAACACGGATGACTGGAAGATTAAGATTGTTGTTCGCTAGAGGGGAAAACATGAGTAAAACCTCAAGGCATCTTCATCTCACTTATTTATATTTATAAACTAACTAAAATGTCATGGAATTAAATGAGAGCGACCACAATTATTGCAGCAGTGAAGCCTTTATTTAAAGCAAATAAACATCAGTATTTACAGGTATAACCAAGTAAATATTTGCTTTTACAAAACATTCTTTGAAGACATAAAAAATACACATATTCTAGAATCTAAAACAATAAACAGTGATGCAAAGTGTTATGATAATCGGTCAAACAACACAGAAGATGAGTTACAAAAGGCTAGCCAGTCAGCACTCTATTGCACCATTATTGTATGAATATGAGTCAACATTACGATGAATATGTCTAATAAAAAGCAACACAATCATTTGATAGTCTATTTAGTCCCCTCTATGCATTCAAATGCATCAACCTGGGAAACAAGACAAGACTTTGAGAATATACAGGGAATATTGAGTTTATTCAATTCAATAACGTTTATAAATTCTGTGGAGAAAACCTTTCCCAGGTGACCAGGTGTTTGGATGGTTCATGTTATCACACAATATCAGTGGTCCTATACCATGCTTTATACCAACAGTAGTATGTGTTACTTGATTCTTTGACTGACATACAGGGAGCCAGTGTTAAGATTTAAGAAGTGATATGTTCATCTTTCTTTGTGTTCTGAATCAGCTGCAGTCATTTGCATTGCTGCATGATACAACACTCAACAACCACAAAACTATAGTGTATCAGATTGTTCCAGAATAACTAGTGGCATTGGAATGCAGCCATTGTTTCTATTCACAACACAAACAGTCTTTTCTAGGATCTCCTTTTAGTAGACCGTGTACCAGTGAACTGTACCGTCATGAAACTGTACCTCTTCCTGTGCAAACTTCTAATAAAGTCTTCAATCAATTCAATCAATGCATTTCCCCTGCATGAGTCCTCATGTGTGTTTTTAGAGAAACCCTGTGACTAAAGCCTATGCCACAAACTCTACATGTAAATGGCTTTTCTCCTGTATGAGTCCTCATGTGTGTAATTAGATTACTACTTAAACTACAGCCTTTACCACAAACTGAACATGTAAATGGCTTTTCTCCTGTATGCGTCCTCATGTGTAATTTTAGATTACCCTTGTCACAGCAGCCTTTGCCACATACGCTACACGTAATGGGGTATATCCCTGTATGAGTCGTCATGTGTGTCTTCAGATGACTTGATTTAATGTAGCCTTTGTCACAAACTTTACACGGAAAGGGCTTTTCCCCTGTATGAATCATCATGTGTGTTTTCAGATTACCTGAGTTACTGCAGCTTTTGCCACATACATTACACGTAAAAGGCCTTTCCCCTGTATGAGTTCTCATGTGTCTGGTTAAATCACCCATGTCTCTGCAGCCTTTGCCACACTCTTTACAAATAACACTTTTCTTCCTAATTTGACTAGTTGGTTTTGTTGGTTTCAGTTCCTGGGGCAGATTTTTTATTAAATTAATTATCTGCCCTCCCAAATTATTTCCGTGTGATTTCAGTGTGTTTAATGCTGACTCACCTTCCCCTTTCTCCCAGTCATCACTGTCTTCAGTATCATATTCAGAACAATGTGAAGGGAGGAGTGGATAATCATTAGTTGTTTGTGATGTTTCTTCTACATGAGCTTGTGTTTCCGTGTGTTCTGTGCTGTTTAGGGGCCCTGCCTCTAAATTGTCATTAACATATTCACTTTTCATTGCTAGCAATGTCTCTGTTGACCCATCAGCCTCCTCTTGTCTTTGAAGTAGCTCCCCCTGTTCCTCTTTAATCTGTGGAGGCTCTGGTTCCTCCTGGACCAGACTGGGGCTCCTCTCTTGCTGTTCCTCTTTAATCTGTGGAGGCTCTGGTTCCTCCTGGACCAGACTGGAGCTCCTCTCTTGCTGTTCCTCTTTAATCTGTGGAGGCTCTGGTTCCTCCTGGACCAGACTGGAGCTTCGCTCTTGCTGTTCCTCTTTAATCTGTGGATGCTCTGGTTCCTCCTCGACCAGACTCCAAATTCCCTCCCGTTGTTCACATAAAGGGAGGAGCCAGGTGTCTAGGGAATAATAATAGAACGTTAAATGTTTGATATCCATACAGTTGTTACCTCTGTTTTGTATATGTCATGGTTGGAAATTCTGATGTTGGAACTAAATGTTCAACATGTCATTGTTTTGATGGATGTTTTGAATCTAACAATATCATATCAAAAATATCCAAAATATGAGTGTATCAACTTTTTAATGTATTAACCATTATCCTTGTTAATTGATATGTTTTAAGCTAGAATGATTATACTTTGTATGTTGTATTATGGAGAGAGAGCAGTGTCTCAAATAACGCACACACTAGTCATAATGGTTGTAACTAGGATGCATTGATTACAATACTTAACATGTAGTTAATGCTGTTTACTTTTAGACCTAATCTCCACATAGAACTCCCTCATATACATTATAGCCACAATGGGATCTTACTATTAAATAACCAAAGATCTTCTTGACTCAAACCCATGTCTGCATTACAATATGAATTAAAGCGTACTTAAAAGTATTTCCACTAACCTGATCTGCGTAATTTGCTGTAGGGTTTTAAAATCCTGTCCAGGATGTTGCGTTTGTGGTCAATCTCTTGCTTCAGAGAAAGAGCTTCGTCCTCATACGCTGTTAGAATTCTTCCAACAGTCCAAAATATCTCTTCAGCAGCTGCAGATAGTCGCTCATTGACCAAGAACCTCAGTGTTTGTAAGGAAGCCATTTCTCAAAACACGCTCCCTGTGTTCTTGTGACAAATAGACCAATAGAAAAATAGACCAATACGAATTTCTGAAACTCCCTCCTCAAGTCAAGGATAGATAATGATCAGCTGCTTACTTAACCTATAGTCCAGAAGAGTGGCACAGATGTGTGTCATGGAACTAAACAGAGCTCTCTTAAATACACACAAGCAGTCTAACGGACCAATCAGAGTGGTGGGGGGAGGGGCTCCAACAATAGACAGAAACTGGATAATGGTTGTTCAACTGCCCCCACTTAACCATTCAAGTCCCTGCGAATCTGAACACACATCAACTTCCCTCTCATAACAATATTACTACTACTACTATTACAAATGTATATGAAGATGTTGCTGAATTTGAAGATGTTGCTGAATTTGAACAAAAGTCTGCTAGAACATCCACTTGGGTTGTGGAGTTAGAACAAGGTGTGTGTTTACACCTTGTTCTAACTTCTGCTTATACGCCTACCCTCAATGACCATTAGGTGCTTGGTCTACCTACCTTTTTTTCATAGATTGATATGTCTATATGCATTTGATGTATTGATGTTGATGTAATGATATATTACCTTGCTATCGTATTGATACCTTGCTTATTCTAAATCGCTCTGGATTAAGAGCATGCATCTGCTAAATGCCTAAATTGTAATTGTTATACTGTAAAAGTGTCCTGTGACTGAAGCCTTCAACAGTATCCATAGCCTAGCTGCAAAAAGAACATCATGTATATTAGGCCTATATTATTGCAGACAAACAGGTGAAAGGTACTCATCCCTATTCTTCAGGTGTGTCAGGGGTGTGATATGATGGGTTACCGGGGTGATTTTTTTTAACAAAAGTGAATGGACAAACACAACATGTGTATTTCTATTTCTTTAAAGTGAAACTATGTAAAGGTCAAATATGTGGATGAAAAACAGATAAAGGTGATCTGTAAGGCTAATGCAAATGAGCCCTAATCCTATGTGCATGTTCCACCCCATTCACACAATAGGCCTACTGCTGAGGGGGCTGTATGCTCTCTACTTATCATAATGAAAGGAACACATGCAAATGAGTTGTCCCAAATTGTCACCTGTCCATTAACAAGGGAAAAACATCTTCCAAAACACCTCTACTACCTAACTAGGCCATTTTATTTAGCTTAAGACAAAGTGAGACTTTAGCAAATGTACAACCCGTCAAGGTTGAATTGTTCAACTAATCTGTTTGTTATGTAATTGTGACCGAAGGTTGCAGTTTACCATGAGAAATGTCACAGCTTGTCTGCATGTAGACGCGTGTGTACCTACACATTTTTACAGTATATAAGGTTGGTTCTCTAGACACATCACAGGTGACATCACCTATGTAAAAGGCCATATACTGTATTGGTATTCCCCAGAATCCCTTTTATGCCTTGCCCATATATGAAGATCCCTGATGTCATTGATATATATATCACTGGCCAGATGGCCAAGACCTGGCCCATATCTGTGTGGCTGGTTCAGATAGGGATTTCCATGTATGGGCATAAAAGATAGTGTATGTTGTGATGTCATGGGAACCACTCTAACATAATCCCTTTTATGCCCATATACAGTATGGAGATCCCTGATGTCATCAATATTAAGCCCATATCTAACAGGACTTCATATGGGAATGCCCATATATGGAGGAAGATAGTGTGGCTGGTTCAGACAGGGATCTCCATGTATGGGCATAAAAGGGATGTACATGGATCTCCATATATGGGTAACTAGTCCGATATATCACTGGCCAGATGGCCAAGAATAAGCGAGGTTGCATGTCGCCCTGAGGCGTCTTACTAGTTTACATATACCCTGTTATTTAGTCATAAAACTTGTGTGGTAAATGACTCACAAATATCATATATTCTTAGTAAGTTTATTCTGTTTTCTGAAAACCAAAATGACACTTTGAGAATGTTTGGTGGAGAGCATTGGTTTTCAACCCTTTCATGTCAAGGTCCGTTATGTTTTCGGCATTTGAGCCACAGACCACCAATTGATGAGATTTACCCTCTCAGACCCAAAACAAAAATAATATTGTTGGATATAATTTCATTCACAATGCCATGCTGTATTGATGTGGCACCATTATGGAAGATGACAAACGTTGACTAAATAACAACTCTTCTACATTCTCTAATTGTGGAGACATCTTGTAACCCTGTAACCCTGGTGGTCCCCAGACCACTGATTGTTTGGAACAATGGTTGTACATAACCAGTTTAGAAGACACGGTTTGTGAATGTTGTGAGATGTTTTGGAATGCGTTTTTCCCTTGTTAATGGATGCACATTTCCCATGCAAATGAGTTTGCCCAACCCTTGTCACCTGAGGGGTGGGCCAACTCATTTGTATGTATACCTTTAGCATACAGCCCCCCAACAGTATTGGATCAATGGGGTGGAACATGCAGATAGGACTCATTTGCATTCGCATTACAGAATACAGATAACCAAATCTGTTTTTCATCCCCATATTTGACCTTTACATTAGTCTCGCGTAGCCAGACAACTATATTCCACAATCTCTGAATGCTATATAGTCTGGAACAGCAGCTCCCTAACGGCGAGTAATGGAAACAGGCATTACCGTTCAAGAAAATATATTTTAAAATGTCATTTCTGCTAAGCAGCAAGCTAAACATGCTTATATGATTTTTATTTATATAATGATAAATGTGTGCGATGTGAGACTGAAACGGAAGTGACGAGGAGGCTTCACTTCCGCTTCATCTCGCACTCATCATTTCTATTCCGGTTTGCCAGACTGTATGCTGGGAGCATTTGACCAAATCGCGGAGGCAACAGTCTGGCCACGCGAGACTACCTTTACATAGTTTCGCTTTTGTTTTTAAAGAAATACACATATGTTGTGTTTGTCCATTCGCTTTTGTTACAAAAATATACATTTGGGGGTTCTTATTGTGAAAACGTCAAAAAGACTTCACAGTGAGTGAATATGAGACTGACATACTGTATGTACAGGGTAAACTAGGCTTTCACAACAGTTATCCTTTGCAGGCATCTGCCATCATGTATCTCTAATACTTCACAAGTTAGCAACCCCCCCCTCTCATCCTTTTTGTGATTGATTGAAGACTTTATTAGATGTTTGCATAGGGAAAAGGTACAGTTTCATGACGGTACAGTTCACTGGTACAAGGTCTACTAAAAGGAGATCCTAGAAAAGACTATGCTTATTTCCATAGGAAACCGTTAAAGTATCTCATATAACATTGAATGACAGACGGATAGAACACGGTACTATGCAGTAGATATAGTCAGGAAAAAAAGTGGAAAACATTTAAAAAAAGAAAAAAAAAAAAAAAAAAAAAACATACGGTAGGTAAACACAAAGAAGGGTCAGGGGAGGGGAGGGCTGGGCTGGGCAATGTTTGATTTTACCAGTTGTGAACGGCTGCTGCCTATAATGGTCCTGACTATATGGTCCAGACACAACAGGCAATTTTTCACTCACATTCAATCCACACTCAAATAATACTTTATAACACATTTTGAATTCTAGAAAAACAGTTCTACCTTATACAATTGATATGGTTTTATCATTTATAGCTTTAGGAACCGTTCAATGGACTTCAATAGACAGGTGATGCCATCTTGGGAGGTTTTCAGCTGTTATTTTCAATGATGTAATGTCACATTATTTCTATAGTATAAATGATTAACACCAAAACAATTTAAAATACATCTGGGTTAAAAAAAAAAGTTCAATGTTATAGCCTATATATAAAACTAAATGTTGTCAGGTTCTAAAAGAAAAAGCCACCCCTATAGACGGGTTTCTTGTTTACAAACTTGGAGACTAAATGCACAGCTGACTGTATCATGTAATCAATTCCGTCCAATCCCTAAACCTGTTGTTTTGGGGAGCGTTGGTTTCATTGGCTAATTTTGGTACGGACCCTGTGCGCGCGTGTAACGTGGACCAGAAACCCGTCTATAGGGACGGTGAAGCTGATAAAAAAAAAAAAAAAAAAAAAAGAGTACTAAACGAAAAGGTAGAACTAGCCTACCGGCAATCTCCAGGCCAAACTGAAATAAACTGAATTAAAGTTCACTGAAAAAAGGGCTATTTAGCCTGACAATTTATATGTCAAACCTAAAATAACTATCTGAAAACAACGTGTCGCACATCTGAGTTTCACTCCGGTGTGCGGCTCGTGGTGCTGTAGGTACAAGATGTAGCCCGAGCAGCTCTTGTACTAACAGCGGCAGACACTGAGGAAAAGCGGATAGATGTTTTGCGGGAATGTTTTGCGGGAATGTCACGCCGCTGTGGGACGCCATGATGCTTGGTTTAACGCGTCCTTTATAAAAATAAAAAAATAAAACAGACGCAGGAGGCTGGTGGTGCTTTGTAGCACTAAGCCCTGTGCCCTTTTTACACTGTACCTGCCAGGCGAGTGCAGGTGAAGGCCCCATGAAGACGACAGACATAAGGGTCTATTCACTGAGTGGACTCGGTGGTGATGGGTGTGCGCCGTGGTGGACGATGAGCGGCAAACGATGCGTGACGGGCGGCAGGCCACTTATCTATTGTTTTTGGGGGGTGCGGCAGTGGGTGGTTTGCATAATTACATTAGTTCGAATATAAGGGAACACCAAAGCATCTCACACGGAACACCAAAGGTCCGCGGCATAGAAACACTGATCTGACCGACTGCAACTTTTGTCACAATGTTTACAGTTGACAGATTGTTCTCCAGTGTGAACACAGTGTTTATTCAGGTTGTATGGCTGACTGAAACTGTTGTCACAATGCTTACAATGGAATGTTTGTCTCTTCAGGCAACTTGACTGATTGAAAGTTTACAGTGGAAAGGTTTTTCCTCCAGTGTGGATACACTGGTGTATTGTCAAGTCACTTGACTCAAGTCACTTGACTCAAACATCTTGTCACAATATTTACTACAAAATAAAATAAAGAGTTGCATTTGGGAATCCATCAGTCTGGATTGAAAACTGAAAAATGAAAACTTTTTTGGGGGGGCTTTATCGAAAAAAACAAATGCACGAATGGAGTATGGAAACACTTAGCGAATTAAAATGCATTGAACTCGCAGGAAGGGGCGCTGGGGGGCGGCCACCTAATCACTTGACCCACAACCTCAAGTGTAATATTGCAATTATACACCTGTTACCCTTAAAAAAACAAGTCAACTTCATTTCATTGTAATTAAGATATTCGATAGGAATTTGTAATTTTCTAATGCCAGATTTAGCTATTATGTCCCTTAACTTCACATGAAAACTGCTAGGCTAGCAGCTAGCATAGTGTGGGGAGAGCTGCAACTCTTGTGACCAGCACAGCTGATATCTTTGTTTGATTAGACCCGTGTGGTAGTGCTCGTTATTTACACGGATAGAGAGCTATTTCAACCAATCAGATTGCTTCGTCGGAACTTCATGTACTTCATTGTGTACAGCCTCCTCCCCTTGGCCCGTTTCCAGTGTCCAAGTGCCTCTTCAAAGGGGAACTCTGGCCGTGTGGGACCCAGGTTGACCTTTAGGAGCTGCACCTGGTGCTCCAATGTCAGCCTGTGCCTGTGAGGGGCGAGGATGAGGTTCTGTTTGGAGAACCATCGTTCGCAGCCCGCTGTGTGCACAGCCAGGGTAGTGGCCAGCTGAGCAAGGACAGTGAGGTTGGGGAAATCCTCCTTGTGGTACTTAGTCACCGATGACCAAAGCCTCCACACGCTGTCTTTGGGGTAGTGCTGTGCTTTCACTACTTTCTTCACCGCTGCCCACTCCTGTCGTGTTTTCGCTGCATCAATGAGGGGCTTAGAAGTTGTCTGGCGGTCCTCCCCGTCCTCCTTCCATCTATGGGTTTGCTCGCACCCATAGTGAGCAATAAGCCTTTCCAGCTCCTCCTCCCCAAAGACATTCAACTCCTCCTCACTCATGGAGGCTACTGGGCGGAGACTCAGCACACCAAATGCAGACAACAGAGAGGTGTTTGGAAATCTGGAGTGCATGTTGCTAATCATGTTGTCAATGAATTTGACGCACAGCTGCTCCAGATTGAACGTGCCCCTAGTGATTTGGTACTCACCCTTGTACATGTTGTCCAGGATGTTGCTGGCTAATGTCATCAGGTTGGGGGATTTCATCTCTTTGATCTTTTTTAGATCTTGGATTGCTAGGTCCAGCTTCACTTTAACCAAAGCAACATCAAAATTCTCAGTTTGCAGGAACTGGGATAAGATGGTGACAGGGGCCATTGCATCCATCATCAGAGCGGTAATGCTGATGAATTTGACGGTACTCACCTTCTTCTTCAAGAAATTTGCCTTCCAATATTTGCTGAAATCCTGGGACACGTCTGTGAAATAGGACAGCAAACCGTCAATAGTCCTGTGCACACTTTGCAGAGCCTTGAAGTACAACAGCCATCGGACGGAATTCAGCTCTTTGAGTGCAAACACAGGGTCTTCCAGCAGTAGCTGTATGTCTTGGATTCTGACGTCTATTTTGGGATGGCCGCACAAGTAGTAGAAGAGATCAGTCAGAATCTGCTGATGCTCCTTGAGATCTGCTATTGCCTCTGCTGCCTGAGATGTACACAAGGCCAGGGAATGGGCGGCACAGTGCACATTAACCATGTGTGGGTTTGCCCGAAGCAGTATTCCTGTGCAGCCTTTATTCATTCCCGTCATGACGGCTGCTCCATCCGATCCCATGCTCATCACCTTGGTTAATGGGATATCCAGCTCTGACAGCACTTCTTCGATGGCCTTTGCAATGCCCACACCTGTTGCATCCCTACACTCCTTGTTGTCAACAAAATGAGTGCTCGGTTCAAATGTGCCAGCATCAAGGATCTGGACATACACAACAAGCCGTTTATGGTTTGTGACGTCTGTAGACTCAGCTGTGAGTACGGTCACAAATGGAGATTCCTCCAATTTCTTTTTTAGGGCAACATCCAAAGTGGCTGTCATACTTGACAGCATTTCTGCGGACATGTATCGTGAACTGTATGAAAGAAGCTTTTGCTGTAGATGTGCAAGCTCTGGGACGCCGACCTCTGTCATAAAGCTACTTAACGACCCAAGCTTGGAAAGGGGGACACCTTCCTTGGCCATCCAGTGAGTGGTTTTATCCTTTTGCTGTAGATGTGAAAGATCTGAGACACCAACCTCTGCCATAAAGCTACTTAACGACTCCAACTTGGAAAGGGCAACACCCTCCCGGGCCATCCAGTGAGTGGTTTTAAACAGTACCAGTGCTGCCTTGTCTTGCTGGCTGTTCACCTTCACTTGACTTTGTTCCAAGTCTTTTAGCAGAGAACGAACTTTGAGGCAGGACTGATGTTGCTTGGTAGCAACATGGCGAGTGAGGGTGGCGTACTGGAAGTTGGTGCATCGTTTTAATTTGTGCAGAGAGGAGTTTTCGTTGCATTTTGTACATGTTTTACAGTACATGAAATTGTCTTGCGAGAAGCGCAGCCATGTGAATGTGGTGAGCCACTTCCTCAGAAAGGGACGCTTTTTAGAGGATGGAGGTGCTGAAGATGGCAGCTTAACTGCAGCAGTTGGCTCATCAGACTCTGAAGTAGACTCAGAGGCAGGGGAGGTAGGCTGTACACAGGCTGTGGCAGGGAGGGTTGCAACACAGGGAAATGTAGAAGCAGAAGATGCTGTATAAAAGAAAAAGGAAGATTATTAAAACTAGCAAAATAAACTACAATAAAAAAAATACATATTATGTAAACATATAAAATGTGTTTACAAGACATAAAATCTATGCAATTTTTTCCTTTTCAACAAGACCCATGGGAGTCTCTTGAATGCTCCAGTACAAGGATCCACGCAACACAGAATATATATTTTTCAAATCATGTTCCTAAAATGATTTCAACACGGATAAAACATTTTGTAACTTAGGATAAAGTATCATAAGGCCATGACCAATGGTGGTGTCCGTGTTTCTTTTTTCTGCGAATACTTAACAACATGGAACCTGTTGGCAAACATAGTGCATGCATCCCAGGTACCCCGCGACGCTGACATGAGTGCGTCCTTTCTCAATAAGGTGTGTCGCTGACGCAGACATATGAGTATCTCTTTAATTCTATTTTCTACAGTCACTAATATTTATTTTAAAGAGTATTGTGTTCCGGAGGTTGAATGCTACAAATTCCGTCCTTTTCCATATACGATAATGTGGCAGTGGAAAGCTCATTACTAGCAGCTCAGAGCACATTACACTTCCGTGAAGATGGATGTATATTGATTTGTTTTCAGCATATCGATGACAAGGTTTGTTTCTTTGTTTTAAATCTCAACGTTTAAGTTCTATGGCAATATTTAAGTTGAGGGGTTATGTTTCATTATGGGTTTAATTGATCGATTTGTTTCTTGTTTCAGTTTGTTTGTTTTAATGTATTTTTAAACCAACAATAGGCTCTATGCATATACGCAATTTTGTTCTACACTGTAAAAAAGGACTCTTTTGCCGAGTAGTATTTAAACAATATATGAAGTGAAATATACTCAATATAATTGCGTCCTTGATTTTGTGGCTATTATTTGAGTTAAGATTAAATAAAAATATCTCTAATTGGAATCCACTCATTCTATTTAAATAAAATATAATGATTCTGAGAATGATACTTGAATGTAACTCAATTTTATTGAGTAGTTTTTAAGGGTGAAATCATTCTGAGAATATTGTTTAAATCCAACTCAATTTTATTAAGTACTTTTTACAGATCTGAGTAGTGACTCCAGCCCTTTCCCTTGATTGGTCAAATAAGTTGGTCACATGTTATGCAAAGCATGCTGGGAAAAGCATTTGTCTAGGTTTTCAGGGACATTTTTAAGCTTTCGGGAGCTAAAAATGCTAAATGTATCATACCTATGTGTCTGCCTTGGCAAGCTGACTGTCATGTCAGAATTTTATTTGTCAGTATTTGAGCTTAAAACCCTAACCCTAACCGCTATGCTGCTAGCTTAAGGTTGAGCTCCATCACCTTGGTAGTCTGAAGGAGAAGAATTCATGGTAATATTGAGATTATTATGGTGGTCTTCTTTAAAATGTTCTGATTATACAATAATAACGTTGTTGCATATCTATTTTAATTATGCATCTGTATGTTGGTATTGTAAAACTTGGAACAAATCCTCTGGGAAGAAAACCTGAAACCAAACTCTCCCTATGTTAATATCATATAATATTAGCATGGTCATTCTCCAGACCATGCTAATCTTATCTGTATCGTTCCATTCTTAGCACCGGCAATTTTAGTTTCATTTTGAATCTACTCAATATTATTATGTTGAACCAACTTAAAATGTATGAGTACTATTTACACAAAACTAGGTTAACTTATTATTTTTGACTAGTATGAACTCAATATTTTTACTTAAGTTTTACTTAATTTAGTTAAGTTTCAATTTAAGTTACCCATACTAAATGCATTACATCAAATTATATAATATGAGTTAGATTTACTTAATTTCAAGCCAATAATATTTACTCAATGAAATTGAGTGTAAATAGTTGCCATAATTTAATTAAGTAGTTCTTGTGTAATTGTTTTTACAGTGTACTTCCGGGTGTCTTTCGACTTCCTTCACAGGTGTTACCGATGATACTAATGAAGGATCTGTTCCATTCTGGTCAAACAGAGTCCAGGTGCTGATATTGTGCATGTTGGCTCACTGGAAACACTCTGCTACACCAGTGGGTTTCAAAGTGTTCTTGAGTGGGTTCCAAATGTCCCCATACAGGTGTGTAACTCTGAGAGTGTACAAATGGAAGCAAATGGACCTGCAAGGGTCCATTTGATTCCATTTGTTGATTCCATTTGTTTGAAATTAAAGAACCACTGTGCAATAAATCAAACAGAGCCTTAATTAGTATCATCAGTAACACCTGTGAAGGAAGTCGAAAGACACCCGGAAGTAGAACAAAATGGCGTATATGCATAGAGCCTATTGATTCATCAATAAGGGCCTTTCTGGGCCCCTCCCTTTCCCCCTCCCCCTGAGCAGCAGCCATGTTGGTGGTGTTACTGCTGCAGCAGTGTGTGTCTATGTCTATGGAGATGGGACTGGTAATGAAATTAGTCATTACCAGTCCCATCTCCATGATATTTAGATCTAATTCCATCGCCAGTTCCATCCGCATGATTTGTAGATCTAATTATATGAGTCCCATCCCCATGATTTGTAGGTCTAATACCATCACCAGTCCCATCCTTATGATTCGTAGATCTAATTCTATCAGTCCTTTCTCAATTATGTGTAGGTATAATTCCATCGTCAGTTCCATCCACATGATTTGTAGATCTAATTCTATACAGTTCCATCCTCATGATTTGTAGATCTAATTCCATCGCCAGTCCCATCCTTATGATTTGTAGATCTAATTCTATCAGTCCCATCTCAATTATGTGAAGGTCAAATTCTATAGCCAGTTCCATCCCCATGATTTGTAAGTCTAATTCGATACAGTCCCATCTCCATATTCTTTAGATCTAATTCCCATGATTTGTAGATCTAATTCCCCACCAGTTCCATCCCCATAATGTGTAGGTCCAATTCCATCGCCAGTTTCATCCGCATGATTTGTAGATCTAATTATATCAGATCCTTCCCAATGATTTGTAGATCTAATTCCACCGCCAGCTCTATCTTTATGATTTGTAGATCTAATTCTATTAGTCCCATCTCAATTATGTGTAGGTCTAACTCCATAGCAAGTTCCATCCGCATGATTTGTAGATCTAATTCCATAAGGTCACATCCCCATAATTTGTAGATCTAATTCCATCACCAGTTCCATCCCCATAATGTGTAGGTCCAATTCCATCGCCAGTTTCATCCGCATGATGTGTAGATCTAATTCTATCTGTCCCATCCCCATAATGTGTTGGTCCAATTCCATCGGCAGTTTCGCCAGTTCCATCTGTATGATTTGTAGATCTAATTCTATGAGTCCCATCCCCATGATTTGTAGGTCTAATATCATCACCAGTCTCATCCTTAAGATTTGTAGATCTAATTCTATCAGTCCCATCTCAATTATGTTTAGGACTAATTCCATCGCCAGTTCTATCCGCATGATTTGTAGATCTAATTCTATATAGTTCCATCGTCATGATTTGTAGATCTAATTCCATCACCAGTCCCATCCCATAATGTGTAGGTCCAGTTCTATCGCCAGTTTCATCCGCATGATTTGTAGATCTAATTCTATGAGTCCCATCCCCATGATTTGTAGGTCTAATACCATCGCCAGTCCCATCCTTATGATTTGTAGATCTAATTCTATCAGTCCCATCTCAATTATGTTTAGGACTAATTCCATCGCCAGTTCTATCCGCATGATTTGTAGATCTAATTCTATATAGTTCCATCCACATAATTCATCTGCTTACAATAAATGTGACAAATCTCTGTGACAATTATTAAACAATTCAATCTTTATTTCAGACCCAGGAAGATCCATATCAGTCACACTACAATAAAACAATACAAGAACAAGTAATACAACAATACAAAAAACAAGTAATAAAAAATTCAAAATAAAAGCACAGAGCACCAAGCCTAAAAAATCAGTTTCTGACATACAGACATGTGCGCCAATGGTTCCACAGTCTTGATGAGAACCTGACAGCACTGCGTGTAGGGTCCGTTATAACAGCAATGATGTCATTAACTGACTCAGATGCCCTACACATAAACCTGTACATAAGGTTGCGTAGTACAGCAGAGCAGGTGGGAACCCCCACACTGACAAACATCTGGCTCGCACTGGAGCTTCTCGGAGCTCTTAACAGCAGCCTCATACAGTCATTATAGGCCACTGTGAGACGTCTGATGCTGCCTTGTCTGTAGCGACACCAAAGCTGGGCAGTATACAGTGGTGTACAAAAGGATCTAAACAGAGATATCTTCACAGGTACAGAGCACATGCTAAATTTGCGACACAGCATGTTTGTCATGATAAAACTGAGAAATAGAGCTTCATTGCCAATTCAATACAACTACAACATTAAAAGAACTACAAATCCCAGAGTGCAGCAGCAAGATGGCTGCTCGTTGGCTGATTGGGAGCACCTGAAAAGGAGTGGAGGTGCTCAGTCATTTGAAAAAACAAACAACAGAGAGAAGAAGCTCCAGAACCAAGAACATCCAAGTTCCACTCAACTGAGTTCGGTCCAAAGACACCAATGGTCGGTAGATGTTTTATTTACTTGAATGTGTTTTAAAATGCTGCTTAATATGTTTATGTTAACTGTTAAAGTTTATTTGGCCTAGAGAGGCACATTGCATTGCAGCACAACACATTTCATCGAATTGTTGTTTAAAGAACTTTATTTGTAAATGCCCATAATTATTTGCTTAAAAAGTTAAAGTAAGATTGTCAGAGTTAAAATGTTAAATGATTTAAAAACGACTAAAATGTGGAAAATTCATTAGAATTGCATGTTTAAAGTTTAAAAGGTTAAGTTTAGGGCTGATCTACAAGCTTGGATCAGCTATAGTTTCTTTAGATCTTTCTATATTTAAAGGGCTTAAATGGTTGATTTATTTAAATGTTGAAAAAACAATGTTGTTAATCTTTATCTCTTTCTTCTGTGTTTTGAAGGTTTTCAACCTGATGATTGAAACCAACTAATCAACAAAGAAGCCAACAAACAATAGAGAAAGTTGGAAAATAAAAAAGTTGATTAAGTTGAAATCTTGAGTTGTCCTTGACGTCATTTGGAACTGAAATCTGTGGGGACTTGACAATGTTGGCTTGGGCATACAGCTTCCGCCGCTGTCTATAGATGTCCTTGTCATCTGACAGGTCATTGGAGATAATATGACCCAGATAAGTAATCTCGCTACATACATTTAGGGTAGAGCCAGCTAGATTGAAGTCAGGGAAGGTAGATTGTCTGTCTTCCCTACTTCTGATAATCATGATTTTACTCTTTTTAGCATTGTATTTAATATCAAAATCAAGGCCATACTGTGAACATACACTCAGAAGCTGTTGGAGTCCCGCACTGTAAGGACTAAATATGACCAAATCATCTGCATACATCAGGTGATTAATTAGTGAGTCACCAATCCTACACCCAGTTCTACATGCATTTAACATCAGTGATAGATCATTCATATAAACATTAAAAAGAAAAGGGGACAGAATTCCTCCTTGACGGACTCCATTAGTTACATAAAAGGAAGGAGAGATTGACTTCCCCCATTTTACACTCATCGTCTGGTGAGCATACCAGAACACCAAAATTCTGACTAAGTAACTAGGGACCCCTCTTTGTGTCAATTTCAAAAACAACTTCTCGTGATTAATGCGATCAAACGCCCGAGAAGCATCTATAAACGATACAAACATAGTAGAGTTCTGTCTACTGTATTTTTCTAGAATCTCTTTGAGAGCAAAAATACACAAATCAGTGCCATGTTTCCTTTTAAATCCAAATTGGTTATCAGCAGACAAAATCAACCTCTCAAGTCTGCTCAGTACAATTGACTCCAACACTTTGGACAAAACACTGGCCAATGCAATTGGCCTATAATTATCTGAGCTGTTGAGCTTTCCCACTTTATCTTTAATGACCGGCACTAATAGAACAGTGAGCATAGACTCAGGTAAAAACCCATGTATAAAACATCCTGTAAAACCCATAGCAACCAAAGGACACAGTTTCTTACTGGCAAGTTTAAGATGTTCTGCTGTGATATTGTCCAGACCACAGGCCTTGTTATCCCCTAGCTTCAACAGAGCTTCATGTACTTCAGCAGGGGTAACAATCACCTCATCATTAAAATCTACATTTTGAACTACAAACAGATTACTTTTTACACAGTTGAACAGATCAGAATACTGTTTCTGCCACAACTGTGAAATTTCATCCGACCCACTTACACCGTCTATATTTGATGGAAGGGATGTTTTGCAATTATTTATCATTTTAATTTCTTTCCAAAAGTCATTTACATTATTCTTTTGCAGTTTCTTTGCCAGTGAATCCGACCTCATTATATTCTCATTTCTTTTAATATACCAGAGGGCATATTTAAAATTGGCATTAGTCTGCTTTTTATTCTCAAACAGAGGGCCATGTCTAACCTTACCAGACTCCGCCCACAACCTAAAAGCACTTCTAGCCTCAGAGTGAAGTTTTTGTACGTGATCATTCCACCCTGGCTTAGCATTACATACTTTTGCTCTGTGTTTATGGAGTGGCTTGCTGGAACTACAGAGAGCCTCCACAATTGCTTTATACAGGGAATTCAATTCATTACAATGCTGTGCATTACTGCAATTCATGTCACGACACAGTATTGCATCTATTGGTACCTTAATTTTGCCCAGCAGGGCATCAGAGAGATTCAGATATTGTTCTAGATCTCTCTTGGTCAGTTTAGACCAGTTTATTTTCCCTGAGCTTAAGCTGTTATCCACAGGAATCAACACTGGCAGATGGCCTGTATTCAGTACTACCCGGAGTGGTATGTGATCGGTGGTAGCCAGATCATACACAATTTCCATATGTTCTATAGAGCCATGAGCATCTTGAGTACAAAGGCAATGATCCAGCCAGGAGGTTGTGTGCCAGGCTTCGCTGATATAAGTGTAGCTACTTTCCGGTAATAGTACCTTGCTAGATAAAATCAATCCGTTATCCATACAATATTGCATTAGATGTTTCCCAAATAAGGAGTTAGGATCAGACACATCTGCATTCATGTCACCAACAGCATAGATACAGGTAGAAGGATTGTCCTGAATGAACGACATGATAAATGCCATTCTGTTGAGATACTCATCCTCATTTTCATAGCATTCAAAAGGTGAGTATGTATGTATGTATGTAATCCACTTATCTCGAGAAACATTCGTCCCACCGGCTTCAGATTCGGCACATGCATTCCCCGCCACGGCGCAGAATGCAGTGCCCGGCCTCGACCCTTACCCGATATGCGGTTTTCCGGAACCGGTGTGAAACTTTCGGAATCTCCGTATGCGGAGCTGATTGTTGACATCAGGCTGTTCCGGAGGAACCGGCGCAAACACTGACTAATTGTGACATCACTTCATAAAAGGCTCTGACATCATGTACGCCACATGAGTCACCAATATCCAGGCCCCCCTATGCTGAGTCTGTTCTGGTCTTGGATTAATGACTCTGCTTTACTCTGCCACATTTGCTCATGAACTACTTTGATCGGATGTACACCAAGTATCATAATGAGATAACTGCGGAGGTTAAAGGAGCACTTCGCCAATTTTCAACCTCATCTCATAAGATCAGTCCTACAGTGCACTATAAAATGGCACTGTCTATGGAAATAGATCTTCAAATTATAGGGCTGGGGATGGAATCATGGGCATGGACAATCATGGAGATGGTACTGACTATCAAATTAGAACTATGAATCATGGGGATAAGATGGCAATGGTATTAGACCTACACATAATTGAGAAGGGACTGATTCCATTAGATATACAAATCATAAGGATGATGGAATTAGACCTACAAATCAAAAGGATGGGACTAGTGATGGTATTAGACCTACACATCCTGGGGATGGGACTCATATAATTAGATCTACAAATCATAAGGATGGAACTGGCGATGGAACTAGACCTACACATAATTGCAATGGGACTGATAGAATTAGATCTACAAATCATGTGGATGGAACTAGCAATAGAATTAGGCATACAAATGATAGGGATGGGACTGGTGATGGAATTAGATCTACAAATCATAAGGATTGGACTGGTGATGGAATTAGACCAACAAATCATGGGGATGGGATTCATAGAATTAGATCTACAAATCATGCAGATGGAACTGGTGATGGAATTAGACCTACACATGATGGGGATGGGACAGATAGAATTAGATCTACAAATCATACGGATGGAACTGGTGATGGAATTAGACCTACACATTATGGGGATGGAACTGGTGATGGAATTAGATCTACAAATCATGGGGATGTGACTGTATGGAATTAGATCTACAAATCATGCGGATGGAACTTGCTATGGAGTTAGACCTACACATAATTGAGATGGGACTAATAGAATTAGATCTACAAATCATAAGGATAGAGAGCTGGTGGTGGAATTAGATCTACAAATCATTGGGAAGGATCTGATATAATTAGATCTACAAATCATGCGGATGAAACTGGCAAAACTGGCGATGGAATTGGACCTACACATTATGGGGATGGAACTGGTGATGGAATTAGATCTACAAATCATGGGGATGTGACCGTATGGAATTAGATATACAAATCATGCGGATGGAACTTGCTATGGAGTTAGACCTACACATAATTGAGATGGGACTAATAGAATTAGATCTACAAATCATAAGGATAGAGCTGGCGGTGGAATTAGATCTACAAATCATTGGGAAGGATCTGATATAATTAGATCTACAAATCATGCGGATGAAACTGGCGAAACTGGCGATGGAATTGGACCTACACATTATGGGGATGGAACTGGTGGGGAATTAGATCTACAAATCATGGGAATTAGATCTAAAGAATATGGAGATGGGACTGTATCGAATTAGACTTACAAATCATGGGGATGGAACTGGCTATAGAATTTGACCTTCACATAATTGAGATGGGATCATGGGACTGATAGAATTAGATCTACAAATCATAAGGATGGGACTGGCGATGGAATTAGATCTACAAATCATGAGGATGGAACTGTATAGAATTAGATCTACAAATCATGTGGATGGAACTGGCGATGGAATTATACCTACACATAATTGAGAAAGGACTGATAGAATTAGATCTACGAATCATAAGGATGGGACTGGTGATGGTATTAGACCTACAAATCATGGGGATGGGACTCATATAATTAGATCTACAAATCATGCGGATGGAACTGGCGATGGAATTAGATCTAAATATCATGGAGATGGGACTGGTAATGACTCATTTCATTACCAGTCCCATCTCCATAGACATAGACACACACTGCTGCAGCAGTAACACCACCAACATGGCTGCTGCTCAGGGGGAGGGGGGAAAGGGGCGGGCCCAGAAAGGCCCTTGAAAGTTATAACATTATCGATCAATTAATCGATTAATTGATGAGCAGCGTTTTTAGGACCAAAAGGAAAATATTAAGATAATAATAATAATAAAAAGAAAATATTAATTATAATTGTTTAATTTAATTCTTTACCTTTGAATGTTTTTTCTCCGGTGTGGATACGCTGGTGTGTCTTCAGGTGACTTGACAAACTGAAACTCTGGTCACAATGTTTACAGTGAAAACGGTTTTCTCCTGAGTGGATACACTGGTGTTTCTTCAGGCGAGTACTTGACTGACTGAAACGCTTGCCACGATGTTCACAAAGGAAAGGTTTTTCTCCAGTGTGGATACGCTGGTGTCTCTTCAGGAGATTTAACCAGCTGTAGCTCTTGTCACAATGTATACAATGGAAAGGTTTTTCTCTTGAATGCCTACGCTGATAGTGAACCTTTAGAGAACCTGGCCTAGTGAAACTCTTGTCACAATGTTTACAGTGGAACGGTTTTTCTCCAGTGTGGATACGCTGGTGTGTTTTCAAGTGAGAATTCTGATTGAAACTCTTGTCACAATGTTTACACTGGAAAGGTTTTTCACCGGTGTGGATACGCTGGTGTGTCTTCAGTTTAGATGAACAGCTGAAACTCTTGTAACAATGTTCACACCGGAAAGGTTTTCCTCCAGTGTGGACACCTCCATTTGTCTCCCCCCAATCGTCACTGTCTTCAGTGACCTCCTCAGTGTCAGATTCGAGTTCAACTTCAACGTCAGAGCAGCGAGAAGAGATGTCTTCATCAACTTCACTTTTCACTGTTATTAATGTCAGCATTGATCCAGCAGGCTCCTCTGGTCTTTGAAGTATCTCCCCCTGTTCCTCTTTAATTTGTGGAGGCTCTGGTTCCTCCTGGAGCAGACTGGGGCTCCTCTCCTGTTCAGGAGGATCCTCCTCTTTACATACAACCATGTGCAGGGTGTCTAGGAGCAGAAAAATAACAATAGTGGGATCAACATTTAGAAAGGTAAAAAGTAAAAAAATATATATATATTCTATCGTTTAGACCGATGCTAGGTTCTTGGTTTACTTATGATCCTAGATTACTGAGGCATTACAGTACACTGTCTCTATAATTTGATGAAAGTGCTTACTTTAAGTTAAAGAGCCTCAAACTTACTGAGATCTATGTGGTCTTCAGGTTCCAGTTTAAGGTGGTCTTCAGGTTCCTGTTTAATAGAAACAGTCCTGGCTGGAGAACTCATCTTTACCTGCAGACTGGACTCCACACACTGGTCTGGAATGAGGGAATAGAATTAGGACTTTGACAATAGAGGGTATGCGCATGCATAAAGTAAATGGCAAATCGAGTGGCAAAGTTAGTTTAACATTGTTTAACGTTCATTTAAATCAGACTTTTCTGTTTGAATGATGGGGCTGTCAAGGGCAGAAAGTAGTTTTTTGCCTCTCATAGTTTGCGTTCCCGCTAATGCTGGGCGAGTAATCTAAAATGGATCGTGATCTCTATTCAGACTCCTATGCGATCTCATTTAGAAAAATAACATTATGGCGATTCTATGACATCATGACACTGTGGCAGCAGGTAAATAAACACGTTTGGGCAACAGTCCGCACACTGTGCGTTTGAGCACACACACACACACACAGCTCTTTCTCCATCGCTGTCTCCCCTCTCTCTCCCTCTTTACCGCACGCACGCACCCCTCTTTCGCACACACACACACACACACACACACACACACACACACACACACACACACACACACACACACACACACACACACACACACACACACACACACACACACACACACACACACACACACACACACACACACACACACACACACGCGCAGTAAGGACTTAGATGCAACATAAATAAGGACTTTAAATATAGGCTAAGTGGTTTTCTAGTGTTAAACAACTAATCGTTATTCTGACAGTACTCATTGGTACCAGCAGCAGCAGGCAGGAAGGCAGCTGTCCTCGGTAGCAGGAAAAGTCAACCTAAAATAAAGTCGACCCAAACTCGTTTCTAGGGCTGTCACGATTAATACATAATCGTCTATTCGCGATTATTTTTCATATTCGTGAATATTTTTCATATTCGCGATTATCGTCAATTATCTAATTTAATTTAAAAAGCAGTGAGTTTTGACAATAAAACCATTCTTAAACAAGTTAAACCTCACGTCAACACTTGCATTCTTGAATGCGCCTCCCCCTTGTTGCCACGGGGACCCGTGAACGCTCAATGCTGGTCCTCCTCAGTCACAGTCAGTCAACACAACAGCAGCACGGCACAGGCAGGCTGGCTGGCTAACTAAAAATGCTTAAACAGTTTGTTTTTTCCAGACGGTCGGAACAGACACATGTACCATACACATCCCGGGACTATATATTCCTTTTGATACGTGACAGAAAAAGGCGTTCACTTTCGTTTCAACACAGAGGACTGGAGTCAGTGCCTTTACTGCAGCTTAGCTTAGCATAGCTCTGGTCCATAGCATTAGTGGAGTTCTCCCTCCACTAACGCTATGGACCAGAGCTAAGCTTAGCACTGCTGCTCTGCTGTGGAGAGGATGATGATGATGATTACACACAGAAGGCGACTAACTAACTATAGATGTTGGATCGTGGTCGTGATAAACATTAGGCCTATTAGGCTACTGTCGCTATTTTCAGCTGTAGGCTATTTTTGCAGTTGTCTGCTATTTTCACAACACAGCGCGACGCGTTGTGAGCTTGTAGATCGGCTATTTTCACAACCCACCGCGACGCGTTGTGAGCTTGTAGATCGGCTATTTTCACAACGCAGCGCGACGCGTTGTGAGCTTGTAGATCGGCTATTTTCACAAGGCACCGCAAGCTTGTAGAGCGGCTATTTTCACAACGCACCGCAACGCGTTGTGAGCCTACAGATCGGCTATCTATTTTCAAATAGCTACGGTATAAAATAGGGCTAAAGTTAGCAAGTAAATGTACTTAATAGTTACTTTACACCACTGAACTGATGTTTAAAAAGCAATTAAATTGCTCATTAAGGTGCAGTATGAGTATGAGCTCAAAGCCTATTATCATAGTGGCATAAAATGAAGGGGGGGAAAAGACGATATATTCGTCAATCGGCGATTATTTGTATGACAATTAATCGTCTGGAGAAAATCCTAATCGTGACAGCCCTACTCGTTTCCCAACGAGTCTGTGGCCTTAAGCTAGATGCAGAATAGACCAAAATCAAATCTTTGCTTCTGGGGGTCCCTGGAACAAAATATTTTGCGATGGGGCTCCGTGGCCAAATACATATCATTCTGGGGCTCCATGACATGAAAAAGTTTGAGAAACAATGATAGCAACATAGGTTTTTTCAGGAAAACTGTTTTCCTGGCCACGGACCCCCATCTCAAAATATTTTGTTCCACGGATGGACCCCTATCGCAAAATATTTTGTTCCAGGGGCCCCCAGAAGCAAAGATTAGATTTTCGGTCTATTCTGCATCTAGCTTAAGGCCACAGACCCGTTGGGAAACCAACGAGTCTGGGTCGACTTTGTTTTAGGTCAACCTTTCCTGTATTCCTGTCCTCCACATGTAGTGCACACACAGGAGACACTGCTCATCACTCGACCATGTTCTCTATCTCTCTCTCTTTCCTGTTAACTTGCTTGCGAGCGAGAGAGAGAGAGAGAGAGAGAGAGAGAGAGAGAGAGAGAGAGAGAGAGAGAGAGAGAGAGAGAGAGAGAGAGAGAGAGAGCTTTAGGAGCCGTTCCACAACCTGCAGTGTTAAGGATGGATCATGGATGTCCATATATCAACATCAATGTCCAGCAGTTTGTTTTGTGTCTCCAGCAGTGTGTGTGTGTGTGTGTGTGTGTGTGTGTGTGTGTGTGTGTGTGTGTGTGTGTGTGTGTGTGTGTGTGTGTGTGTGTGTGTGCGCGCGCGCGTTGTGCGTGCGTGTGGGGGTCCACCTAGCCCCATATAGAACCTCACCCGTCGCTGCATACTGTTGCGCTCCGAGATGAGGTCCTTTAAAGATGTCTCCGTGGGGGGGAGAACGCCTCCAACTTTTAGGTAGAAAACACTTTTCCCAAAATTGTATCCACAAAGTAAAGGTGGTTCCGAGCTCCCTTACTGTGATAACCTAACCAGGGTCCATAAAACATGAACCAGGGCACGAAATAACCGCTTAAATCGCTAGTTTTGTCAGCCGGTCTAATGTTTACAAGCCTGGAAGTTGCAGCCGGAATGGCAGCATTAGCGCCTCGTCTGGTCGAATGTTGCATACTGTGACAGTATGCAGCGACAGTTGAGGGTCTATATGGGTCTACGTTCAACCAGAGGAGGCGCTAATGCTGCCATTCTGGCTGCAACTTCCAGGCTTGTAAACATTAGACCGGCTGACAAAACTAGCGATTTAAGCGGTTGTTTCGTGCCCTGGTTCATGTTTTATGGACCCTGGTTAGGTTATCACAGTATGGGAGCTCGGAACCACCTTTACTTTTGTGGATCCCCCCCCCCCGCCCACGGAGACATCTTTATACTAGGACCTCATCTCGGAGCACAACAGTATGCAGCGACGGGTGAGGTTCTATATGGGGCTAGGGTCCACCCTATGTTCCCCAGGTTCTATGTTCCCCACTTCTCCCCCAAATAGGTTCTATGTTCCCCATGTTCCCCACCCACCCTCCCCACAAAAAGGTTCTGTGTTCCCCTCTCAACCAAAAAAAAAGATCTACTCTATCTTCCCAAAAACGAAAAAAAAAAAAAAAAAAAAAAAGAATTGCAGGAAATGGTGGGACATATGGCCACTAAGAACATGTGGGCCCAGGTGTCTCCACCCCTAAGTGCCCACTTGTCCAAATGCCCACCAGATGCCCAGTCATAACAAAAGTATGGTGTCCAGATGGCCCTAGTGCCCCCTGTCCCACTAGTAATTTCTCCCCATTATTGGGTGTTTTGAGTTGTTATTAGGCCGGCTTTACACTGCAGTCAAATCCAGCCCAAATCCGATTTGTTGTCAGATCTGATCTTTTGGCCCGAGTTTTCACACTGCATTTGCAAGTGACACAGATCTGATCAGTGCGTTCAGACAGCGTCAGCTCAAAGCTGCCCTGCGGGGACATGTGTGCTTTGGTTACCGTGGTAACGACGTAGGCGTCATGACGTTACGTCACTACGTCGACGCTGGTTGATTACGTTCTGATTACGTGCGACATAATAGTCCATAGTAAACACACGTTAATATTGTTTTTCTCTCTTCTTTTCTTTACTCTTGTGTTTTGCTCTTCTCTCTCGTTTTCACTGTTTAGCTCACGTGTTTTCTCTCTTCTCTTTTGTTTTTCTAATGTGCTCAGTGGGCTGTAATCAAATAGTAAATACTCGCGCTCTGTAATGATGTAATTTACAGCCGCGCTTGGGTCGCGCTGCTCTCGCAGCAAGTGACGCTTGGGCCAGTTTGATGTGACTTGAATGTGACCTGCACCTGCATATAAGTCTATGGGGTTGATGTGGTTGCTGCTTTCAGACTGAGTCAGATGTCCTCAGATCCGATATGGATCGGATTTGAAACTACCTCTGGATGTGGTTTTTCAAAATCGGATTTCATGTGACCTGAATGTGACATGTTTGGATTTAGACTATTTAAAAAAAATCGGATTCCACTTTTGAAGTGACCCAGATCTGATTCAGGCTAGATTTCAGTGGCAGTGTAAAGCCGGCCTTAATAATTAGAAATGATTGTTTCCTGCATGTTTGGGGGGGGGGGGGGGGGGGGGGGGTAAATGGCGAACATAGAACCTGGGGAACATTAACCTCGCCCACCAGGCTTTCTGAGGCCGGCTACAGACCTGCAAGCACAGACAAGCACAAAGTGCTAGTGAGAGTTGTGTGGGGGGAGGGGGGGGCAGAGACAGCACAATGCATTCCGGATGGAAGTCACATGGTTTGAGTGCTTGTGAGAGTCCTGTGGTGTTGCTTAAGCACAAGCACACAAGCACAGCACATGGACTGTTGTAGGCAAGCATTATAGGGCAGACCAGCTGCACTTGATGAGACAGAAGGGCAGGGTTGAACTGCCAACCAATAGGACAGAGAGGCCATGATGCAATCCCACACAGGTGTGTTCACTTGTAGTTTAGTACTCCACAGTAGCAGAGCCTGTCTGCACTGCAGTGACATGAAACCTCCATTTCAGAACGAAATATTATAAATAAATTAAAGTTAAGTGTGTGTAACAGTAAACATTCGACAATAACAATGAATATTACAAATATTTCTTTACATGTCATACATGGTGACAGTGATGCCTACACAGATGCAATTGATTGAATGTGCTATTCATAATAAAATGAAAGCTTTATACAGTGGTGAAAAAAAATACTCAAAATTATTGCTTAAATAAAAGTATCAATACTGAAACATACAAATATACAGTGGTGAAAAAAATACTCAAATTCATTGCTTAAATAAAAGTATCAATACTGAAACATTTGTTAAAAGTAACTTTTTTAAATAGCAGATCTACAAGCTCACAACGTGTCGCATGGTGGCACGCGGTGAGCTTGTAAATCCATTTTTTTCACCAAAAAGCACCCAATGACACCTCCAAAAGAACTACATGGCCAAATACCATATCTGCTTCCTCCTCAAGCAGAACCGCCCACTTACGCAAAGCATTGTGGGAAATGTATTCTTTTTTGGAACAGACTTTGACTGAACACACAACTTTGACTGAACTTTTTTTTTTAAAAGTGCGTCTCAGTGTGAGTGCAGCCTGAGTGAAAGGGGAACATAGGTACGGTCCCTGTGTGTGTGTGTGTGTGTGTGTGTGTGTGTGTGTGTGTGTGTGTGTGTGTGTGTGTGTGTGTGTGTGTGTTGCTATAGCTATATGTGGAGATAGTTTATTTAGCCTTCAGCTAACATCAGCTCAGTAAAATAAGTAGCCTATATTAAGAATAGGCCTACACATCAAGCCTGAAACTTCGTGACGTCATTACGTGACAAGACAACAAAAACATAACAACACTGTTGTTACAACAGTTAGCTAGCTAGCTAACTAGCATGCTAACATGGAGCAGCCCCATTGTAAACAATGAAAGCAGGCATCACCAGTCTTTCCACCTCACAGTCACATATAATCGACTATATTTTGACACATGACACATGACTTCCATCATCTTCTCCACAGATAAAAACGTACACTCACCTTGGCTTTGTTTCAACAACTACATTAACATTTCCCAGGAGAAATAGGACCGATATCTCAGCATTTGTTACCTCCGTAGCGTGTCGTTGTTAAGCGAATGCGCGCAGGCAGTTGGCTGGCTCACACACAGCTTAGGTGTATGCCGCCACCTAGTGTAGCAGTATGTAGTGCATGAGTCTCTGCAGCACATGGAAGAAGATATCGTTTCACTTCTACCACCCAACCCAAGCTAGCTCCAGTTGGCTCCAGTTGTCTGGATGTCCTTAAAAAATATTACTGGACATAACAATGTAATAATAATAATAGTTTGATCTTACTTAGGATTAGGAATAGACCTCTTCTGTTGCGACACCCGAAACACCCCAAAAGTTCAGGTTCCAACACTGATGACGTGTCCAAGTTTGCAATCAGTAGATGTATGTATCAACTGACAAAGAATGTCTATTTAAGCTGCCACATCATCCAGATCCATAAAAGGTTTCTTCCCAACTGAGATATAGAACCCAACCACCTTAAAAACCATTGTAAAAAAAAAACCACTGTACATCCCTCCCTGCTCTGCCTGCATAACCGTGATGCATGAAAACTGTTTTCACCTGTAGGCTACATATTTTGTTCTGATTGTATTGTATTGTGTACACTTCTGCTTTGGCAATGTAAACGTATGTTTTCTCATGCCAATAAAGCCCTTTGAATTGAATTGAAAATTGAATATAGAATTAATTTAATTTATAGTAAAACATTCACAAGGTAGTGGAGGGGTTATCCATCCTTTATTCACTAACAGTTACGCACCTCCTCCACCAGGCGGCGACAGACAACAGTATCTGGATCCTTTGCTGCTCACGCTTGTAACACGTTGACCCGGACATGAATGCGTGTTGTTTATGTTCAGCGCAAAATGGTGGAATTGGAATTCCTGGAGGACACGTAGACACAGCTTTACACTTTATATAAGTATTTTTGTTGGAAAGGATCTTGTGTTTTACAAGATATCAGTCCTTACGATATTATATTCTTACTAATTATCACTCAGCGCGTCAATTTAAGCTTCAATGACGGCAGTAGGATAAGGGTAGGCAGGTAGAAGGTCCGATGTTCCGAGTAGGATGACCGTCGGCAGGTTAGCTACTCACCAGTGTTAGTTTTTCTGGGGTTAAGGTTAGGTTTAAGTCGTCGGAATACTGTCCTGTTATACTCTTGAAGCTACCATGGAAGGTATAACATTATATAATTGTGCTTAAGTATAGTACAAGTTAGAGATGTGACCGAATATTCGGCGCCGAATATTTTCGGCCGAATAGTGCCAAAAAACGCATATTCGGTTTCGGTTCGGTTTGATTTTACAGCCGAATAATTATTACCGAATAGTACCGAATACCAAATACCGAATATTACCGAATACTGAATACCGAATACTACCGAATACTACCGAATAATGTATAGGATATTCAATATATATATATATATATATATATATATATATATATATTTTTTTTATATAACAATAATTACATTGATATTTCTTTATGATGCAATAATTCAACTATATGGAATGTTAATATTTTGAGACATAATTTGTCTTTTATTACAAATTTACTACACAATAGTAAATAAATAATTCTACACAAAAATAAATACGTTATGTGTGCATTCAAAAGTGAGAAATAAATGTTTTATGGAACCATATGGTGATTATTATTTAAGTTAGGTTTTGCCATAATCATGTCTTTTGCCATAATCAGAAAAAAAATCAAAAAAAATTGTAATACAAAATAAATGATATACATGTATTATTCGGCTATTCGGTATTCGGTTTTCGGCCAAATGTTTCCAATATTCGGTATTCGGTTTCGGCCAAGAATTTTGCTTTCGGCACATCCCTAGTACAAGTATATTTCAGTTGGTGAAAATGGCTCACAAAGGAGGTAAAACGAGTCAAATGGAGTCTGTACGGCGGCCGATAAAAGCACACATGACGTCGGTGGGAGAGGAGATATTGTTTGTTTTGGAGAAACAGCAGCGTGGTTCTGATGTTTGTAGTGTGAAGCTTAATGTCAGGGTGTTTGTGTTGGAGCGACTAAGTGCGGCTGCAGAGTTCATGTGCAAACTCTTCCAGATAGAGATAGAGACACTGGAAACTCTACTGGAGAAACAAAACAAACTGCTGGGCATCATACTACAGCCACACATCAAGCTACACAGAGCAGGTTGGTTCATGCTTCTTGTTAAACTAACATGTTTACAGGCCACTGCCACAGCCATAAATCACTTTATGATGTATGGCTGTGGCGAATACAGGTCCACTCGCAAAATGTCCAACTCGCCAAATCAACTTGCTAGGATGAGCAGGGTTGTCAACATTGGACTGTCAGTCCAGGAGAATCCAGGAGATGTATTTTTTAGGGGGTGCACGGAACTCCCCAACAGGGGTCTGGTGGTCCTTCCCCCAAAACTTCTTAACAGATATATTTTCCTGTGTTCTGTTGAATTTTGTGCATGTTTGATACTTTTATCAGGCTTGCTTTACTAGCATGGGTACAATTTCAGCCTTAAAATGCCAAATGTAGGTGTACAGATTTGATGACTGAAGTAAAGTAAGACATCCTTAATAATGACTTCTCATCTGGGGGTCCTCCCCCAGAAAATATTTAACATAGTAGATGTAATTTCCAATCATCCTGGAAAATCCAGGAGCATTGACAAGCCTGCCCAATGAGTGTGGACAAGTTGTTGGATTTTTGGCGAGAAGACCGGTTACCGCTGTGGCCACTGCCACAGCCATATGTGTTTATTTTAAACATACATGTGCAAGGTACAGTGAGTAGGGGTGGCCATATACCACTACCATTTCTAAACATACTGTACTACTTATTAACTGAGAACCAATGTCAATACTATCAACAATATGTCAATTACACAGTAATCACGTATTCAAGCTATTCATTGCTTTTTAGGAGGAGGACTTGGAAGCAGGTTGGAGTCTATTCATTTCCAATGGGAGAGTGAATGTGAACATAACAATTCGAGCGTCTCATATCCTGCAAGTTTCTGTGTGTGGAAAATAGCTGATCTGCATGCTCACAACGTGTTGCGGATGTGATGCGTAGAGAGCTTGCAGATCAGCTATTTTCATCATGCAACACGTATGACAAAGAGTAAGTCAGGCTTTACTTGGCTTTACATGTCTCCCCCCTTCTCCGCTCCCTCCTCTGGCTCTCGGTTGCTGCCCACACAGAGTTCCAAACACTCATGCTGGCCTTCAAAGAGGATGACTCCTCAAGCTTTAAAATAATTCCCAAGAACTGATGCTTCCCACCCCCACTTGATCATGATTGGAGGAAGGCCCACTTACCTTATCTTTAAGGACTTTTAGGACCTAAAAAAAAGAAGAAAAAAAAACCTTTACTGTAATCAAAAAACGGTTATCAAAACTGCACAAACATTGGCCAAATTGTCAAATTATATAAGAAATGCATAAGTGTGTATATGGAATACATGAACTGTATGTAAATTCACATCACAGCCATTTTACGACTAGTGCTGATGCTACCTCTTCTGCCCTCCTTCTGTCTTTGAAGAAATTTCCCCTGAACATGAGGAGAGGAGTTCCAGTGTGGTCCAGGAGGAACCACAACCTCCACAACACGAGGAGATGAGCTCCAGTCTGGTCCAGGTGGAGCCACAACCTCCACAACACGAGGAGATGAGCTCCAGTCTGGTCCAGGTGGAGCCACAACCTCCACAATACGAGGAGAGGAGTTCCAGTCTGGTCCAGGTGGAGCCACAACCTCCACAACACGAGGAGATGAGCTCCAGTCTGGTCCAGGAGGAACCACAACCTCCACAACACGAGGAGATGAGCTCCAGTCTGGTCCAGGTGGAGCCACAACCTCCACACATTAAACAGGAACAGGAAGAAGAGGCAGATGTGTCCAGGTGCAACACACTCTCAGGTAAACGATAATAGACCCACAAATAGTCCATAGCAGTTGCTAGTTAGATGGGATTTACATTGTAAGGTGTTTATTGTATGCATACTGTACTTACAGTATGCCTGTACTGACATAAATAACAGGTACCCGAAGTACATTTTAGCACAGCGATTAACACAGCTGTGAGTTAAAAGACATTATCCTACAATTTTGCTAAACTTGTTTTGGAAATAACACATGTACAAGCTATTATAGGCTGTTTTACCACTGCGCCATCCACCCAGACACTAAAGTTCTCATTTGTATTAAAAAAAAGAAAAAAGGAAATGATCAAATATTCTGCTATAACTTCACATTAAAGGAGTAGTTCACCCCCAAAATGACTTTTTTGAGCGGTGGTCACACCGTCTCCATAGCGTGGCCGTGTGTGTCTGTGTGTGTGTCTGTGTGTGTGTGTGTGTGTCTGTCTGTCTGTATGTAGCCTCTGGTGTAGCCTGAGTACCCTGGGTGACCAGAGAGGTGCTGTTGAGTCTAGCCTGCCCTGAGCATCAACTGCAATACACACACACACACACACACACACCCCCACCCCACACACACAGGCACCCCCCCCCCCCCCCCCCACAGGCGTGTGGCGTGTGCATCCGATCTGTGCGCAGTCGATAGGTTACATGCATGATCCGACGCACATGGGGCGTGCACGCGCCCTTGTTGTTTTCGGCGAAGCGCTTCCACCTGCTTTCATTATAAGCCTTTAGGCTTCATTATAGGCTCCACCCTGGCATTGCAGGCAATTCAGAGCTATGATAGACTAATAGATGGTGCTATCTAGTGGTGGTCTAGTGGCGGTTCATAGTCAGTGCAGTGAATCTCTGTAATCATTAAATAAAGTTATAACAGGCATTATGAGCGCACAGCCATTTTTTGGGTTAGCAGGGATTGTGTTAAAGCAATTTATCAAGGGTATTTATACCATAAAACGTGAACTTCAGCCGATCTATAAGCTTAAATTTAGTGGAGATAAAAAGTGCAATATTTGTCATTGAAATGTAATGTAATGAACCAAAATGTCTGATTCTGTTTAATATAGTGCTGGAGATGGATGGAGACTTGTGTTACTGAACAAACAAACACACCGATAGAAATGATTACTGTCACAATATAGAGCTATTTAACACTTATTTTAACCAAAGAAAATCACTTGCAACAACCTTTTAAAGTTGAAACATTCCATGGCTGCTTTCATTTGATCTTGTCCACAGATGTCCTGCACCTCCCTTTGTGTAAAGAGGAGATTTCTCCTGAAGAGGAGAGGAGCCTCAGTCTGGTCCAGGAGGAACCAGAGCCTCCACACATTAAGGAGGAGCAGGAGGAGAAACTTCAAATACCAGAAGAGGTTGTTAGGCCAATACTGACATTACTAACAGTGAAAAGTGAAGATGATGTTGAAAACCGAGACACAGAGCATGTAGCCAGCACCTCAGCCGAACACATGGCAACCGAAGCTTATATAGAGTACTGTGTACCTTCACACTGTTCTGAATCTGACATCACCGAAGGCAGTGATGAGTGGGAGACTAATGTAGATCACTCACCTTTAGAATTGAACTCTCTCAAGACAAGACAGAGCTTGTCTTTGAGCAACAAGATGTCCCAGGACCTGAAATCACCAAAAGAAACTCCCACAGGGAAGAAATGTTTTAGTTGTACAGTTTGTAGTAAAGGCGGCTTTCATGGCAAAGGTAATCTTACAAGACACATGAAGACCCATACAGGGGAAAAGCCATTTACTTGTACAATATGTGGACGTTGCTTTATTCAAATGGCTGATCTAAAAACACACATGAGGACTCATACAGGAGAAAAGCCATTTGCTTGTAAAGTTTGTGGCAAAGGCTTTCGTCATGCACAGAGTCTAGACGTACATGTGAGGACTCATACAGGCGAAAGGCCCTTTACATGTCAAGTTTGTGGCAAAGGCTTTGGTGACAAAGGTTATTACAAAATACACATGAGGATACATACAGGGGAAAAGCCATTTACTTGTACATATTGTGGCAAAGGCTTTGTTCACACTAATAACCTAAAAAGACACATAAAGACTCATACGGGGGAAAAGCCGTTTGCTTGTAATGTTTGTAACAAAGGCTTTGCGCAGACAAATACTCTAAAAAGACACATGAGGACTCATACAGGGGGAAATAACCTCTAGTCATTCCCTGCGAGGCGTTACAAGGGCTGTCACAATTATGAATTGCAGATTAAGTGTCACAAATAATTGCGATTAGAGATTCAATTGTGTTTTTGAAATTGAACACTGGATAGACAATGCAATTACAGACATATTTAACTAATTTATTGCCACGATTAAAACTGGCCAATTTACGGGTTGGACGCCACAATTTCCTTACCTTTAACGTGGTCGTGTGCTCCTGTTCTCGAGTTAGCCTGAGCAGTGTTTACAAATTAAGCAAATAGACCGAAACAGAGTACAGAGAAGAAAAAATAAATAGTTTGTGGTTCTGGGTTACTGGCCCAGAACGGAAGCACTACCTCTAGGTTACTTAGTAACCCCATAGTGGCGATCCGATTTTGGATTATTTTTTTATAAATGAAATCAGATTGCATTCTCTGGTTTCTCGGGTGAAGCAGCATGGACCATCGGCTTTTGCTCGGGATTCTCGGGTTGGGGCAGTAAATGAGTTAATAATTTTATACTTTTAAAACAATTTAAGAAAGGGCTTATCTACAAGCTTAGAACGCATCACAGCGTGACGCAATTGTGGTAAATAGCGCAATGTGTGGTGTTGATGTTTGTAGTGTGAAGCTTTACAGGACCACAATGGAAACAAACCCTTATAGGGCTTTTTGTGTGATCCTTTTAGCACCATCGTATAATCGGACCACTGACTGTACTATTTGCAAACTGTTAATAAAGTAATCAATCAATCAAAAGCGTGTTTGTGTCAGAGCGCCTCATTGCGGCTGCAGTTCTTGTGCAACCTCTACCGTTGAGAGATGGACATCTTTGTCAAAATGTAATATTTTCTACAGACATGCATGCCCTGTATGACCATAACATACAGTTTGAATGTGGAGATATTTGACTAAATACTATAATTAACCCAGGGGCCGTACAGAAGAGTGCCGCGGTCCGGTCATAGACTGCGGTCCGCCTATTAAGTACCCCTGCCATAGAGACTTGAGTTCAATTATATTTTTTTGTGTTTTTCAGGGAAAGTTTACTATAACCAAATCTTTGTCATAAGAATGCGACAAAAACAAAAAAATAATAATTATTGAACTCAAGTTTCCATGGTGTTAGTAATCAATAGGAAAGTTTAGTTTAGTTTAAGTGAGTACAGTAAGTACACTACATCTTTGTGACCATAGGTTGCAGTTAACTGTGAAAACCAGCACATCCTGTCCGTCCCAAATGCTCCCAAATTATGCCGTTAGGGGAACCACACTAACAGAATCCCTTTTATGCCCATATATGGAGATCTCTGATGACATCAATATAGCCATAGCTTTGAATGGACATATTTTGTGTGTCTCATGTGGGCTATAACATAAGACATCTATGATGTCAGATGTCAGTCATATCCATATTTCGTCCACATTTTGTCCAACTTAAACAACCAATAGCAACTCGAATCACACTTGCAGTTTAATTCCGTTCTGTGCGAATTCCGACCTGCGGGTGTCTTACTGGTAATAACAGAGTATAAAACAAGTCAACATGTGGAGCATCTTAACAATCTTAAATGACCTTTCTTATGTTTTCCTTTTTTGTTTGTATTTATGTCTAGGATGCCATGGGACCTGATGGTGGCATGGGATACCAGCACGTCGTCCGTCTGGCTCTCAGTCTGGTGGAGCTGCGCAACCACCCTTTTGTGACGCGGGCACAGGAGAAGGAGATTGTCTCCCTCTGGAATAAACTTCCAGATGGTGACAAGGCAGGCGTCTCCTACCTCCCGCCTTTTGTTCCTGGGACAGACAGTCAGAAGCGGTAAGCTGTTGGCATATAGTGTCTATGTATTATTCAACTAAGCATGAAATGTTTTCCTGCTGAACAAATAGAGATAATCTAAGCTCAAACATCAAAAGAAGCCAATTGTTAAATGTAGACTACGCTATTCCAATAAGCTAATAGATGTAATGATTAATGTTATTATAATGTCATTCTCATAAAATGTTTTGGGGGTTGTTTGTTTTACAGCTGCAAGCTCGGCACTGGGACTTCAGCTCAATGGCCCGACAGCAGCCGCCTTGTCGAGGCCATGTGCATCGAGCTGAGCCGCATTCACCCCGCTGGCAGGAGTACCTGCGGTGTGAGGATAAATCGGTGGGGTATGGTGATGAGGGACTATACAAAGATTAAGGACCTCGTCAGTGACAACCCCACTCTCAGGGCCCAGACCAGAATCCAGCTCTATAAACTCAGTGAGATGACTCTGGGCCAGTGGTGAGTTTTAACACATTACTTTATTCTAAGAAAGAAGTAGTAGTAATTCCTGTCCATACCCAGAGGACTGATTGTCTTCGTAATGCTCCTGCAGGAACAAAGCCAGGGAGAAGAGACAGGAGCGGGATGTCCTTCACCTGACTGTGGACCAGCCCAGTGTCTCTGCCGTCGCCTCAGAGCCTCTCGCGGCCGCTCTGAGCAAACCGCAGCAGCCGTCCGAATGTCAGCCGATGACTGCCATCCCTCTTCCTCCGCTGGTTGACCCCGGACAAGCCCAGCACGGACCAGAGTCCATCGTCCTCCAGCTCATCCAGCCTGGCCTTGTGCTGCCTCCTCCTATCCAGCCAGGACTCCAGCCCATCGCTCCCTGGCCCCCGGTCGGTGTCCCACCCCATGTGCCACCCCCCAAAATGTCACGAACCACGGCGTGGCGCTGGAAGAAGAAGGAGGAGGCTGCAGCGGCACAAGGGACTACTCTACAGCGCCCAAAACCAAGGCATGCACTTTCTTGCTCCCAGTGTGGCAACCCAAGGACTAAAGAGTATGGCCACAGCCAAGTGACCCTGGGTGGCAGGAAAGTACACTATTGCGCTACAGCAACGGGCAGGCCTGTTGAGAAGTGGCTGGCGGAGATGAGGAGAGGTGGAGGTGGTGAGCTGGCGTGAGCTTGTACAGAGTGCTGACATTTACATTATTATTATTTTTTTACATGTGCATTTCTGTATAAATGTTTTTATAAAATATGTTATTTACATCCACGTAATTGTCTGTGAACTTCATTTAAGTGAGTGACACTATGTAAATATTGCATATTGTGATGTTTGCCACTGAAATAGAATCTGTGGCCAGGAACTTTAGGCTGCGAAATTAAATGTATTAATAGGACACCATACCCTAATGGACCCATGTGATTCCATTTTTTGTTGAGTTACACACTCGCAAATTTACTGGAGTCAAGCCATCCGACTTTGTATGTTGAGAGTTGTTGACACACCATCATAGGGACAGTGTGGGAGAATGGGAAGCATGTGTTAGTGTGTCAAGAACAGGTCAACATTTCTGAAGAGAGTCAGTTGGAAATCTCAGTCTTTTGAGGAACTGTGTCAACATTGCAGCACACTAATCTGTGCTTCCTGTAAACTTGTCCTCCGTAACGTTCCTGTTTGCTTGGTCACTGGTGATGAGCACAGAGCTTTTATTAGCCAATCATTATTGCTTCAGAGACATAGTTGGGGGAAAAGAGAATGTGGTAAGACAGGTGCTGGTTAAAAAATAAATAATAACATTTGATATATTTGATTGATTGAGAAAACAGGGGTCCCGACCCACAGGTTGAGAACCACTGGTCTATTGGACCAGAATGTCTTGTAGTGACATGAGGAAGGGAACCATAGATGAACTCTACCACAAGAACAGGGAAGGAAAGAAAACCACAAAATGCCTGTTTTATTGGTAATGATAAGAGTTCAGCAGTTATACTCTGACATGCTTAACGTCGTTGTGGGGTGGAAACCTTGTATGTCCAAAACCATTTTGTATTTATCATTTTAAAAATGATTTAAACTAGTGAAAATAGCTGATCTACAAGCACACACCGCCTCGCACGGCGATGCGTTGTAGATCAGCTATTTTCACTAGTTTTGTCTTGTGTGACAGCCTTGTAGGCCTATGATGAAGCAGAGCTTTGCTTTATGAAAAACATACCAATTTTAAACTTGGAGATACAAGGTTTCTGCCCAACATTGACGTTATGCTTCATACACATCGGTCCCCTGGATGTGGGGTTTCACGTCCTTCAGTGCTTGCTTTGTTACCCAGCATACATTTCATAATTAAAACAGAGTATATGGTACTAATCAACTAAACCACAGTTTGATTTTAGTGACATGGTTATATGAATAGCAACATTTAATAAAAACTAAAATACACCTGCACAATGCAGCTTTAAACATGACATTTGTAGAAAACATTAAACATAAATAAAAAAAGAAAGTTATCAGTCATCTCTATTTGGGAAAATATGGACACATTTTGTCCAACTGCTTCTCGCCCTTAGTCTTAAAGAGGTGGTGCCATAGTTTTGTACTTTTTCTGTTTTTCATGTGTCTAGGAGGTTGAAAGTACTTCATTAGACCCCCTGATGTGTGTTTATTTTTTAGAAATGATGTATTCTTTTAGTATTTGTTTGTTTTCTCTTGGAGGCTGCCCCTTGTGGTCAAAAGTGTCAGTTAAAAAACACAGATACTGTGACACACACAGTATCAACTCCTCCCCAATTGCCATTCACCCAACACTGTGGGGTGTGGCTATATCAGCTGGGTCACCACCCACCATGCCATCCATGCATACTTAATGAACTGGGGGTGTGGCAACATAAAAACCCAATTTTAACTCTTTCTGTATACTTTTTTGGAAAAAATCTTCCTCCTAGTATAATCATAATACCTGATAATCATGTTTTAGAGGGGGGGGGGGGGGGGGGGGATCATGGCACCACCTCTTTAAGGCCCTATCAGAGTATAGTCTGCGGTGATAATCACCGTGGTGTAGTTTTCTAGCTATCACCTAGGCTTTGTAATACATTTTTAGGTGATAGCTAGAAAACTACACCGCAGTGATGACTTATCACCGCAGACTGTACTCTGATAGGGCCTTCACTGGTTATAATCATCCAGAGTAGCCTACTGAGGCTATAGTAACAAAATTACAGCATGAAGTTGTCCTATATTCTGTTCTACATTATACATATAAAAAGCAAGTAAATGTTGATTAATTTGTGTTGCTCACAACGCGTGTGAGCATGTAGATCTGCTATTTTCAAATAAACATGAACGATGTGTATAGTGGTTTAAATTGCTCATTTGACCTAGTAGCTTCTTTTGGGCTTGTTTTCATGTTTTCTTGCAAAATCAGGCAATACTGATTGTAAGGGGAGGAGCGGGATAGAGACTCTTGTTTCTGTCTTGTGACACACTGAGATAGGACAGTTGAACCAACGCATGTCCTGTAGAAGCAAAGCATCCAGAGAGACTTTTCATCTCCCCGCCACTGACCTACTCTCCTGGCCGCCGCACATGTAAGACCCTCTCTGTTCCATTATAGTCCATAAATACAGCCTGCTTGACGGACATTGTCACACGACCCAGCCAGATCATGTACCTAATGTCAGGGGGTCTGCATGAAGTTAGATTTAAGACTTTTTAAGCCATTAAAACGGGAACGTTTTTACAAAAAACTCTTAGGCTTTATAACAGTGGTTTAGAAAGGTGGTTCTCAAAAATAGCAGATCTACAAGCTCACATCTTGTGAGCTGAAAACATTTTCAAAAGCGGTACTCAAAGTATCAATACTGCAATATAAAATGACTCTATTCAAGTAAAAGTCTGGAATTCAAAATGTACTTGTGTAAAAGTAAAAAATATATACAGTATATATATATATTGACATCAAAATGTACCAAAAGTAGAAAGTACGTCGGAAAACTCGTAGGGCGGCTATTTTCAAATGGCCAAAATGAAGTGAAGGGCTGAAGTGGTTACTGTATGTTTTATTTATTTTTTATTTTATTTTAATAATAATAATCAAAATCTATAAAGTAACTAACTAAATGTGGTGGAGTAGAAGTGCAATATTTGGCTCTGAGGTGTAGTGGAGTAGATGTAAAAGTATTGAAAAATGGAAATACTTCAGTTAAGTAAAAGTACCTTAAAATTGTATTCAAGTACAGTACTTGAATACAGCTGCTTAGTTAATTTACACCACTGGTTCATTTGATGTACTTCATATCAGTTGTCACACAGGAACTGGCTCAACATTTCAAGGAAAGTTGTCTAATCACTGAACGTTCAGTTCTCGTGTTTAACTTCCTCTATTGTGTTTATTTTTTATAGACAAAGCGTTTTGCTGAAGATAATGGTTTACAAGCTAATACAGTAGATAGAAGTCTGACACCTCAGCATTAGGTCTGACTGAGACTGTTGTATGGTTGAGTCAGCAGAGTCTCTGGGGAACGATGTCCCACTAACATTTCACTGCCTGTATGTGTATGAGTGTATAAGTAATTCTTGACTGATTCTTCGTTCTTCAAGGTTTCGTAAAATCCACTGCAACACCAAAAGAAGAAGAACATGAGCGAAAATGAAGAGAGAGCAGAGATTGAACTTGAAGAGGGACGAGGCACCGCTGGCGAAATACCTACATCTGAAAAGGATGAGGTGGGCATATAAAAGTGGTTATTTATGGAGAACCTATTTTTATTTATTTATTTTACATTTTTAAATGTATTTTCTTTTTTTTTCTCCAAACAGTAACATTTTACATGTCTGGGATTTATCCCATGGATATGATAACACAAATGTCATATATTGCAGTGTGAGGCAATATACCATAACTTGTTTTAAATGTTTTCAGAGTTGGATACCAATCCTCTTCAAGAAAAGAGAGTGCACCACCTTTGTAGAAGATTCTTCCAGGTAAACAATGTGGGCCTTGATCTTGAAAATAGCCCATCTACATCGATACGTTGTGAGCTTGTATAAAGAGGGGAAAAGGGTGGTGGGGGGAATTGATGTTCAGTGGTTCTCAACCTGCGGAGGTCCCTGCATGATTATTATTTTACTTGTTGCAACATTGTTTTCTCAACAGTAAACAAACCAACACACAATACACACTTCCAAAGTGTCAATAACATTTTAATACCGCTAAAATGAAAAATGAAAGAACATTACTCAAAAGTCAAAAGTAATCAACAAACTATACTAGAAGAAAATGGTCAAACATTAGCCATATTGTCAAATATTAGTAAAAAAAAAACACATTGGAAATAACCGATCTACATGCTCACAACACCTTGCAGCACGAGGCGTTGTGAGCTTGTAGAGGGTGTGTGGGTGCATGTCAGGGTGTGTGTGTGTGTGTGTGTGTGTGTTATTTTGGGGCGGAACGTGGTCTAGTTGATACATGTATTGCTCTATGTTTTCTCCCTTAGCAATGGCACACGATGCCAGTGTGGACGTCAGAGAAACGGCCATCAGCCGGTGGCTCTGGGAGAGTCCATGGCCACCCACTGGGACAGCGCCCAGCACTCCTCTGAACATCCTACTGATGCGTTTGGATGGTTGTGGTTTGAGGGAGTCAGCCGGTGGAGGCGGAGCTACATGCCTGTAAGTGGCTGACTGACAGTGTCAGACAAGGGGCATCATGTAGACTCACGTATAGCCAGACAAATCTGTCATTGCAATTGGTGCCGTCACCTATGATGACTAATCATCTAAGATGACTCACTGTGATGCCAGGCATGTCCATTTATGGTTATACTGTATGTCCAGGCAGACAAGACAGATAGACAGCTGTATCCACAGACAGGACGTTGTATATTTTTCTAACCTATTTAGTGTATATTCTAAAATTGACGATAGTTCTATTGATGACATTTCTACTATAGGGTAGAAATATCATGCAGATCATTCTACTCTATAAACCTTAACGCTGTTGATATGAAAGTACTTGTTTTGTATTTAGTTTGTCCATCGCTGACGTCCTCTCGTTTTGCCTCTTTGATCACCTCTAGGTCCTGCGTCTGTCCTGGGACACAAACCCCTCCATGGTCTACGACCTGATGACAAGGGACAGGTCCAAAAACGGGTGGGGTCTGTCCACCCCCAACCTGGTGGTGTCTGTGGTGGGAGGAGAAGGCAGCGCAGAGGTCAGCGCCTGGGTTCAGGAGGTCCTCAGGCAGGGACTGGTCAAAGCCTTGAGAAGAACAGGTATAGCCTACAGTAGTGATTGAATGATTGATTGATTGATTGATTGATTGATTGATTGATTGATTGATTGATTGATTTCGATCCATTTAACCCATTTAGACCAGAGGCCAATTCTTACAAATGTCTTCTAAATCCTAACAGTTTCTTACTCCCTATGTTTCTATAATATCGGTGGTTCTCAAAACACACATTTTCAAGATTAAAAAAAAAATAGCTGATCTACAAGCTCATGCCGTGCTAGGAATGCGACAAAACTAAAAACAATCTCCATGGATTCAAGACTTCATGGGGTGAGTCATTGATTGAAATTAAGTCATTTTTGGGGAGAACTACTCCTTTAACTAATGCTAGTGGCCCGAAGAGATTTAGGCTGATCGCCAAGGCTTATTTTGCCAAGCCTATTTGAAAAGTAACTCGAATTTCAACACGAAACAGTAGGTGTGGTGTCACTGGTGTGTAATATGTGTGAAACTATTCCTGGATTCCTTGAGTCTTATCACCGTTTCTTCTGAACATTCATCCTGTGTGATCCACACAGATACCTGTGGGAGTGAAATGAACGATGAATGAGCTTGTCGATCTGCTATTTCTGGCGAAAGCTTTCCCCACAATAAGCATGCTGGGGTTTAAGTGGTTAAACTGTGATTATCAAGCCATCTCTAACAATCATCGCAAAAACTCTCTCTCTTTGTCTGTCCGCATTCTTGCCCACATAATGACATATTTCACATGAACACACACTCACTCACACGCACACACACACACACACACACACACACACACACACACACACACACACACACACACACACACACACACACACACACACACACACACACACACACACTCATCCAGGAGCCTGGATAGTGACAGAGGGCTTGTGTGAAGGCGTGGGGAGATGTGTAGGAGAGGCGGTGAGGGACTTCAACATCGCAGCCTCTTCCGACTTCCACAACAAGGTTGTGGCGCTGGGCGTCGCTCCTTGGGGCCTTGTGCACAATCGACAACAGCTGGTCAACCCTCAGGTACACGCACGCAAATTAATTGTGTTGTTCTGCATTGATTGTTTCATCGTCATATTGTTTATTTTCATTCTTGTTAAGTGCTAACTCTGATATATACATTGTATCCTTGCATCCAACTGTAGGACTGTACCTCTCCTGTATGTAGCCGCTACTGTCATTGAATGCCCTGTCCATTAATACTGTGCCCTAATTAATACTGAATTCATCTTTTGCCTATTAAACGGTGGGCTTTGCCTATAAATTGTACTGAGATCTCAGATATAGTTGCCAATTGTGATATCATTGTTTTGATACTGTAAATCAAGTGTGTGTGTGTGTGTGTGTGTGTGTGTGTGTGTGTGTGTGTGTGTGTGTGTGTGTGTGTGTGTGTGTGTGCGTGCGTAAGCATGTGTGCGTTTGTGCGTGTGCGCGCGCGCGCTTGTGTGTGTGTGTGTGTGTGTGTGTGTGTGTGTGTGTGTGTGTGTGTGTGTGTGTGTGTGTGTGTGTGTGTCAACATTGATGAATGTTGCACATTGCCAACATTGATCAATATTGATGAATGAGCAACATTGTTTCCTCACTAATAAATAAGACCATTACTGCGTCAAAGGTAGGCTATAACTGTACTATGAAACATTATCAAACATGGGCCAAAATGTCAAATATTAAACATTGGCCAAATTGTCAAATATTACAAAAAAAAAAAACTGCTAGAAAGTCTAATATATCGTAAATCGATATAATCACATATAATCGTCTATTTTCACGATAAGTATTTATCTATGGAACAGAGTCAAACTAAATGTAATGCCTCAACTGCTACAATTCAAAGTGCTTGTCAGGGTGGGGGAGGGCTCCCCAGTTCAGGTTGCGGCCTGAAAAGTTGAGGACCGCTGCTGTCAATGACAGTCACTACAGAATGCAATTCCTGTTTCCTTCCATCCCAGGGCATTTCCACACGCTGCACACCCACCGTTAAGTACTCTGTGGAGAAAACCACCGGGGACTCCTGTTGCCTGGACAACAGCTATGAGGCCTTCCTGCTGGTGGATGATGGGAGTGTAGGTCGCAGAGGAGGAGAGGCCAAATTCAGGGTCAAGCTAGAGGACTGCATCTCCCACACCACAGGCATCAAGGGTAAGAGATGGTGGATGTAAGGACCAGGTTTCACTGCTGTACAATAACATTCTTGTATGCTTCCCCATGATTTAAGATTAATGCAAAATGTATAACAATTTTACAAATCATAAATCATGGAAATATAAAACATCAGTACGTTTGACATTATGAGAGATGTAGATAATGTTTGATGCATCAGTTTCACTGTACAACAGCGCAATTGCGCATGCATAAAGTGAATGGCAAATCAAGTCGCAAAGTGACTTTAACACCGTTAATGTTGTTTAATGCAATCAGATCAGATGTTTTTTAACTAACTTCCGGTTATGATGATTATGTCACGCGCCTACCCTCTATAACATTGTTAATGTATTTCCCCATGACACCAGATGCACGATTGATGCCAAATTGATTATAAAAATGATAAAACATGGAAATATAAAATATATACCGGTATGTTTCACATTGTGAGAGATGTACACATATTGTATAGTGCATCAGTGTGCAATAGCCAAACATGAGCTATACTTTATGGAGAAATAGAAATGAGACAATTCCACCACTTCTCCTACAGGCAGCGGCAGCATTGCCATTCCTGTCCTCTGCATGCTCATATCAGGACAGCCAAGCATGCTGGAGGTACAGTCACTGCTTCTTGATGCAAATCTTCATTCATCCAATATCATTTCATGACATATAACGTGCATAATAACTTTTATGAGGCAGGATTGCACAACGTTTTATACCTCATTAACAAGCTCACGCGCCGCAAGCTTGTACATCCGCTATTTTTTTTAAGTAGTTTTAAAATCTTGAAAGTGTGAGAGCAACGGATTCAGAGGGCATTACCTTTTCCTTGAATCTTTTTGGCCCAAAATATCTTCTCGTGTCAGCCCACTGTACATTCTAGTTTCATGAAAATGTAATGTGTAAACTAAAGAAATAAGAGCCAGTCTATACAAGTATTTAAACAGCACTATGCAACTTTTTTCTTCTACCCTGATTTGAGCCTGGCTTCCTGCACAAGTGCTGACATGTTTTACCATTGAGCTAATAGAGAAAATGTAATCTTTACCATCAGGTCAAAATTCATGTCAGATCCTGTCTCAATAGATGAGCAGGGAGACAAACTACGACCATCCCAATTGTAGAACTTATAATTTATTCACATACTCCATAGAGATTAAACACAATTAAATTACATTTCATTCATTCTTTAAAGAAAGGTTACATAGAGCTACTGTACTTCAACCAGTAGAGAAGCAATGTTGCACTTGTGAAATCATTTGTCTTTATACCTGCTTCTGTTTCTGTCTGTCTGCCTTTGTCTGTCTGTCTGTCTCCCCGATATCTTCTCCAGTGGTTAGATACGTCTCTGAGGAACTCCACACCCTGGCTGGTGCTGGCAGGTTCAGGAGGCGTGGCTGACCTCTTGAGTGACATCTTGGAGAACCTATCACCGCCTGACCCCGCTCTCCAGATGTCCTCCAATGTGGGAGACGGTGATGTGTGTCCCAGTGTTGACCTGAAGGACAGAGTGGCAGAACTGGTCAGGAGACACTTCCCTTCTGAAGCACAGACAGACACACTCATTGAACAGGTATATGAGGGCATTCAACTCTGGGAGGTGCCATGTCATAGTTCCGACCTCCCATTCTTCCGACCTCCCTTTCTTCCAACCCGACCACCTAAACCTAACCTTAACCATAGCCCTAACCTCAGTAAAACTAACGCTGGTGAATGCTAACCTGGTGAAATGCTAACCTGCCGACTCTGGTGTATGCTAACCTGGTGAAATGCTAACCTGCCGACGCTGATGAATGTTAACCTGGTGAATGTTAACAGAACAACGGGAGATCGAACCAATGCAGTCCCTGTTGACTTCACAGGGAGAATGTTTTGTCTGCTTAAGAAAGTTTTCTTTTTCTTTTATCTTTTTAATTATTAACTTTTTTAACTTATCCAGAGTCAGACAAGGTAATAATTGTCCTTGGATGCCGTTTGCATTTTTCAATTTAGGCATTTAGCAGATGTGCATTTGTCATGTTATTAGCTCAGTGGACGGGGATGTACAGTATAATATCATGTGTCATAGGTTTAAAACGGGCTGACTGATTTGTTGTCTCTGAAAAGTATATTTGTTTGTCCATCCGTTTGTATGCATTAATAAACTAAATGCCATCAGAAGAGCACAGTCTTAAGTTCCAGTTTACAGTTCACGTGTAGACATTGCTAAAATCCCCATCCTGTGACCTTTGACCTTCAGGCTCTGAGCATCTACCAGAACAGGGACATGATAACAATCTACCATGGAAAGCTGGAGAGGCCAGATAACTTTGACACAGTCCTGCTCAAGGCCCTGGCCCGAGGTAATTATGGTGCAATAATAAACAAACTGTGTTATTGTCGGGGGAGGTGGCTCTGTATCGTTTCCAATAGTCAGTCACTCATATTTGATACAGACTATTTCTGGTGAAAATCTAACTAATTCAGCAGCAGTAACATTGTGTTTTCTCACCGTCTTTTGATGCTTTATATCCATATATAGTCAAACCGCCGGGACAATTTGTTTATTTTTGGAACACAGTTCTTATTTGACACAATATTAAATATTAAAATGATGGATGGATGGATGGATGGATGGATGGATGGATGGGAAAAGAAAAAAAGAAAAGAACGCTGCCCAGGATGCGTAAATTATGTCAGGCTTTGGTGCTCTATTATAGTCCTTTTCTGGGTTGATGTAACATGGTGTGTGTGTGTGTGTGTGTGCGTGTGTGTGCGTGTGTCCCTAAGTGCAGCAGCCAATAAGCAACATGCATCTTATGACGCCAGACTTCACACAGAGGATCTTAAGCTAGCAGTCACCCTGAACAGAGTGGACATCGCCAAGAGTGAGTTCTTCAATGGTGACATCAACTGGATGGTGAGAAACAACACAATACAAGATACCGGGCAATGTGGGCATGGTCCTTTCGCTCATCATAAAATATATATATATTCCTAGTTGGTCTGTGTCTAAGGAGGGCTATGGACACTTCAGAAACCCTGCAGAAATTGCTGAAGTCGTCCTTGACTGACATAGCATTGACCATTATACTGGCATGATACTGAGCATGGTACTGACCATGGCACTGACATGACACTGACCATTATACTGACCATGATACTGACCATGATATTGACATGATACTTGGTACAAGACCATGCTTAAAATGTAACATTGTAAAGGTCTCTATGTACTTAAAAAGTCGGTTTTGTCAAAAATGTCTTTTTAACAAGAAAAAAAAAAGAAAAACAAGATAACCTGTCCCCATTGAACTCCATTCCGCCCGACAGAACCGAGACCTGGAGGAGTGCATGACGGAGGCGCTGGTCAACGACAAGCCCCACTTTGTGCGTCTCTTCACCGAGAACGGCTTCAGCGTCCGGGACTACATGACCTACGGCAGGCTGGAGAGCCTCTACGGCAGCGTGGCCCAAGGCACGCTGGCCTACAGGTAGGGCTGTCACGACCAGGGACCAGGTGCAGAGAACGTTAGAGAGGCAGGGACTGACATTTCTAAAAGGGCCTTTTGGTGAAAAGAGCTTGGAGGTGCTGTTTGGCTTGTAGGCTTTGAAGTTGCAAGGCCAGATATAACGCATAACCTTAATATACAAATAAATGACTGGCATATTTGACAACTTTATACCTAAAAAAAAGAACATTGATAGTGGAAATACATAAAAGAAAATTTTGTTAAATGGCGAATCAATCTTGAAACACACAGAAAATCTGGTAGGGCGAAAACCAATCATATGCATTATTTTGGTAAAATTCCAACCTACGACCTTCGGTTTGAGCTATCACTGTAAAGCCAGCATTCTGTTCTGTGTATCTGTTTTTTCTGCCCTTTTCTCCACATGCGCTCAAAATAAATGAGTCCCTTCTTCTTGTGGATGTTTCAACACTGTACTGTCTCTTCTTTCCTTACAGGCTGCTGGTGGAGCGCCTGAAGGAGCGGAAGAAGACCTCCGGCTACGCACAGAGGACGGACATCAGTCCTCTGATGGAGTGTGCCAAGGAGCCGTCGGAGTGGCTTAAAACCAGAGAGATCAGCCTGTATGAGGTGGGGCTTATAGAGAAATAACTTTGTATCTGTCGGTCAGAACTTTTACTACTTGTACACACACAAAAGCATTAGAAGTAGCAGCCGCATTTAGAGCTTGTGGGTCTGTGATCTGCTACCACAGGGATGCTGACAGAACCCTCGCTAAAAAACCCAGGACAAAAATCCACTCATCCTAGACAATAAACTCCCTGTTGCACTCAGAACTGCAGACTCACTCCCTAGCTTCCGTCGTGGTCTGAAAACTCACCTCTTCAGACTCCACCTTAGCCCATAGCACTTGCCTACCCTCAATGACCCGACATTTTTTTGTTTTTTATGTAAGGTTTTTACTGAATAGGGTGACTTGATGTATTACCTTTACTTATTGTTACTCGCTTTGAATTGAAAGTGTCTGATTGCCTAAATTGTAAACTGTAAATTGCTACTTTTGCTATTTTTGAATCTGAATCCCAAACTGTTTTGGACATATGAGGTTTGCACCCGACAGAGACGATTTGTTATTAGGAACCTTGATTGATCAGTCCTTCTGTGTTGACTTGACTTCTTTCTTCTCTCTCTAGTTGTCAGGTGTCTTGAGGCAGTTATTGGGCAAAGAGAGGCTGTTCTACTTCCGTGCTCTGGGTCTAGAAGACAATTTCACCTATGGCAGGAAGTCTCTGAGGGTACTAACTCCTAATAACTATTATTTTCTCTTTAAACATGAACCCTAGCAATTATTCTGAGGTGAAGATTAGACGAAAATAGCAGGTCTACAATTTCCCAATGTGTTGTGTTGCGACACGTTGTGAGCTTGTAGATCTGCTATTTTCGGTGAATATATTTAACGCTGAGGGAAACAAATATGGGGCCTAGTCTAGTCCCCTGGGGGACACTGGGCAACTTTAGTATAAGGGTTTAGACATGAAATAGCCATCCTGTACCAAGTTCAAGTTCAAGTCAGTTTATTGTCTGTTTACACATACAATTTGTTGTAATGTGCAACAAATGCAAACATTGCAATGTTTCAAAGATCAATTACGCATGTATTCTATCAAATTAAGTAACTGGTTTCTTAGTTTAATACCAAGCAAAAACTGACATGCTGTTTCTTTCTTAAAGGGCTGATCAGTAATGTAAATGTAAACAAGTAGCCAGGTAGAGGTTCCATTGATGTGATAGAAGGAATAACTAATAGACATAACATATTGATTATTTTTAAGCTGTGTTTACTGTATTCTGGAGCTATATACTGTATATGTAATATTTGTAAACATTGGATTAACAAAAGATTTATAGGGTGCAATATAGTTTCCATTTACAATTTTAACTCTTATGAATGTCCAGTATGCGAATATAACCCCAATGTATATACAGGGCCTTTAACGCCTATTTCTCATGTCCTCTTCATACTTCTGTTATTCTGTGCTTCTCAGCATGCCAGTAAGCTGCTACGTGGAGACTGTTCTTACAGGAAGCAGCCCTGTGAATCCCCCTGGACGTCTCTCTTCATCTGGGCTGTCCTACAGAACCGCAGTGACATGGCCGTCTTCTTCTGGGAGATGGTAAAACACATGATGTCAAGAGAAGGCGGAAGGATTTTTATATGTGGTACCGTACATTTATGGGTGGATTCTGCCAATGCAATTCAATGGGAAATGCTCCATTCCCGTTGAAATGCATTGACAGAATCCACCCTCATAGGTAGAATAAAAGTTAGGTTTGACTGTGCCCTTAGTTTTTATTTTATTTATTGTTTATTTGTTTACTTTACTGTAGTATTTATGATTTTCAATACTTCTACTCCACTACATCTCAGAGACAATCTGAAGGAGTAAAGTAAACTTTCGGCCTAGCGGAGAGAATTATTTGAAACCTTTAGTTATTAGTTAAGACCTATTTAAACCTGGCTATTTGATACATGTATTTCTACATTGCAGTTTTTTATTTTTATTTTATTCAAAATGTTTGTCCCACGATTTTGTAATTTTTCACCCTGTGCTAATTGCCTAAACTGTAAACCTGGACGCTGCTATCCCTCTGCCAACCTGGGGAGCTCATGCTTCCTTCAGTGCATTGGGGGCGAGCAGACCACTTATTATCACCTGAAAAGGGGGAGCTTCCCCGGTTATTCCAACCAGTTCCTTTTCCCTTAGAGAGACCAGGATAACTGTGGGGGTACCTACCCTACATTGCAGTAATGATATATTTATTTAAGTAAAATAAAATAGTAATTTTCCCACCACACATGTATGTGTAGCTAACCAGCCCACTCTTTCCCTGTCCCTCTGTCCATCTCCCAGGCAGAGGAGTCGGTGCTGAGCGCTCTGAGTGCGTGTAAGATGCTGAGGGAGATGTCCAAGATGGACTGTGAGACGGAGACCAAACTTTCCATGGCCGAGCTGGCACAGAGGTTTGAGAAACTGGCACATGGTGAGACTTTGAATAAATGACTCCAACTGAAGTTTTTTATACAAGATCACCAATGTGTCCGTACATGGGCAAATATGTCCGTGGCAGGACTTGGTCTTGTTTGTGGAAGCGGTATACAGTATCTCTAAAGTAATGTCATCAACATGGATCTGTCCCATTTCCCATATTCCCTCCTGATTGGCTACCGTTGCCTTCTAACATTTGTGTATGCGACCTGACAGTCGCATATCTCCTGATTAGGGAGTCTTACTGGTTTTATTTATTTCAACTCTCTGTAATAATGCCTTTCTTTCCTGTGTGCCATCTGTCCTCGCCTCAGATGTGTTCAGTTCCTTTTACCAGTGCAGTCACTCCTTCAAGCTGCTCACCTGCGACTCTCCGGTGTGGGGCACCAACTGCCTCCAGATGGGCATGGCTGCTGACGCATGCCTCTTCTTCAGCCATGACGGAGTGCAGGTTGGTCCGTCTCTGGTCTGGCTGCCTCAGCTAGTCTCTAGAGTTATGTCACTGTGTTTAAAAGTCCTCAAATGGCCACGTTCATTTACTTATAGCTGCCAGTGGTGTCTCCTGCTTGGCTGGGTGCTCCAGTGAATACTACAGTATATTTGCACTGTGTGTGGATGCGAAATGGCTAAGAATAAAACAGTGTTCTGCTGCTCAGGCTAAGCTGTCTAAGATCTGGCTGGGCAGCATGGAGCGGGACACGACAATGTGGAAGGTGCTTCTCACCCTGCTCTGCCCTGGGCTCTGCTACACCAACCTCATCACCTTCAGGTTCAGGTTGGTGCTCGACAGCCATACATGTTTAACATTTAGACATGTTACACCTATACGTTGTTATACCTTGCAAGCTGTGAACGCCTCAGTGTCGTTTTATTTATTGGTATTATATCGCTTTACACAAGTGCGTCAAAAGTAGCAGCTCCACAAGCTCGAAACACGGCACGAATGACGAATCGATGTATTTTGAGCTTGGATATCTGCTACTTTTACTGGTTTGAATCCTATTTTGGACATGTGAGGTTTCAACCTGACAGAGACATTATTTATATTTATAGCAACATAATTATCCTATAATTATTACTTGCCCCAGAAGAGTGCACAAGTACTGCGTTCGGTGGCGTATCTGTCGCGTATCTCTACCAATCAGGGACCAGCATACTTGGTGACATCACCATTAACAACCAATGAGGGACCAGCATTTTTGGTCAAGTCACAACAAGCGCACCCTGATATATAAATAACAAGGCGTGTTCGGCTGCGTACATTATGTAGGTAGGTAGGTAGGCCTAGGTATGTAGGTACAGGTGGGTAGGTGTTTAAGCCCATAGCCCAATCAGGGACCAGCATTTCTGGCAACGTCATCATTAACAGCCAATGAGTCAGTGGTGATGTCACTGGCATCGCCAGTGGTGAGCGCACCTCATAGCGCTTTGCTGGCACACAAGTAGGCCAAACATGGCGTACTTGTGCTCCTCGACAGAGTGCAGTTCTATTTTGAAAACGGCCTCAGATCTTAATGGGATACACAACCTGTATATTACAATGAAATTCAAAATGTGTGTGTAAAAAGATTAAAAGTTGAGCGGGTTTGTCATGCCTTGCAGAATCCTGTACTCAAGATGGCATCAGTTCTGGAGCGCTCCCGTCACTGCCTTCGTGGGCAATGTGCTGATGTACTTCCTCTTCCTCCTCCTGTTTGCCTACGTGCTGCTGGTGGACTTTAAGCTACCACCCCCTAGTGGGTTCCCGGCCATCAGCGAATACCTGCTGTACTTCTGGGTGTTCACCTTCATATGCGAGGAGATCCGACAGGTGGGTGGAGGGGGAGGTTATCGCTTTCTTACATTGAATCTCCAGTTGGCACACAGTCCCCACTCAGCCAATAAATACACAAAGTACAACAGTGGAATGGGGTTTAAATCGTTTGTCATTAAAGCTAGGGTAAGTGTTTGTCTTTGGTTAAAATAAGTGATGAATAGCTCTATATTGTGATAGTAATAATTGCTATGGGGTGTTAGTTCAGTAACAGAGGTCTCCCTGTCTCTCCAGCTCTTAAAAACACCCCATTAACACGTCCACAGCTGGGTAACTGGATAGCCCCCGCAATGCGGCAGCCGCTAGTGAGCGAAAAAAACTAAATTTTCCTAGTGGAAATAGTATTCCGTGGACTCCCGGCTCCCATTGCTGTGTAAACAAACTCGCTGCAGAAACATGAATATATCTCCACTTCTTTTCCCATATGGCTTGTTTGGTCAAAACGGCCTGTTTTCTATGGACCATAGCTTACACAGATCATCGCGTCTGTATTTTTTCTTCCTCGCGTGAAAGAAAATACTTTAAACAGCTGTGAACGGGAACGGCTGCGCGCACAATGGGCAACTTTCAGATATAGGTAATCCTGATTGGATAAAATTGGAACGCTGAAAATGATTACTATCACAATATAGAGCATTACAAAAAAATCCTGTACAAACCCATTGTAACTTTGCACTGTTTTAACGATGATTCAGTTTGATTGATGTGTATAACAACTTCCAGGCATTCTTTGAAGACAACATGACTTTTCACCAGAGTATGAGGCTGTACAGGCAGGATGTCTGGAACAAGTGTGACCTCACTGCCATCATCCTGTTCATTATTGGTCTTGTCTGCAGGTTGGTACGCAGACATCATTGGTTACTGTAGTACACTGTTTCCCTAACAGTGGGTTGGGACTTGGGACCCATAATGTGGGTGACGGAAACATTGTTATGGGTCACGAGTAAATACCCCTTTATTTGTTGTATCCTTCATTTTGTTATTATTTCAAAATATCACCAGTAACATTAGCTTGAAATAGATCGAGAGCTTTGAGAAATGCTGGAACCATGATAATCTTGATTAAAATGAATTACAATTGGTGAAATAAGTTTTATTCTGTGCGTGCGCTTCAGGATGTTCGAGAGGTCCTATGATTTTGGACGATGTGTCCTGTGTATCGACTACATGGTCTTCACACTCCGTCTCATTCACATCTCCGCTGCTCACAAAGAGATGGGGCCAAAAATCATCATTGTTGGCAAGATGGTAAGATATAATACAGATATGAATGCTCTTTTATCATGCTGGGGGTATGATGAGGGTAGCATGGGTCACAGATATCATGTAATGAACACAACATGTGTTGTTTCTCGCTTTTCAGATGAAAGATGTCTCTTTCTTCCTCTTCTTCCTGGGGGTGTGGCTAATGGCATATGGCGTCGCCAATCAGGCACTGCTCTATTACTACGATCCCAGCCCAAATCGCATCTTCCGCCGAGTGTTCTACAGACCTTACCTGCACATCTTTGGGCATTTTCCTGTTGAGGAATTAGATGGTGTGTGTGTGTGTGTGTGTGTGTGTGTGTGTGTGTGTGTGTGTGTGTGTGTGTGTGTGTGTGTGTTAGTGCGTGCTTGGGCATTGCTGCTTTAATGTTTTTACTACAGCTGGCCAGTCTCATTCATTCATTCATATATATATATATATATATATATATATATATTTTTTTATTTTTTTTATTTTTTATTATTATTATTATTTTTCATCCAAGTGGGAAAGCAGTGGGACCTGGCCTGCACTGACAATGTAACACTGATAGAGGGCGGTGCTGAGCCATGCAGGAGCGAGTACAGCAACTGGCTGGTGATCATTCTGCTGGTCATTTTCCTGCTGGTCACCAACATACTGCTCATCAACCTGCTCATTGCCATACTCAGGTAGAGAATCAGGGACGTGTCACCTTCCTCTTCTGTCTGGAGCTCCATCAGTGCATTCTCTGTCTCTCTTCTTGGTTTCCCTCACTTGGCTGTTATCTCCGCTCTTTACCTCTGATCTTGCCGTTGATGTAAAGTAAGCTCTGTACTCGAGTACAATTTATACAAAGTACAAAGGTATTTCTGCTTTACTGGAGCATTTCCAATGTTCTATACCAACCACTTCAGCTCTATATGCGTTTCCGCCATTTGAAAATGGCTGATCTACAAGCTTGCAGCGCGTCGGGATGCAACACATTGTGCGCATGTAGATCTGCTACTTTCAAAAACATTTTTTATACATTTTCTACAACTTGTGAAATGGGACATTATGCATAATGAGTACTTCTACTTTTGGTACTTTTTAAAGGGATATTCCACTTTCAACAGGGAGCAGTGGTAGGGCCTCTCTCCACATACACACCCATTGTAACTTCAAACTCCATTTTAACCATGATAGATTCATTAAAAACACCCATTATTTTTTTCTGGTGACTCACACTACCCTCCTAATACGTGAGCAGGCCGTGTTTTTTCGATAACCTTTTTCATACATTTTTTATAATTATTTGGGAAAATGGAAAAAATGTAATACAACAAAATAATGTGAAAAAAGTTATCGAAAAAACACGGCCTGCTCACATATTAGGAGGGTAGTATGAGTCACCAGAAAAAATAATGGGTGTTTTTAATGGATCTATCATGGTTAAAATGAAGTTTGAAGTTACAATGGGTGTGTGTGGGGAGAGGCCCTGGGCCTGGAGGGCCTGGTAACATTTACATCAAATATCTAAATATTCAATCAAGCTAATGAAAAACTGTTCAGGGTATTCATAAAAGCCTGATTAGATGATAAAATTACCAAAAGTTGTTTTGAAAGTGAAATATCCCTTTAAGTACATTTGGTACTTTTACTTAAGTACTTTTTTAATTCTGGACTTTTACGTGTAAGGGCACGGTCACACAGCACTTTTATTCTGTAATGGGAATGGACCGTTTCTTTTTTTTTCTTTCTTTTTTTTTTTTTGCTTTGCAGAAATCCACAAATGGCCACAAACATCCCCATTCCCATTGAAATGCATTGGCAGAATCCGCCATCATAGGTAGAAAAGAGCAGTGTGACCGTACATTTACTTAAAGGCCCACTGACACGCCCCGAAATTATAATAGTATGATACAGTAGGTCACGTGGTCTCTCTGAAAACTGTCTGAAATAGTCTGAAACTCATGTCACAGTGTAATCTGCCCCCCCGCCCCCCAACAACAGCTGACCAGTACAGTAAGTAGTCTAAGTACAGTCAATTCATTTGATTGGCTTATAAATGCGCATTCCCACAATGACATCATAAAAATATTAACTCATATTTTAAAGCTATACTGTGTAAGTTGCTCAACTGGTGGTCTGTAGCAGTATAGCAAACCGCGGTCGCGTCTGCTTTTTTCGTCCGTTTTTCGCCCGCGGACCGGGCCGTTAGACCACCGCGTCCGCCTCGCCGAGACGCTTTCAATGAGGTCTCCCGTGTCCTTCTACGAGCAGCGGTTGGGGAGTTACATGCTAGACTCCTCCAGTGTACTTCCTGAAGGCGTGTTTCCTAAACCCACCAGAGAGCCCGGCAGTGTATGATCTGCGCTGTGATTGGCCGGTAGTGTATCATGTGTGTATGATCTGCAATGTGATTGGCGGATGATGCAGATGACGTCATTTTGCCGGGAAATCCCGCCCCTGTCAAGGCTAAGTAGAAAACATATAAAGAAAAGGCTTTTGGGGCTGAAATGAACGGAGTGGGGGTTCTAAAACTTTAGCGATTTAATAGTTAGGACAATTTTAAGATATGTTTTATAAAAAAAGTTACATAGTATAACTTTAAGATGACTTTTTAAAGTGACAGTACCCCTTTAGGTGACAGTAACCCTTTAAGTAAAACAAATAAATAAATTAAAAAAGAAATACTTTTTCCACCACTGGTTGTTTTGCCACTTCAACCCTCCATGCAGCTACACCTTTGAGAAGGTGCAGGAGAAGAGCGACATCTACTGGAGATTCCAGCGCTACAAGCTCATCCTGGAGTACAAGTCCCGTCCTGCTTTGGCTCCTCCATTCATCATCCTCTCCCACTTTCATCTCTTCCTCTCGTTTTTAAAGAGGAAAATCCACAGGGTGGCTCCGGGCCCGATCTTCCACAGCGGTCAGTGTTTGATTTGGATCATATTAAATACAGATTAAAGGAATAGTTCACCCCCAAAATGTCTTTCTTTTCCTATCGATTAGGAGGAGACTCTTTATGTCTCCATAGGGAACAAGGCAGGCTCTTTGTTTCTCTATAGGGAGCTGGTCATCAAATTACTGGCTTTGGAATGCGACAAAAACAAAAAGATATCCATAAATTCAAGTCTCCATGAGATATATTGAGGGTGACAAATTCCTTTAAAGACTTAGTTAATCTTTTGAAAGTCAAACTTTTCAGACGAACCCCAAATAAAAAAAATTGGACCCCCCCACCCTGACAAGAACTTGGAATTTAGTTTGACTCGGTTCTACAGATACATATTGTGAAATAGCTGATCTACAAGCTCAGAACACCTCGCACTGCAAGGCGCTGTGAGCTTTTAGATTGTCTATTTTCACAATGTCTGCCTCGTTCTTACGTAATATTTTACAAATTGGTTTTAAAAAGGTCTTAAAAGTAATTCAATTGCAACTTTAGAAATGTGCAGATATCCTGTATACACTTATATGCATGTTGGTTTGTTTGCTGTTGAGTGAAAGAAACAATGCTGCATATTAAGCTAATGACCTTGGGGGTGGCAGCCTGGGGAATCTCGCTGAGGGTCATGACCCCTAGTTTGAGCGAAGTTTTTAACAACATGAGAACCATTGATAATAGTCCATTGTATTGTGTGCGGATGCATGCATGAATGCACAAAGATGATGGGAGACATTACCATGTCATTATTCTCTCATTTTAGTAACCAAAGTATTGTGTTGATTTGTTGACATCGTCTAGCTAGGGCTAAGCAAAGCTTTTCAGTTCGACCTCTGCTCACATCTGTCTATTTCAGATATACAAGCTCAATTAGCCACTTCCGGCACAGTGGGGTAGTGACGAAAAATAGCAATCCAGGACTCTTTGGATGCCCTGTAATTGGAATGAGTGGACTTTAAATCCTTTATAAATATTGTATATATTTTTAATGCAAATATTTGCTTCCGGAGATCCCTGGAGCAAAATAGTATGTCTTAATGTGTTATTGTGCATGCATGCAAAACATTTCAGTATTTCCCCCCAATGGTTAGAGCTGGAGATCAGACGTAACGAGCGTGAGCGCATCATGAGATGGGAGAGCGATCAGAAGAGGAGCCTGCTGGCGGCCCAGAGGGAGAGCCAGAGAGACAGTGACTCTGAGAGGATTAAACACATGGCTGACAAGTGAGATTCCATGTCAATGACTTAATTCACGTCCGGCCACAGCAGTGTTTCTCAAACTTTCAAATTCTCAAGTTCTCCCCATAACTCTGACAAATGAACCTGTTATGGTTAATTTGGTTCCATTTGTACACTACACTGTCAGTTACAGACTTATATGGATCCATTTAGACCCCCCTAAAGGAACCCACAGAGTCCCTGGAATCCACTTTGAGAACCACTGTAAAGTAACTTAGTGCATTTATTTAACTAGGCTACTGTGGGCTAAGTACAATTTATTTATTTTATTTTATTTGGAACTTTACTGGAGTTTTTCCAATTATCAATACTTTTACTTCGGATATAAATTATTATATTATAAAACATACATGAACCACTTTAATCTTTTTTATAGCTCACCTATAGGCCATTTGAAAAATAGCACATCTACAAGCTCACAACATGGCGTGATGCGACACATTGCAGATCAACTATTTTCAAACATTTTGATGCCAATACTTTTGTACTCTTGCTCAAGTAACATTTTGAACATAGGCATTTTTTTACTTGAGTACTTATACATTGTGTTATTGCTACTTTTACTTGAGTCAACCTGGATCTGTATTAAATTGCACTGAACTGTGTGCATGTTTTGGCAGAGTGGACAGCGTGCTGAAACAGGCGACTGAAAGCAGAGACTTTGACCAGAGGCTCAAGCAGATGTCTGACAAGTAAGATAACGTCACTGGATTTCACTGCATGACAATCACTAAAGGCTCTGACAGATAGAAAGAGTCAATAAGGCCACTTGTTAATATCAATTTTAGATTTATTTATTTGCACAATAAAAAAAGAAAAGAAAAAAAAATGTAATTCAATTCAATTCTTTAAGAGCTATATCGGCATGAGAAAACGTAAATTGACATTGCTAAAGTAAGTGTCATGGGGAAAGTGTATACAGTTGGATTGTGTAAACAGAGCCATGTCACATGTGTCGTTATACATAGTATTACAGCTACAGGGTGTAAAGCTTTTTGGAACAGATAGCAACAATCTTTTGCAGTCACTTTGGAACAAATAGCAGCATTTCTTTTTGCGTTTAAACGTAGCAGCTCTGTTTATATTGCAGGTCTAGATGTCACTCAAAGAAGCAATGAATGAATGAATGAACGAACAAATGAATGAACAATCAATCAAACAAACAAACCGTGTTTTGGCAGAGTGGACAGAGTGGACGGTGTGCTGAAACAGCTGACTGAACAGCTGAATGAAAGCAGACATATGAAGACTGAGGTAACTGCAGGCGTATCATTCAAAGCTCTTCCACCCCTCATGGTTAATTGGTCTTTTTGTCTGTGATGACACCTGGATTTACGCAGGCCGCTATTCCCTCAAAGGGTTTTTATCTACCTGGAAGACATTATTACTTTAACCATTATTTTATGCTTTAACTATAATAAAAAATAGCAGATATAGGTCCTAAAACGTCACAGCTTGTAGATCTGCTATTTTAGAAAAATCATAAAATTTGTGCAAGTCTTGAATATATTGACACGATTCTATAAACGTCTTAAATCCCTCTATGGTTTTTGAAAAACTCAAGTTTCTATCATTCTTTCTCATTCGTTCTCAAACCTTTTCATGTCAAGAACCCCTAGAGTTATATGTATTTGGCCGCAGACTCCCATTTCAAAATATTATGTATCAGGGACCCCCCAGAAGCAAATATTTTAGTTACGAATGTTCACTTTAAAAATATATATATTCAAAGATTTGCAAAAATTTTCAAAAAATGTCAAAAATAGCAGATCCACAAGCTCACAGCTCTTCCAGGTCTTTATGGGTTTTAAAATGTGACATTCATGCCTTTATGATGTTTTCATTTATTTTATTTTCTTTACTAGATGGAGAAAAGCTTGAACGCTCTCAATCAGATCTTGAATACTTTGGCACAGAGCACGCTGGAAAACCCTGGCCAACCACCCGGGACCTTCTAGCTGTGAGACGACAGCGCTACAAACTGTGCCACCGTGTAAACAATGAATCTGCACATGACTTAGAATACACACACACTTCTCCCTCCGCATCATCAGCGCCCACACCCTAGGTGGGGTTGGCGATAGGGCCTTTCTGTGTGGAGTTTGCATGTTCTCCCCGTGTCTCCTAGGGTTGATACCCTCACAAAAACATGCAGTAATCCTGGTCTCAATAATGCCTCCCCCTGGCCAGCCGGGGCGCTTGATGGAGGGGAAAGGAACTGGTTGGAATAACGTGTTCCTTCCACGCGCTACGTCCATCCCGGGGAAATCCCCCCTGTCAGGTGAAAATAAACAACTTGGACTCCTCATGCATAGAAGGAAGCATGAGGTCAGTCCGTTGTCTCCCCAGGCAGAGGGAGAGCAGAGCCCAGGATTACATAGGCAATTGGCACTGGGTGAAAATGGGTTGCAAAATCGTGGGATAAAAATTATAATAAAAAAAGAAAAAAGAATACACATGCACGCACGCACATGCGCGCGCGCGCGCACACACACACACACACACACACACACACACACACACACACACACACACACACGGTGAAGGAATTACAGAGAGAAGAGATGCAGGGATGTTCAATCTGGAATGACCTACCTCTAACAATAAGAGACTGTTTGTCATTTCCATCCTTCAAGTTCAATCTAAAAAAATGGTTAGTTGACAATCAAACCTGTGACCATGTATAGTTCTAAGAGTACAGCTCATGCCATTGTACGTATATTTTTAACTATCCTTTTTTAATGTAGGGTACTGTTAGTAATATGTGTTGTTTTTTTTTTTTTTTCTTGGTTCAGGAAAAATAGTATTTGTATGTATGTTCTTAGGCGCCCTCTCCTAATGTAGGGTTACTGTTTGTTGGTACGTATTGTTTTGTCTTCATGTGGGGACTACGGATGAAATTTAGCATTCTTGCTAATTCCGGCTTATTTACATTGCATTCATGTAGTGTTCATTAATATGCATTGTCCCGTCTAAATAAACAAATAAAGTAAAGTAAAGAGACTTTTATTATTATAAATCACCAACATTGTGTACATATAAGAAAGAATCATTGACAGCCTGCAGACGGTTCAACAGACAGATATTTAACATCACCCGTTCGAATGATCTAAACACACTGAATGGGACATTTTCACGTCTTTTCTGAGGATTGAATGGTGCAGTAGCAGAGATGCTGAGCTACCAGTAGCTCGTTGTCACACCATTGATTGAGAGATAAATTACCTACTGACGGGACTCTGTTGCTGCGCCGTCACGGTCAGTATTTTATTGACCATGATGGAGGCGCACCATCTCAGGCGACCTTGGTCCACGTGTCGAGCGTTGCGAAGGTCGCATGAGCCGACTCACCACCGTTAGAAGTTCTAAACCAGGGGGGCCAATATAGTAATTATTCATTTCCCCGACTTTTGTCAACCCACTGAATGGTGACAACGACCTACCGTAGCTCTGTATCTCAGCCACTGCACCATTCAATCCTTTGAAAAGACGTGAAAAATTCCCATTCAGTGCGTTGATATCATTCGAATGGGGTGCTGATACAGACATCTAACATCAGCCTCCCTCACAAATGGTGATGGTGCTGCCGTCAGCTTGAGGATGGAGCCAGCAGAACTGCTGCTCCTCCCTGTAGTGATGACCCTGGTCAATGAACTCGGACCCCCAGAAGTCCTCGCCTCCCGTCGGAGGGAAGCTCCAGTGTTGCTCCGGCCCCTCTGTGCTCCAGTGCCCCGCCCCTACGAAAGGCTCCTCCCCCTCCTCCCACTCCCCCTCCTCCTGGTCGAACACGAACATGTGGTCGAACATCTGGTGGAAGCTGAAGAAGTCCTGGTGGTCTTCAGGAGGAGCTCCTCCTCCTGACTCCTCCTCGCTCCGCACGAAGGCCTCGTGGCCGAGACGGTCGTAGAGACTCCTCTTTTCCTTGTTGGACAGGACTCCGTATGCTGTGAAGAAATGATAAATATTATTTATAGAGCAGGGGTCTTCAACGTTTTCAGGCCAGGGACCCCTTAGCTGAGAGAGAGATTAAGCAGGGACCCCTACTACATATTGTATAGAATTGTGTTGCAGATAAAATTTAACCACTTGAACGTCAAATACTTAGTCTGCTCTTCTTCACAGTGCGAGGCGTTGTAAGCTTGTAGATCTGCTATTTTGGCTAATGTTCCATCCACTCAGAATAGGGATGCTAGGGTTCAAATGGTTAATGTAAAAAAAACATGATCCTATCACACAAAGATGGGGTGGCCCCACCGGTAGTAACTCTGAGGACCCCCTAGGGGTCCTGGACCCCCTGTTGAAGAACCATGTTATAGAGAACTCTATACGCTGTGAGAGAAATAAGAGTTGTTAAATTCTTCTCCGTGTTGTACAGGACTCCAAATAAGAGTTGTTATTTATTTACAGGCTAGATCCGGCCCTGCCCCTTTGATGTCATATGTGCACGAGCCTGCTGTGGAAGAAATGGAGTTGTATGTTTTACTTATTTTGTTTTATCCATCCTCATGTCATAAAGTGACACGCTGCAAGCTTGTACGTCTGCTAAATTAAAAACAAATATTTGAAATATATTGAAGGTGTTTGGAACATTTTTCAATAATCTTGCTTTTTGTGAACACAAATCAACAGCCACAAATACTGTACATATACAGTATCAATTGGGGGGTCCTCCTTGCGGCGCCACTACAGGTCATAATATCAGATCTGTTTAACCCAGGGTTCAGCAACCTTTTTGAAATGAAGTGCCATGTTTTTATTTTCTAGATAGTCAGTGTGCCATGTCAACAACCCCATCAAAAATTTGGACAGATTTTGATTGTCAGGACAACGACCATTAGAATCAGAGCAATAACCCACCTATCTCCCCGACTCCCTCCCCAGTCAAAGTTTAGAATTTTAATGAATGTAGAATTATTTGCAGGGTGTAATTTGCTGCAAATGAGGTGACTTAATTGACCACATTTAAAACAATATTTGATTTTAAAATAAAAACTCCTCTCTCAAACTTCTGCCAGTGTGCCAGTTATCACCCTCCCATGTGCCAATGTTGGTTTAACCCTTTACCTTCAGCCATCTCCCTGAAGGTGTTCTCGGCGTCGGGGCTCTTGTTCTTGTCAGGGTGGTGTTTCATGGCCAGCTTACGGAAGGCCCTCCTCACCTCCTTGTCTGTGGCGGTCTGCTGGACGCCCAGGGTCTGGTAGTAGTTCCTCTTCAGATCAGAGGAGCTCCTGGTCTGGGTCTGACCCCGGTCAGTGTCCCCCTCCTCATCCTCCTCAAGCACCACCTCCACGCACCACAGGCAGCACACCAGGACCTAGGGGCCAGTAGAAAGTGTCATATCATGATTATTGTGACCAAAGAAATCACGATCTACGACATAATCGTGATAATCAAAATATCCCCAACATCCATTATCCTGGTGCGGAAACATTTGCCCAAAAAATAGCAGATCTACTGCGACGCGTTGTGAGCTTGTAGATCTGCTATATTTTGGCAAAGAGATTTGGTATAGAGTGAAAAAAAGACTGTATCAAGCACTTATTATTATGTATTATTATAAGTAGGCCTACCTTTTACCAATTATACTCAGGCTTTTGTGAAAATCTCAGACAGTTTTTAAGTTGCTCTATTCAGTATTTAGATATCTGGTATTCATTTTATCAGACACGCCCCCTTCCTATACAAACCCACACAGATCTGCAAGCCCACACTTGTAGACCTGCTATTTTCAAATAGCCGAAATATGCATCTGATGCATTACCTTGTGTTTACCTTTGCTTACCGTGAATCGCTCTGGATTAAGAGCGCCTGCTAAATGACTAGACTGTGAAATGTTAATAGTAAGTCAAGAGTAAATGTTGACAGGCCTACCAGAGTCCTGAAGGAGACAGCGTACAGATCCATGCTGAATGGGATGAGACAGAGTCACAGAACAATGTGATGAGATTGCTGGAGTTGGAGTTTGAAAGATGTCTGATCACAAGTATCGCTGCTACTTCATCATCATATGTAAACAGAGAATACAAACACGTCAGCAAGCAAGCATGAAGGGGGAACTGGTGTGTGTGTGTGTACTGGGTAAACAGCCCTAACAGCTTTTGTATTTCCTCGTGTGACAATTCCTGACAAAACCAGACAAGCAGCTTCAGATAGTTTTTTCTTTATTGTTCTATATATACTTATACTTCAATTACTTGTTTAACCATTTGAACCTCTGCATCCCTATTCTTCAATAATAGGCATTATTGTGAGTTTGTAGATCTGCTCTTTTTGGCAAAGAGGTGTAGAGGGAAAAGAGAGCAGACCAAGAGTTAAAGTTTACTAAGTATTGTTGGTTGTAATGGTTAAATGACTTATCTATGAAAAAGGGAGATGACATGCACATCCCTAACCCAAGTTGGGCAGTTGCTGAGCGACGAGTAGATACTAGAAAATAAAGAAAACACTCGCACACTGAGGGCTCAGTGTGCGAGTGTTTTGTTTATTTTTCTAAATGACTTATCTATACACTGATGACAGTTGCTGTCAAACAAGTCTATGAAACTATCTATGACATTTACAGACATTTCTAATCTGCAACACAATGTTATTCAATATGTATATAGGCTATATTCTCTGCTCCCTCCACTGGCTCCCGGTTGTGGCCCGCACAGAATACAAAACACTGATGCTGGCCTTCAAAGCAGCCAAAGCAACTGATCAACCCCTACAACCCCACCCGTTCACTCAGATCAGTGAACACAGGGATGCTTACAGAACCCTCGCTAAAAACCCCAGGACAACGATCCACTTGTCCTGGACTCTTCGCCCTCCTGGCCCCCAAACTGTGGAATAAACTCCCTGTTGCACTTAGAACAACAAACTCACTCCCTAGCTTCCACCGTGGCCTGAAGACTCCTCTTCAGACTCCCCCTAAGCCCATAGCACTTACCGTAGCACTCGCCTACCCTCAATGACCATACGTGCAAGCTAGCATTTTTTAGGTTTTATAATTTATATAAAGTGTTTCTACGGATTAGGTGCTCGGTCTACCAACGTTATTTTTTTTCTTTTCCTAGATTGATATTTCTATGTATTTGATGTATTTATGTATTACCTTGCTTATTGTAAATCGCTCTGGAATAAAAGTGTCTGCTAAATGCCTAAATTGTATTGGTGGTCCCTGCTTCATTCTCTCTCATCTAGGGGGTCCCCAGGCTGTTATACTTACAAGTGGAGATATTTGGATGAAGCCTATACCTCTCAAATGCAGACTGTTCTTCTTTCCTTCTAAACTGCTATATTAATTATTGTAGATTATTATATCAGCTGCCAGCATATTTCACTGGTAATTTTGGATCAACATTATTATCAAACTATTGTGTGTAGGCCTACATAGTGTGTAACTATTAAACACAAACTAATCCAGATGTAAACAAACGCACTACAGGGCGTGTGCTATGCCTTCTGAACAGTAGATGTCGGTATAGATAGCATAGATCAAGGAAATAGAGACGGAAGCGTGCTTACCTCGCCGTACAACGGTGTAGCGCGCCCACACATACCAGATCTACAAGCTCACAGTGCGTAGCGTCGCGACCCGTTGTGAGCTTGTAGATCTGTGATTTATTTCTGGCACAAAAAGCCACATTTGACTGCGTTTATTTGGCAGTGCTTACGTCCGGCCTGAAGCCCCGCCCTACTGTATCCGGTAATCTGCACACACACATACGTGCATGTACACAGGCCGTTTCCGTTTCCGCTGCACACCGGATCCTCAACATATAGAGTGAATAGTAGATGAGTCTCTAGAGAGGAAGTGACGTCGTCTTGTTCGTCTTTGCTGGTGTGATGTGTTGATCCGAGGAACCTTGTAAACAATAACAGTAAAGGAAATATTATTACTTATGGACAATTACAACAAAATGTAATTATTATGAATGTAATTTAATCCATAATAATGACAAACACAAACCCTGTATGTCCGTCTGGCCGCTGATCGGTGGAAAAACAACATGTTTCTGGTAGGTTTAATGTAGTCTGACTGCTGCTATCTTGTCAGCTAACATTAGCTTCAGTCTAGACTGTCATGACATTAAAGGGATGGTTCCATGATGTCACATGTCTTTAGATTCTGGTCAAATAGTTCGATTAGTTTTAGTTTTAGTTTTTCATCTGAAATAGACTAATGATGTCCGCTGGAGGTTTGATAGCATTTTGTATCAATGCTAATGGAAAGCAGGTTAAAGTAAACACAATAACAGTTGTTGGCTAAAGGATCCCATTGGTTTCCCACTAGCATGGCTAACTGATCCCATTGGTTCCCACTAGCATTGTTAGGAAGGGCTAACAACCAGCTTGCTGTGGTCATGTGTCAGCCACCTCAACCACCTCTTTGACGAGATGTACATATAAATGTTTTAAAACAATATTTGATTTTAAAATAAAGAAATCCTCTCTCTCTCTCAAACTTCTGCCAGTGTGCCAGTTATCACCCTCCCATGTGCCAATGTTGGTTTAACCCTTTACCTTCAGCCATCTCCCTGAAGGTGTTCTCGGCGTCGGGGCTCTTGTTCTTGTCAGGGTGGTGTTTCATGGCCAGTTTACGGAAGGCCCTCCTCACCTCCTTGTCTGTGGCGGTCTGCTGGACGCCCAGGGTCTGGGTCTTATATTTCATTTTATGTAGGCTATTTATAACATACTTATATGTATTTCATTTGTTTATATTTATGCGTATTTATTTAGCCGCAAAAAAAGAGAAGATTTACGTTAAAAAAATCAAGTTTCCAAATGCACAAGCTGTGAGCTTGTATATCTGCTGTTTTTTTATAGCCAACATATATAAAGTTTGTGTAAACAGGGTGAGAATGACACCACATGGGTTGACACTAAGGTCTCAGAGGCACAAAATGAAAAGACCAAAAATCGAAATATTGATTATTATCACGATTATCACAATATTCCCAACCTCCATTATCCTGGGGTGGAACATTTGCCCCCCCCCCCCCCAAAAAAAAAGCAGATCTACAAGCTCACAACGCGTCACGTTGCGACACGTTGTGAGCTTGTAGATCGGCTATTTTGTGGGGGAAAAAGACTGTAGTACACTATTTCCAGGTCCGTTTTACCAATTCTAGAGGGTTTAAAATATTTTTAAATGGTAACGGATATGCAGCTCGGCAAATCAAAGGTGAATTGACCCATGACGGAGGATAATTTCACGATCAATTTAAATCTCCACGATACGACTATTGTGAGTGTTGTTGTTTTTTAACCACAAGAAGCGATTATAGCGATTGTTGTCCCATCCCTAGTTTGCATGAAAGAAAGAGAGAGAGTGTTGGAGCCAAAATGCCCTTTGAGTCAACAGTCTGGCCACGCGAGACTAATGAAATGATAAGTAATTTATAACCTATCCATTTATTTCACAGATCTACGAATAGGAAGAGAGGAAGATCCATCACACACTGGCCAGAGGAGAGGAGCACCCATCAAACTTTTATTATTGTTTATAAGACGTTAATGCATGTTTTCCATGCAAGGCCGATTTAACCCCCCGCTCACCCATGTGGTCCCGGTGCTGGGCTGAACGCCATGCTGTTCTCCCGGTGCTGGGCTGAACGCCATGCCTGATCGGGACGCTAGCTTCCTGTCAGGTGGTGCTGGGAGTGGGAGTGGCCTAGAGGAGGGCGGGGGAGCTGTTGGAGGCGGCGGGGGCGTCATCATGGGGGGAGGCGGGGCTCTGGGGAACGGTGGCGGAGCCGGCTGTGGGAACGGCGGTTCCGGGCTGGCCTTGGACGGCGTCTGCAGGTATGTGGAGGTGGTGGGGAAAAAATACTCAATTTGTTTACTTAATGAATTAATGGTGACATAACCCTATGTTAGATATGTTGATGAATGAATTAATTACTAATCTTGTCATAACTCTTATTTATGAATTGACGACAAGTGTGACAACACTTTTCCCCTCCACAGGGACTTACTAATGAATTATTAATCATGACTTATTAATACATTATTAATCATGACTTCTTAATTAAAGGAGCTATAGTCAACTTTTTCTTGAAAAACGGATGCTAAAATAAAAATGTTTCGAAAATATTTTATAAAAAAATATATGTGTTTCTATTCAAAAATGACCACAAAAAGCGTAAAATAACGATAAAATAATCATTTTGGCCATTGTCAGACGACACTTTGTTTACATTCTAGTCTATAGACTAGGATGTAAACAAAGTGTCGGCCCTACAATTAAAAAGTTGACTATAGCTCCTTTAATTATTAATCATGACTTATTATTGAATCATGAATTACTAATGAATTATGAATCATGACTCATTAATGAGTTAACGTTGCGTACGCAGGGACTACGTGCGCAACGTGTGCAAGCGGGGGAAGCGCTGCCGCTTCCGCCACCCGGACGTCAACTCGGTGCCGGACCTGGGCGTTCAGAAGAACGAGTTTGTCTTCTGCCACGACCACCAGAACAAGGAGTGCATGAGGAGCAGCTGTCGCTTCGTCCACGGGTCCAAGGAAGACGAGGACCACTACAAGAAGACCGGAGAGCTGCCCCAGAGGCTGAGAGGGAGGGTGGCCGCCAGGCTGGGTCTGAGTCCCACCGACCTGCCCCATAGCCGGGGAGAGGTCCCGATCTGTAGGTAGGTTTATATATACAGTATATCCATCTATCTATCTAACCCCAGAGGCTGAAAGGGAGGGTGGCCACGAGGCTGGATCTGAGGCCCCACTGACCTGCCCCATAACCGGGGTGAGGCCCCGATCTCTAGGTAGGTTTATATATACAGTATATCTATCTATCTATCTAACCCCAGAGGCTGAGAGGGAGGGTGGCCACGAGGCTGGGTCTCAGCCCCACTGACCTGCCTCATAGCAGGGGAGAGCTGCCAATCTGTAGGTAGGTTATGTATGTATAGTATGTATGTATGTATGTATGTATTTATGCAATACATGCAAAATGTATCTATGCATGTAACCCTAACCCTGAGCCCCACTGACCTGCCCCATAGCAGGGGAGATGGGTTATATCAGGCCGCACTTGTTGATGGTGACGTCACCAAGAATGCTGGTCCCTCATTGGCTGTTGATGGTGATGTCACCCTGTGTTTTTTCAGGGGTTTTCCCATTGGATGTTGTAAACACTCACAGACAGACAGACAGACATAGATTTATAGATGGAATATTATTATTAATATATGTATTCATTGTGTCATTCCAGGGACTTCCTGAAGGGGGAGTGCCAGCGGGGGAACAAGTGTAAATTCCGCCATGTCCAGAAGGACTACGAGTACGAGACCACCCATCATCATCCCGCCCTGGGCGGGGGGGCTATGGGGGGGAACACCCTGCTGGGGGGAGGGGGGGCGATGGGGGGGCCGGGCGGAGGGGGAGGAGGTGGAGGGCCCAACGGGGCGGGCGGCATGATGGGGGGACTGAACTGTGGGGGGGGTCTGCTGGGAGGGGTCAACGGGGGGTCCTGCGGAGGCATGGTGGGCCTGGTGGGGGGCGGGGGTGGCACCGTGATGGGCATGGGTGGGACCATCCCCATCCGGGACCCCCCCGGGGGCATGTCGGGGGGGCTGGGGGGAGGCGGTGGGGGCATGGGGGGCTGTCTGTCAGCCCTGGGCTCGATGGGACAGCGGCGCTACGACCGAGGGGGGGCCGCCGGGGCGGGCGGGGGTCCCTGGGGAGAGACACTGTTCGATGGGTCTGGGGCGGGGCTGTTCGAGGCGGGAGGGGGGGGTGGGTGTCCGCTGGAGGCCGTGGATCCCCACCACCTCACCCTGCAGCTGAAGAGACGGAGGATGGAGGCTCTGGGTCACTACGAGCTGCAGACCCCCACCCTGCAGCCCCACGCCGCTTCCAGACCCCTGATGGAGTTCAGGTTCCTGGAGGAGGAGAACAGCCTGCTGAGGAAGAGGGTGGAGGAACTGAAGAAACAGGTTATAACCATATACATAACTCTATACAAAACCCTTAACTCTATACCTAACCCTGAGGAAGAGGGAGGAGGAACTGAACAGGTCTGTTATACCTAACCCTAAACCTAACCATATACACAATTTAGATCTACGGATGCTATAGAGTGTGAATCTACAGGACTGATGCAATGTGTGCCTTGAATGATAGCTGGCTGTCCAGGACCACACCAAGGTTTCTGCAGTTTGTTATCTATGGAAATAGTGAGATCTTGCATGGGGAAAGACTTAGCTGGGAAGAAGAGAAGCTCCGTCTTGTCCGGGTTCAGCTTGATGTGGTGGGCTTGACAGAACCTCATTAGTGCCGTCCCAGTGATGCCTAGCAAATAACAAAACATATATATTGGTATTTCCCACAATAACATCATTGCAGATTTAGCTTACATGAACAAACTGAATCAATTGGATTGCAAATTAAGCAGATTTGACTTAATCCTGCCCTCAGAACACATTCCAATGATTACAAGTCACAACTGCACAAAGCAAAACGTCAATGCAGACAGACAGACAGACAGACAGACAGACAGACAGACAGACATACAGGAGAGAGGAAAAGGGGAGGAAGGGGACATGAACAATACACAGATGTCTTATTGCCTCAATCACTCACTGTTGAGTAGATTTCCTTCACACTGGGTTGTGTTTGTCACGCATTGAATCCGGGTCAGGAGTCAGGAGCAGTACCATAGTAAACACCACCCTTTAGAGGCTTATATTTGGCATTTATCTACTTATTTCTGTGACGCACTCGGCAGTTAAAGAAGGACTGTTTTTGATTGAATACCGGACGTTATTAGAGGATTTACTGTAATTTACGGTAATCCACACCAGGTGTCTAACTTGATTATTAATTAGTATTATAATTGTTATTATAGATGTCTAACCTGATTATTAATTAATGTCATTATTGTTATAGGTGTCTAACCTGATGTTAAAGCTATACTGTGTAAGTTGCTCAACTAGTGGTCAGTAGCGGTATTGCTTTTTTCGGCCGTTTTTCGGCCGGAGTCGTCGCGGACCACCGCCGCGGACCACCGGAGCGGCGCCAGCAAACCACCGCGACCGATAGTAATCCGTGGAGGGGTAGAACGCATGGTAGAACGTAATTTTCTGGCCAGGATTTGTGGATTAAGAGGTTAAAATCCTTCACCATGGTAAACACTGTAGCCAAGCGGAGGCGCTTCCTGGAGACCAGAGCAGATAAGCTGTGATTGGCCGGTAGTGTACCATGTGTGCATGATCGGCGATGTGATTGGGCAACGTATACACAACGTATACAGATGATGCAGATTACGTCATTTTGGCGCGAAATCCCGCCCCTGTCACTGCTAAGAAGAAAACATATAAAGAGAAGGCTTCAGAAGCTGAAAATAACGGAGTGGGTGTTCTAAAACTTTAGCGATTTAACAGTTAGGACAATTTTAAGATTTGTTTTATAAAAAAAGTTACATGGTACAACTTTAATAATATTAACATTATTAATTCATATTATAATTATAGGTATCCAACCTGATGGCCACCAACGAGGTTCTACTGGAGCAGAACGCTCAGTTCCGCAGCCAGACTAAGGTCATGACCTTGACCTCCACTCCGGCCCCCGGCTCGGAGCAGAGCCTGGTTCCGGGACCCCCCATGGTGGCGGCGGTGAGCTCCTACAACCACGGCATCGCCCAGACACACACCACGCTCAGCAGCGCCCCCCAGAGGGGGCCCGTCACACAGCAGGTTAGTGCATTGGCAAGCACCCTCCATGACCATACATGTCATTCAGGTAGCATTGTTACATAGAGCCATGTCATGTTATGTTGACAGTCATTCAGATAGCATGGTTACATAGAGCAGGGGTTTTCAAAGTGGGTGACGGGGCACCCTGGGGTGCCGTGACAGCAGTCCAGGGGTGCCGCGAGATCATTTGATAATATTCGGAATTCATTTGGACACTTGAAAAAATATTATTTAGTATAATTTTAAACTTGAAGTACAAAGTTATTTTCAGTCAGCTCTAACCAAAGTGTCTATTATATCAATGTTTTCCTCGCAACATAATCACTAAAAAAAACTTTCGGTGAAGCAAAGCCCTGCTTCATCATACAAGACTGTCGCACAAAACTAGTGAAAACAGCCGATCTACAAGCACACAACGCCTTGCGTTGCGAGGCGTTGTGTGCTTGTAGCTCTGCTGTTTTCACTAAAAAATATTTATGGGGTGCCCCGAGACAAAAAAGTTTGGGGACCCCTGACATAGAGCCATGTCATCATGGACGGATTAACCCCCGCGAAGGCCCCTGGACGATATTTTTTTACGCCCCTCCCCCCCCCCCCCCCTCCCGACCGACGCGCACTACCCAGCTCGGATTATAAACCATGATGATCATCTGTGGGTCAAGAAAGCACCTGTAGACAACAGAGGAGGGGCCCACACATTTGATTTTTAATTAACGTATACATTTAATTTTAGTAAATTGTCAATGACCACGCGGCCCAGTATCCCCAAGGGCCCAAGAGAGCCAAGGGCCCCTGGCAACGGCCCCACCGGCCCATGTTATGCCGACCGTACATCAAAGCTTTGATTGATTGATTTATTGAGGACTTTACTTTATTAGAAGTTCGCATAGGGAAAGGTACAGTTTCATGACAGTATAGTTCACTGGTCACGGTCAACTTCTAAAATGATGAACCCAAAAAAGACTATGGCTTGTTTCAATTGAGATCTCATATAACATTGAATTACAGACAGATAGAACACAGTACTGTGCAGAAGATATAATCATATTTACAACAGAAAGGTCAGGGGGAGGTAAGGATAGGCTTTGTTTTCATGTTACCAGGTTCGAGTAGCAGCCGCCTGTAAGTGGCTTTTCAGTGACATTTTAAAGGAAAGAAGGGATTTAAAATCCTTTAAGGCCTTCAGTAGGGCGTTCTACATTTTAGCGGCATAGCAGGTGAACGCACTTGTGCCAAATCTGGGTTGGACGTGATCTGTGGAGCTACCTCTGGTGTTGTAATTGTGAATATCCGTGAGGTTTTGGAAGTATTTTGTCAGGTACATACTGTAGCTTCCATGTACAGATTGTTGATGTTTATTTGATTGTCTCTTGAAATGTATTGAATAGGTTCTTGGTCTACTTGCGTGTTTTGGATTACTATTTCTATGCATTTCATGCATAGACATAGTCTGCTGTCTTTACTTATTGTAAGTAGGGCTGTCACGTTCATGAAATTTTACATGGAGATTAATTGTCACTCAAATAATTGCGATTAATGATTTTAATTGTGTTTGGCTTGTAGGCTTTGAAGTTGCACATGGCAAATATCATATGACACATAACCTAGATTATAAGTAGAAAGTCATTACTGACATATTTGACTGACAACATTATACTTAAAAAAAGAATTGTTTATGTAAATGGCCAGTCGCATCGCAAAGCGTTGTGAGCTTGTAGATCTGCTATTTCCACTTTGTTTTGAATTTTTCAACATGTAAACGATTATGACGATTACATGCGATTCCATGATTATGTACTAATTGTGATAGGCCTGACTGTAAGTTTCTCTGGATTAAGAGCGTCTGCTAAACAACACCCACATTGTCCATTGTAGGAGCTGGTGGTGGTGGCCTCCACCGAGAGCAACGCCCCGGCGCCCCTCAACCCCGAGATCAGCTGCCCGCTGTCCGCCGCCCTGGTGCAAACCATGGGCATGGGGGCACCGGCCGTGGTGTCCATGGCACCTGTGGCCGTGTCGGTGGCGCCTGTGGTGTCCGTGTCCATGGCACAGGCCATGCCGGGCATCACCATGAGCCACGCCCCCAGCCAGGCCATGCCCGGCATCACCATGAGCCACGCCCCCACCACGCCCATGGTGTCCTACCCCATCGCCAGCCAGAGCATGAGGATCACCAGCCTGCCGCACTGACTCACCGGCTCGGAGGACTACGCAGGGTGCTTCCTTCACCTCTAGAACAGTGCTTCTCAACCTGTGCGTCGGGCTCCCCCGGGGGGTCCCCAAATTATTCTGAGGGGTCCCCAGAGGATTAGCTTAATGTGATACATTGTTTTCTCACTCAACAGTAAACAAACCAACCTAACCTTTAAGTGTATAGATATATTTCTAAAGTGACAATTTAAGGACTTTTTAATACCTCTAAAATGACAAATCAAACATCGGCCAAATTGTCAAATTATATTAGAGGTGAAAATAACCGATCTACATGCTCACAACGCCTCGGAACACGAGGCGTTGTGAGCATGTAGATCTGCTATTTTCACAATAGAACCTTGTTATCCAAAATGCAATGCCTCAACTCTTAGTGCTTGTCAGGGTGGGGGGGGTCCCCAGTTAAAATATGATTATTGTGGGGGTCGCGGCCTGAAAAGGTTGAGAACCACTGCTCTAGAGGAGACTGGCTGTCCCAGTGAGGACTGTTCCTTCACCTCTAGAGGAGACCAGCTGTCCCAGGGAGCCATAGTTGGCTGTCAGACTTCCGTCGGAAAGTGGGTTATTATTATAACTGGTCTAAAAATGAATGTTTTTAGACGGCTGGGCTTAGCCTGGACGTTGATTTTGAACCAACTTCATTTCAACGGCTATATATAGACGGTGTATATATAGACGCTCAAAGGACAACGTTGTTTTTTTACAACAAGGGTTCATATTTTAGATTGCAATTAGAGAAAAGAAAAGATGAGTGTTAAAATGTTTTCATTTACTTCTTTCTATCGGTTCATCCATTTCAGCGAGTTTGATTTCAGTGGTTGGGGGCATGCGAACACGTGGCTAAATATGTCTTTTTAGACACAATGAGCCCTCCAACATGCACCACATGGTTTCCATTCATGGTTAGGTGTGACTTATGGGGGTTAGTAGTGTTGCTGTAAACAATAAAGAATTTGTCGGCTCATTGTGTCTAAAAAGACATATTTAGCCACTTGCACTCCATCTGAAAGGCCCTTAATCCTTATATTTTATCAAAGTGGAGAGACCGTGGCATGAATAGAGGGTATGCACGTCCACTGGGACCCGCCCCCCTAATTTAGACTGAGTGGCAAAAAATTGAGCAACATGGAGCATTGGAGTTTGGAAGTGCTAGTTGAAAATCACTCAACGGCCCTGCATACATGTACCACCTGTTTCTAATTTGCACATAATGCAGAAGGTAGCAGGATGTTGTGTTGTTGAAAACGAGTGCTTCCAAACTCTGACACTTGGAAAAATAAAAACCTGCACAGAATGTATTGACAGAAAGTAGCTCATAACATGCCTATGGTGGATTTTTATGAAACAAAAACTTTGCAGGTAGAAAGAGGATAATTCAAGCTTTCAGTACAGCCGCAATGTTGGTGGGTTAACTTTGTTTAATACAATCAGATAAGACTTTTCTGTTTGGATGTATGGGCTGTCAATGGCAGAAATTAGTTTTTTGCCACTCAGTAGGCGTGTTCCCACATAACTTCCAGCAACAGTGATGTCACGTGCATACCCTCTATAGGATGACTGAGGAGGAGAACTGTTATCATCTGTTCATCATTCTCTGTTTTCAAATAGCTTTACATTTTATTATTTCATTTCCATTTTTGCCAAGCAGTGAGCTACAGTATGTGTGCTTACATTAGTTTTGATTTACGTTAGGATACATTTTATTTGCTGTAAAGAGGAAACGGAAGCGCAGGAGGAGTCCACTACTAGTGGTTCTCAAATGTTTAATTTTCAAGGACCCCCGTAACTCTGAGACTGTACACATTTGTACACTGTCAGAGTTACTGACCTGTTATGGTCATTCAGGGTTAGCTCTTATGTTTCTGGTAATACTTTTTTTTTATGTCCGTGGCAAAAATTGTCCACCCCATGGCGATGAACCCTGACACTTACGCATGGTCAGAGCTTCTGTTAACCTGACCTGATGGTGGCGTATTGAGTTCCCAATCCAGCCTCCATCTGGAACCGCTCAGGACCAACCGCTGAATTTGTCAGGCGATTGGATGGGACCTTCGGTCTATCACAATCATATTGACGACGTGTCTGCATGATGTGTAGTAGCTGCACCGGTAGGAAAGTAAACACTAAATGCAAGCCTCACGTCGCGGTACCCTGATGGGGATCGAGGTGGAGTGCGGGGGACCGCGACGTGAAAAGTGTTTGAAAAAAGAGGCTCACAGCAGCACTCACTCGTTTGTGGTAGCGGGCCTGGCGGCAAAGTACTTCAGTGCAACTGCAACAGGTGCTTCTCAATCGCGTCACACCCGGTCTCGCTCAGATCCCGCCCGGAGGTTGTAACCGAGCACTGTTCGGTTGTAGCACCAATCTCTGAGCGGTTCCAGATGGAGGCTGGATTGGGAACTCAACACGCCACCACCTGGCGGGGTCAGGTTAAGCTTCTGCTGTTTGACTGAATGACGGAAGCATTTGAAACCTAACCGTCTGTCTGCAGAGACTCACCAGAAGAGACATCAGGAAACAAAGATATTCAATACAGAGACATCAGGAGACAAAGATATTCAATACAGAGACTAACCAAGAGACGATTATCTTAAATGCAGAGACATGCAGAGACACTAGAAGACAAAGATCTTCAATACAGAGACACCAGGAGACAAAGATCTTCAATATAGAGACTCACTAGAAGACAAAGATCGTCAATACAGAGACACCAGAAGACAAAGATCTTCTTTGCTCTGAGGGAACACTTCACATAAATGTTTTGTGTGTTACTGACCCTTGACCTGTGACCCTGACACAGGTCTGTGTGCCAAAAAGGACCTCTTCAAACATGGCTGCCAGAAAAGGTCAGCAAACTGTAAGTGTGTGAGGACAACTTTCACATGTTTCAGCTGTTGTTCTGTAAATGCTGGGAGAATAAAAAACTTTCTTGTTGTTTATTTCCTGAAATGCTCCTTCATAACTGTGCACTTAACATTTTCAATTAACATTTATTTGTATCCAGACCTGACAAGGTAAATGGTGCATTTATATAGCGCCTTTACTCAAGGCCTTTTACATAGATTGTGCATTAAATTCACCCATTCACACACATTCTTACACCGATGGCGGAGGAAACCATGCAAGGCAACAACCTGCTCACCGGGAGCAACTATGGGTTCAGAGTCTTGCTCAAGGACACTTCGACACTAACTCTGAGGGAGTCCGAGGTGTAACTGGGAACCTTCCGTGTTCTAATGGCGGTGCCGGTGTCTACCCCTGAGCCACTGCCGCCACAAGGTAAGTTAACTGTCGCATTATATCAAACTGGATAAGAATGGATTTGGGTTTGAACAAACAGGAAATACAAATGTCATGTCATTGTATATCTTTATTTGCCACAGTGTTTTGTGAGGGATTTTATTTTTCCTTTTAAACCCACATTGTGTCTTTTTTTTCTTATTTCATCCTGAAACAATAATAGCTTTGGTCAATAGATGGCAGCGCAACACTGCTATCCAATCCACATAGGCACATTCAAATTCCCATACATAGCTTTAAAAATATTTTGATAAATAGGTAAAACCGTGCACCTCAATTTTAAAAAGTTACATTTCATCCCCAAAAGTGAGATTCCATGTCAATGCCTGAATTCACCTCAGGCCACATATAGACCTATGCATCAGTCATACAATGGTGTAAAGCAGTGTTTCTCAAACTTTCAAATGTCAAGTTCTCCCCATAACTCTGACAGTGAATGAACCTGTTCGGGTTCATTTGGTTCCATTTGTACACTGTCAGGGTTACAGATTTGCGTGGGTCAATTTAGACCCCCCTTAAAAGAACTCACAGAGTCCCTGGAATCAACTTCGAGAACCATTGGTGTAAAGTAACTGAGCGCATTTAGGCTACTGTGGGCTAATACAATTGGATTTTAATTACATTTTTGAGCGGTGGTCACAACGCTCCTATACGTGGCCGTGTGTGTGGGTCTGTCTGTCTGTCTGTCTGTATGCGTGTCTGTATGGTGTATGTAGCCTGTATGTAGTACCTTTTGTGACCACACATGTTAAGGGAGGGGCGCTGTTGTTCAGGCCAGACACCCACCCACCCACACACACACACTATATATATTTGTTTTGCTGTTGCGCAGCCTCCACGACCACCGCTCAGTTCACACGGGTGTGATTTTTAATTTGGTTTTTAACTTTACTGGAGTAGGCCTATTTCCAATCATCAATACTTTTACTTCTAGCCTACTCCATTACATCTCAGAGGCAAATATTGTACTTTTACTCCATTACAATTATTTACAAAAACCTTTGTAAGTTACTTTGCGAATATAAATTATTACATTATAAGACATACATGAACCATTTTAGCCCTAATTGATATTAGTTATTGCTAGTTTTACTTGAGTCAAATCTGAATACCTGGATCTGTGTTAAATTGCACTAAACTGTGCATTTTTTGGCAGAGTGGACAGCATGCTGAAACAGGCTGTGCTGAAAGCAGAGACTTTGACCAGAGGCTCCAGCAGATTTCTGACAAGTAAGATAAATAACGTCATTAGATTTCACTGCATGTCAATCACTAAAGGCTCTGACAGATAGAGTCAATAAGGCATGTCAAGTTAGGCCACTTGCAATTCAATTCAAAGGAGCTTTATTGTTATGAGAAAACATACGTTGACATTGCCAAAGTATAACATAGCCATGCCACATTGTGTCGGGTATAAAGCTTTTTGAAAAATAGCAACAATATTTTGTCACTTTGGAACAAATAGCATTTCTTTTTGCGTTTAAAGGTAGCAGCTCTGTTTATACTGTAGGTCTAGTGATCACTCAAAGAAGCAATGAATGAATTAATCAATCAATCAATAGTGTTTTGGCAGAGTGGACGGTGTGCTGAAACAGCTGACTGAACAGCTGCATGAAAGCAGACATATGAAGACTGAGGTAACTGCAGGCGTATCATTCAAAGCTCTTCCAACCCTCAGGGTTAATTGGTCTTGTGTCTGTGATGACACCTGGATTTATGCAGGCCGCTATTCCCTCAAAGGAACCCATTTAGACCTGTACACATTATTCTTTAACCATTATTTTATGCTTTAACTATACAAATGTGCAGATATACAAGCTCACAGCTTGTAGATCTGCTATTTTAGAAAACTCCTGACAATTTCTACAAAAGAAAATAGCAGATCTACAAGCTCGCAGTAAGCTTGAGCTTGTATAGCCTATATGCTATTTTTCAATAGTTAAAACATAACATAATTCCAGGTCTTTGTGGGTTTTAAAATGTTTTTTTTACATTTTATTTTATAACACTAGGCGAAAATTACATGGGTCAATATATGAAAACAAACTACTTATACTTAACTCCTATACACTAACTAGTAAGACGCCTCAGGGCGACATGCAACCTCCGCGCCACTTTTTGGCCATCTCATCTGACCAGTGATGTATATTGGACCAGTTACCCATATATGGAGATCCATGTACTTTATATAGTACATCCCTTTTATGCCCATACATGGAGATCCCTGTCTGAACCAGCCGCACAGATATGGGCTGTCTTCCTCCATATAAGGGCATTCCCATATGAAGTCCTCTTAGATATGGGCTTAATATTGATCAGGGATCTCCATACATGGGCATACAAGGGATTCTATTAGAGTGGTTTCCATGACATCACAACATACAATACATGTTATGCCCATACATCAGGGATCTTCATATAATATGGGCATGAAAGGGATTCTGGGGAATACCCTTATATGGACTTTTACATAGGTGATGTGCAGGGCCGTGCTTAGCGATTTGGAGGCCCCAGGCAAACCCCAGTTTGAGGCCCCTGGGTCGGGAGCCATATGCGGGTCGCGGACCAATTTCTAGGGGTCGCGAATAAAAACTCCCTTATGTTTTGTTTCCTATATTTTAGCTTTTAATTATTTGAAAATATATATATATATATATATATATATATTTTTTTTTTTAATAACACAAGTTTAATAGCCTATAAACTCTAGCACTTTTTCAAAAGAATTCCAGAGAAAATAATAAGAGGAGGAGGGAGAAAACAGGGGTTGGGTGTTTTACTCAGGGACACTGCAACACATTGCTAACCTGGCCTGGAATCATACCTGTGACAACCAGGGATCTGGTTCCCTTGGCAGGCTCACTAACCACTCAGCTATGGATGGCCACAATGTTTGACATATAGAAGATAAAGCATGAGCTTCAACTTCTCTCACCAGAAGCAACTTACACAGGACAGGTAAAGTAATAAGAATAAGAATACTGAGTTAAACATTACATTACATGACCATGTTAACAGCCTTTTGTTAAGGGCCCTTTTACTATTTATATATGAGGGTATTGAGAGCTTGAGTTTGAGAGCTGGTGGGGCACCAAATGAATTTGGGGGCCCTCAAAACGTTAAATATAAATATATACAGTATAAATCTTGTTTATATTTTTAAGGAGACTAAAGTAACTTGTGACATTAAAGCTCTTTTCAGATAATCAGAGCCCATTGTTGCAGCGACAGGCCAACTTCTTTCAGGTGGTAATTAGCTGCATGTCTGTGGCAGAAATGTCATCTAAGGATGGTTGCTTCATGTTAAATAACACACTTCAGCTCAAGTTTCATACACTATTAAACCTATGAATTGAATCAGTGTTATTACTTATAGTGTTTTAAAAAAACGTAATTATAATAAGAATAAGAATAACTTTTAAGTGCATGTTTTGCAGTGGTTTTCAAAGACAAAGTTTGTCTCACAGGACAGTCAGTGGGTTAAGGCTATACATATCCATTCGAAGTTAAACACATACATTACATGACTATGTTAAGGGCCTTTTTACTGTTTATTTATATTTGACGATAACTCATGGAGCCCCCTGGGTGTTTCTGTTTGAGAGATTGAGAGGCCCCAAATGGATATATTTGGGCCCCTCAAAATGTTAAATATAAATAAACAGTATACAAACTATGCGTGCCATCTTTAAGAAGCCCCAGTAAACCCTGTGAAAGTATTTCAAGTTAAACATCACATTTCATGTTAAGGCCCTTTTTACCCTTCTTTTATATTGATCTCATCCCGGGCCCCACTTCAAACTATCTGGGGCCCCCAAAATGAAATGGAATTGATACACATATATTATATGTATATATAAATATGGGGGCCCTCAAAACTTTTTTTAAATATAAATATATACACACACTTTAGAAATAATGTATCCATTCCCTGCATCGATCCTTCTTAAAGTTAAAGTAATGTACGTGACATCACAGAACAGACACAAAAGAACCGCTTGGGTAATCAGGACCATTGTTCTCTGGTCACACCTTTGAGAGCCACGCTCTTTTCAGATTCTAATGAGCTAATGTTAACCCTCACCCTCACTTCAACTGTTCTCTGTCTCACAGTTGAGAGCTCAACTGGGGCCCCCTGATGGCCATGTTGGTTAAAAAATAAAATAATAATAATAATCTCATGAGGCCCCCAGGCTGTGAGGGGGCCCCAGGCGGCTGCCTATTTCGCCTGTATGGTAAGCACGGCCCTGGTGATGTGACCTGTGATGTCACAGTGATGTGTCAAGGGAACCATACTCTCATGTCATAGTACTGACATCACAGACTGGCCTGGACACGGAACACCATGTATGGGCATAAAGATCTGCCCAGCAGGCACTCCAACAGATCTGCCCAACGGGCCCTCCATATTTGCATATGGAGGGCTGACAGGCAAGTTCAGTGTCTGTTCAAGTCTTGAGTGTATCAGCAGCACTCTGAAGTGGTTTCTATCAACTGGAGTACTGGACCAAAGACATTTGAACAGATACACCAGCAGTCTAGCTGGACACTGTGCATCCGACTGGCTGGCTACCGACTGGTAGACAACTTAATTCTTCCTATAGGCCTATTTCACATCCACAGTTTGAATGTGCAGGGAGACACCTTGACAATAAGTTGTCACCTTTTCTCTCATGACGCACAATGATGAAGTACGTACGTCTTCCGTGCTGGCCATGTGAAGTAAAGTAGCCTATGCTTGATATCTCACCCAGTGCCAGCTGAGATGCATGGTCTCCATGCCATAGAGGCTAAGCTAGACTGTCTGTCAGCACCATGATGGATTCTGGATCACTGTCTCTGCTCACCAGTCTGGGGAGCAGACTGCCATAAAGAGCAGGAAAGATGCTGTTGTGATGCATGTGGGTGGAGTTGACTGACGCCTTCCCCAAAATGTGCAGAAACAGTAGAAGGGGAGTCGAAACTGGTGTGTCTTGGTCGTAAAAGATTGGGGTGTACTGTACACACAGAAAGATCACTGCCCTAATCTCTTCAATCCCATCATTGGCTAAATGTCCCCAACGATGTTGTGAATAGTAATGTCCTTTACCCACATAAGATGTCATCCTGAAGGCTGTTGAGCATGGTGTACACCTTCAGTGCTGACGATACTGCATTTCATGATGAGGCAGACATAACCATGGCTCCCCAAATTCCTACTGTATACCTGATGCAGCCATCTCTGGAACCTCATCCTTACTGTGTGCCAATCAGGAGGGTGACGGCCAGGATGATGTGGTGGGTGGACTTTCTGATCCTGATTGCGACCACCAGGTGAAAAGCTCCACCGGCTTCAGTCAGTCAATCTGTCCGGCATGTCACGTCACACTTTTGGCCACCATGAGGTTGCTTTTTGCAGACAACATTATTGTGTATACATGGCACTGTTGCCCCTATCCATGCCAAACTTGGCACACACACTCCTTGGCTGGCAACCCACAGCCTGCACCCCTGATTTCTCACATGCCCCTCTTCTAGCGCCACCATGAGGTTGCTTTTCGCAGACAACATTATTGTCAACTACCTTTTCCAATGTAAATTTCTAATAAAGTCTTAAATCAATTGTTGGAAATAAGTGGCCTTCAGATCGAGGGATGCTTTAATAGAATCCTGTACTTGGGACTGGGAGTATGTTTTAGAACTTGTAGGCTACTGTCTGTGTGCCATATATTGTAGTCAGACTAACGTATGGTCAGTGCGCAAAATTCAACAGTAGGCCTACAGTAGGCTACTTCAGTAACTTTACCTCGGTACACTTTTTCAGTACGCCACTGTGATGCATTACACACTCCCTCCACCAGGCGGCGAAGGCCAACAGTGCATGGATCCTTTGATGCGCATGCTTGAAACACGTTGACCCGGCCGGAAGTAAATGGCTGTTGTTTATTATTTTCGTTATTTTCAGAGGAGGCAACGTAGCGTAGCAGTTATGTTACTAGCAACAGATACAAACTCTGTATAAAGGAATATATACCACAAGTTTCCGCGGGAGTTTACTGGAGACTATCAGGACCAAACTTCCGGGTTTAACAGCAGACATACAAGCTCACGTCGCGTCGCAGATGCAACCCGTTGTGAGCTTGTAAATCGGCGGCGGAAGATCGATGCAGACGTTTGCGCAATGCACTATGGGGCGTAGGAAACTCGTGGATACAGCAATACAAAGGCAAAAAGCGGTACATGACAACAACAAACATCAGGTATACACCTAAAAGGAGGAAAATGAGTCAAATGGAGTCTGTACGGCTGTCGATAAATGAACACATGACGTCAGTGGGAGAGGAGATTGTATGTGTTTTGGAAAAACAGCATGGTGTTGATGTTTGTAATGTGAAGCTTAATGTCAGAGTGTTTGTGTTGGAGCGCCTCAGTGCGGCTGCAAAGTTCATATGTAACCTCTTCCAGAGAGAGATAGAGACACTAGAAACTCTGCTGGAGACACAAAACAAACTACCTTTGGACATCAACCCCATACCTGCAGGTTGGTTTCTCGTGCTTCATGTCGAACACAATTTGTTTGATGTTATCCTATGCAAAGTACTCTGTTCTATCCGTCTGTCTTTTAATGTTATATTATGAGATACATAAAGTGGTTCTTGTGTAAATAAGCCGTAAAGCTTACTAGAATCTCCCTTTAGTTGACCAGTGATTAGTGCTGTCATGAAACTGTACTTTTCTTATTGCAAACTTTTAACAACTTCTTCAGTCAATCAATACGTTCAACACTAGCTCTCGTCTAGCCTTAGAATGTCTACACATTTGTGATACTAATATTCCATAATACATAGCCATATATCGGTCCTATGATGCGCGGGCACATAATTTAAAAATCACACCCGTGTGAACTGAGCGGTGGTTCCCCCCCCCCCCCCCCCCCCCCCGTGTGTGTGTGTGTGTGTGTGTGTGTGTGGCCTGGCCTGAACAACAGCGCCCCTCCCTTAACATGTGTGGTCAGAAAAGGTACTACACCACAGGCTTGAGGCTACATACAGACCCACATACAAACAAACAAACATACCTACACACACGGCCACGCTATGGAGACGGTGTGACCACCGCTCAAAAATAAAGGTTTTGCCATAATCATGCAGCTCTAACAGTGACACAGACATAGCAGCAATGGCACAACAATTAAAACATATACAGTAGTATGTATTTTTAACTTTAGGCCTTCCAGTGAATGATCAGCTGGCATCAATATTATATCCATATTAGACTGGGTTATTTGAAGAATTTATATAAAGAGTTGCCATTGTATTTTGTACTCAGTTGCACTGAATGCACTCTGTTATTTGAGCTGAAGCTATCCTACAATTAATAAATGGCTTAAAGGTGAACTTTTTTTTTTTTTGTTAAGTAGCCTACTGTAAATATCGTATCGGTTATCGGGAAATAGCCAAATTAACATATATCGGATCGGATCGAAATAGAAAGAACCTGGATCTGTGCACACCTACAATGAATACATGATCTACTCTATAACATCACACATAATCAATCATGATAACCTCTAACGCCGGTGCATAATCTGCTGTTTCTTCAGATTTGGGTGTGAAAAATAAGTCAACCTCCATTGTTTGGATATATTTCGAGTTTAGAATGGAGGATGTAGAGCGATCATGTGTTGCGTAGCGTAGGTCGCGCCGTCCTCCGCATTGTCATGAGGAGGAAATGAAACACAAGCAAGCAACGCAACTCCAAGACTGTAGCCTACAGTTCAATGAGTATTCATTTCCCCATCAAAATAAACAAACTCCACAAGGATGATGTGGTGGGTGGACTTTCTGATCCTGATTGCGACCGCCAGGTGAAAAGCTCCGGCTGTCTGTCCCTCCGTCAGTCAATCTGTCCGGCATGTCACGTCACACTTTTGGCCACCATGAGGTTGCTTTTTGCAGACAACATTATTTTGTATACATGGCACTGTTGCCCCTATCCATGGCAACCTTTGCACACACACTCCTTGGCTGCCAAACCACAACCTCCACCCCTCATTTCTCACATAGCCCTCTTCTAGCGCCACCATGAGGCCGATTCTTGCAAAACAATTTTTTGGACACTGCTCCTACAGATGTTGCCCTAAAATCACGCAAAGCAGTACACGGTATCTCTAAATTGACATGTCATGACATTAACATGGATCTGTCCCATTTACCATATTCCCTCCTGATTAGCTACTATTGCCTTCTGAAGTTTGTGTATGCGACCTGACGGTCGCTTATCTCCAGATTTAGGGAGTCTTACTGGTATTATTAATTGATTTACACATTTGACAGGTCTGTCCTAAAAAAACAGCACTTTTCCACGTCCATTTGATTTTTTTTCTTAAGAATGCTTAGTTTTCTACAGAATCACATAACAATAGTCATATCGTATCGATATCGAGATATCTGACATAAATATTGAGATGTGCATTTTTGTCCATATTGTGCAGCCCTATTACAAACACCATCAGCCACTTTCTCAGTGAGGATTGAGGAACACTTTCTTCTAACCAGAAATATTCTTGCTGCAAGTGTGACTGTAGACTCAGGGGCGTGGAGTGAATGGCATGCCACTTGGGGAGGATTGGGATTCTTTGTAAGATTGGCTAGGTGGACATTGGTGTAGGCCTCTTGAAGCTGAGAAACTGTCTGCACCTTCACATCTGACTTTTCTTTGCGTAATGTTAGTTCACATAGTTCACCTTCACCAGCATATGCAAGGATCTTAGAAGATCCATGGAAGGATGTTTGAGCTGTGGTCGCAGTCGGATTATGGTCCATGTTATCAACAGCTGAAGTAGTGAACTTTGAGGGTTGTTTTTCCAAGGAGACATATGACATTTTGGGTGACAGAAGATGGGTTCAACATTTTCAATTTGAAAGGCCAGAGTCATTGCTGGACCTGGGACTAACTCCTACAGCTGAGCAGCAATCACACTAAAAAAAAAAAAAAAAAGACTTGAAAGGATAAGCATCGCATCTGAATATCCTCTGCTAAGTAAAGTAAAGGAAGCATTTCATTACTTCTGCCTATTAGAACCAATACATGTGTTCTAACGCAAGTAAAGAGAGAACAAAGAAATCGATTGAACACTACATGGGATATACGTGTTTAACGTGTAGCACTCTCCTCTTATTCAACCGACTGAAAAACGATAAAACAAAGAAAAAAAGCAGGCCCACCTCTCACATTATCCAGGTAACATAACAACAGAACAACAGAACAATTGTGTACAATTAAACCTTGTTTTTAATGTGTTAAGTGTTTGCATTGTTTTAACTCTTAGCCAGCCAAAACGCCAAAAATCGCCATTTTGGGGAGGGCTGAGGCAGCCAGATCGCCAAACGTCGCCTTGGGGATCATTTTCTGTTTTTTTGGTATTTTTTTGTCATTTTTTGAGCTATAAATGACCATTCTAGCTTCATATAATCTTCAGCAATGATATTCCGATGGAAATTACGTCATCGCCGGAAACCGGAAATCGAGCGTGTATCCCATGTACACAAGCATATTTTTTTACATTGGAAGCCATTACAGCAACTCCGCTCTATCTCACGTTCAAAACGTCGGATTTTGATCCGGTTTGAAGTCTCTGTGCGTCTATTGGGCATCTAAGGCACATAGTCGATAATGTTTTAAGACAATCCGGCGCGCGTATGGCGTGCACGGGACTGTGAATGGACTGGTTGCTAATTTGAGGCCTTCTAGCAATCGCCAGAGACCTTAATCGCTGGCGACATCTAGTGTACACTATATAGACTACAGCCTACCAAAATGTCATGCATATAAGGGAGATCTACTGTGACTCTGAAAAATTAATAATATTCCTGGCAGTATAGGCGCAAAAGCATATTGTAAATGGCTGTGTATGTGTTTTAATGGCATTACATGAAGAAACATGGACATTTGTAATTTGTATTATAATTATAATAATTGTGACGAATAACATGTAGATTTGATCTTTTCCCCAGACATCCTGCACCTTCCTGTGAGTAAAGAGGATGTTTCCTCTGAACGTAGGAGAGGAAAGGAGAGGAGCCCCAGCCGGGTGCAGGAGGAACCAGAGCCTCCACACATTAAAGAGGAACAGGAAGAGCTACTTCAAAGACCAGAAGAATTTGATAGGCCAATGCTGACGTTACCAGCTGTGAAATGTGAAGATGGTGAAAACAGAGACACAGAGCCTGTAGCCAGCACCTCATCTGAACACGTGAAAACACAAGCTTATATAAAGTACTGGGTACAATCACAACCAACTAGTGATAACCAGCTCCTCTCTTCACACCGTCCAGAAGACAGTGATGAGAAAGAAACTCACTCCATGAAGAGTCACACAGGGAAGAAAGGTTATAGTTGTACAGTCTGTGGCAAAACGTGTACTCTAAAGGGAAATCTGAAGAAGCACATGATGACTCATACGGACGAAAAACCATTTATTTGTTCAGTTTGTGGCAAAGGCTTTAATCAAAAGGCTGCTCTAAATGTACACATGAGGACTCATACAGGGGAAAAACCCTTTGTTTGTGCATTTTGTAGCAAAGACTTTGCTCACACAGGTGATCTAAAAAAACACATGATGACTCATACAGGGGAAAAACCATTTACTTGCACAGTTTGTGGCAAAGGCTTTAGTCAAAAGGTTTCTCTAAAAGCACACATGAGGACTCATACTGGTGGAAACAGCTTTAGTTACAGCAGTCATGATCCCTCACACAATACTGCATGAGGGGGCTGAGATTCTACCACTACCTTTTTCATTTATTTATGCTGAAATGATTAATGCTTTTTAAACCAGAATTTGGAACCATGCAATTAGCGAATTGTACAGGCTGCAATTGTTTTTATTTATTTATATAATCATAATGTGCAACAGCGCTGCAGTCTATAGCAAGTCTGACCAGATGTATACGTTTATAAGGTTTGAACCATGTGTTCTACAACAATGCAGCAAATTGCCAAAGACAGCCAATACACAAACACGTTGTGCAGATCAGTGTCTATTTCTATTGGCGGGCGACACCGCAGATTAATGAATGAGCATAATGATTCGCCTACAAGGCGCTGTTATCTTTTCCACTCCTGCACAGGAGACACTGCTTTTTAACAATAGTGTGATAAGTAATTTTTTTGTTCCAACAAAGTACTCCATGGCTGAAGATAGTGAATGTTCTTGTAATCGTTACGTTAGTATAACATCCTTAAATCCTTATGCATAGATTAAAAGCTGCCTTTTAATTTGCCATGACGTAAAACCTGAAGCAAAATGTTTTCTTTTGCGACTGTCCCCCGCACATGCAGTGTTGGAAAAAGTGCTCACATTTTAACTTAAGTAAAGGTATCAATACTGCAACGCAGAAATACTTTAAGTAAAAGGTCATGAATTCATGAATGTACTTGGGTAAAAGTGCAAAGGTATTGGCATCAAGATGTGACGCTTCACATTGTGAGCTTGTAGATCGGCTATTTTCGAATGGCCAAAATGTATATAGGGCCTAAGTGGTTAATGAAAGTACTGACAATTGTAAATACTCCAGTAAAGTAAAGGTACCTCAAGATTGTACTGTACTCGAGTACATTTTTTAAGTAAGAGTAGGCCTACTTAGTTACTTTAGAACACTGCACACACACACACACACACACACACACATACAGTGCATTTATGTATTTATTACTTTGCCTTCAGCATAATGAAAGCAAGGCAGCGATATAAGGTAAATTCTTCCTTGACAATGATATGTTTCTTTTATCTGAAAGTGAAATATAACTATTTAATATTTCATTTTCATTCATGATTCTACACTCAGTGTAGAAGAGTACAGCAACTTGCAATGGGCCTTGTTTTTCAAGATGGGGAACAGTGCCCATGTACTGTAGTACCACCAGCCAGCAAAAAGGGTGACCCTCCTTCAACCCTTTTTATTTTGTATTATTTTTATTTATGTATTATTTTAATTCTTACTGCTCCTATATTGATGATTTAATGTATAATATTGTCTTTATATGCCTTGTTGAATTGAATACACAGGACCACAATGGAAACAGGCCTACATGGCTTTTTGTTATCCTTTTAGCATTATTGTATAACTGTACCTCTGCACATTTTGCAAACTTGTTAAAGTATTCAATTAATCAGTCAATCAAAGAGTCTCCTTAGAGTCTTGCTTATGAATGCAACAAAAAACAAATGCATATAGGCCTATCCATGAATTCAAGTGTCCATGGGGTGAGTAAAATCAATAGGAAAATAAAAATCACACCCGTGTGAAGTGGAGCTGTGTGTGTGTGTGTGTGTGTGTGTGTGTGTGTGTGTGTGGATCATGTGTACCGATTTTTGTGACATTTGAAGAAAATATGTAGGAAAAGGAGCAAAAAGTGTGTTTTGGAGAAAATTCAAGATGGCGGAAAATCTATCATGGCGCAAATGGGCGTGGCCTATATGGGGAGATGCGTCATGACCCAAGGAATCCAGGGAAAAAATATTTTTAATTTTCCGACCTACGGTTCAAGAGTTACAGGCCAAAACGTAAAGTGGGGTGTTATGGCGCCACCATGCGGCCAAATGACACAATTATTTTTTATTTAATCCTTGAAATCATTATGAACCTCCTCTCCAAGTCTTGAAACTCTAGCCCCTATGGTTTGCGAGAGACAAATAATTGAATGTGAGTTTTTGCGATTCCCATTATAAGTCAATGGGGAAAATTAATTCACTAATAAATTAATATCAATTAAACTATTGAACCTTTCTCTTAGCAAGTTACTAGCCCACGATTCCCGAGTAAGCCGGTCGATTTGACATATGGCGCGAGTGTGTGGTGGCAAAACTGTGGGACTAGTAGCGTGCCGAAGTTTAGGAAGTTCAGGCTACATACACACACACAGACAGACAGACAGACAGACAGACAGACCCACACGGCCACGTATAGGGAGCCTGTGCTTCACACAGCTCCAAAAAAGAAAAAGCTGCCTGCTGCTCTGTCCTCCAAATAGAGCTGGGTTTCTGCATACTGCAGTCACTGTCCTGCGGGAAGCCGCAGATCTACAAGCCCACAGGGTGTTGCATGTGGATGGGTTGTAAACTTATAGATCTGCTACTTCCGACGCAGCACACTGGTGCGTGTATGACGCTCGCATGTGCGACACACAGCGACTTGTAAACAAACCAACAACGTGGTAGTTCCATCACTATTCACTATGGGTTATTCCAGTGGAGAAACGCATGTTTGGATTTTATAAGAATGCGACAGTAATGGATTGGATAACACTTTTCCCAGTAGAACCATCAGAAGTCCCCGCGCTTGGTAATAATCAAAGGTAATAATCACAGCATCAGCTTTTATTGCAAAGGGCTACTATAGAGTATTGGTTTTCAAAGTGGGGTCCGGGGACCCCCAAGGGTCCTTGAGGGAGTTCTAGGGGGTCCTCGGCGAAATGATAGGAACCAAATGGACCCTTGGGTATGTGTAACTCAGCAGGGGAGTGTACAAATGGAACCAAATGGACCCTAATGAACCCTTGGGTATGTGTAACTCAGGGGAGTGTACAAATGGAACCAAATGGACCCTAATGAACCCTTGGGTATGTGTAACTCAGGGGAGTGTACAAATGGAACCAAATGGACCCTAATGGGTCCATTTGGTTCCATTTAAACTTAAGACAAGAGCCTGATCCATGTCAAACTGGGGGTCCTTGACATTGATTTGTTTAGAACTACTGCAGTAGATAAGATAACAAGTAGACATGATGTGTGCCAGACTTCAAATGTTGCACTTACTTTATACTGCTGTTGTTACTGTTGTAAAGTGGATCTCTTTGAAATGATCTTATTGACTGAATAACAGCAGGCTCTTTTACTAGTTTTATTTGGTGATCTGATCTGTGGCATTGCTGAGGATTGATCTGATCTGTGGCATTGGTGAGGATGTATTTTAGTTTTTCAGTGTTATTATAGCAGCTTTGCAAAGTACACTTATTGCACTGTACTGAAGCCTGAAGGGCCAGGCCTTTTGTGTGTTTGTTTTATATTTCTCCAGCTGACCAACCGTAACTGCTAAAGTGAAGCTCTTAGAAATGGGTGTGTGAGACAGATTTTCAAACCATGTCAGTAGGCTTTGTAGTTTACTTTTAGTTTATTTTTTGTATCTACATGTCTGTGTCTATTTAGAATGACATGATACTAAAATGATTTGTCATCCATCTTTCTTTACAATTTTCTGTTATTCCTTGGTCTTTTATGAGATATCCATTATTTGAAGGTCAGCAATGCTACTTTATAGATTATATAGATTATTCTTAATTGAATGGAAAATGAATGTTTCATTAAACGTATGTATCAGATCACACCGTAACGCATCGAATCGTATCAAATCCAATCGAATCGCATAAAATTCCACAAAATCGAAATCGTATCGAAATTGCACCGTATCGTATCGAATCGTTCTGTATGTAAGATGTATCGTCTCTGAATCAAATCGTAGCCCATGTATCGGATACGTATCGAATCGCCTTGTAAGGGATGGATACACACCCCTAATATATATGAATCTATCTGTTGTATTTAACCTAATAGTTACACACTTACACACCATATCCAGCAGGTGCCGAAAGGTTACAGTGCCTAGATCTGCGTGCATTAGTCTCGCGTGGCCAGACTGTTGCCTCCATAGATATATCTATGGTTGCCTCCACAGATATAAAAATTATAAAAAAGACAGAATATGTCTGTGGTTGCCTCGGCATACATTCGGAGATTGTCTGGCTACGCGAGACTTGCGTGCATCCTTTGATCCTTTGCGGCTCCACGTTGACCCGGAAGCGGAAGTAATTCTGTGTCGCATTCGTGTTGTTTATTTCTAAAATCATCGTAATGGTGGAAACAGTGGAATTTGGATGCTCAGCATAGCTATGAACAAAGAGCTTGGTAAAATCGCATAAAGGAGGTAACATGAATCAAATGGAGTCTGTACGGCTGTCGATAAATGAACACATGACATCGGTTGGAGAGGAGATATTGTGTGTTTTGGAAAAACAGCAGCGTGATGTTGATGTTTGTAGTGTGAAGCTTAATGTCAGAGTGTTTGTGTTGGAACGTCTCAATTTGGCTGCCGAGTTCGTGTTCAACCTCTTCCAGAGAGAGATAGAGACACTAGAAACTCTGCTGGAGAAACAAAACAAACTGCTGGACGTGGGCGTGAGATACAGCATACTACACCAAGCAGGTGAGTTCTTGCTTCATAGTGGTGTGAATCATAATAACGCCGCCAGCCAGCCACAGACTGATAGTTGTCTATGGGAGCCAGTTTTCACTGCTCCAGAAATAATCACCTGAACTGAATTTCTTATAGAAAGTAGCTCATAGTCATAACATGTCTATGGTGGAATTTTATGAAACAAACATTTTGCAGATAGAAAGAGGATACTTCAAGCTTTCCATACAGCCCCATTATTGGTGAGTTTGGCGTAGTTTAATACAATCAGATGGCAAAAAAAAAACTGTTTTGATGCATTGGCTGCCTATGGGAGGTATTGCAACCTTAGATTCAACCGATCTAGTGTTGCAATTTGCGGCTACAGGTGTTTGTATCGCTCAGCAATGGTTCCACATCTTTCACCTTTGTGAAAAGACCACTGTTGTATCGCGCACATAGCATCAACAACTAATGCTGTCTTTTTGTCATCTTGAGGTAGATCAGGGATGATGGTCACTTTGGTCTCCTTTTTCGGGATCTTCACTAGGCTTGCTTTCGTATCCGTTCTCATACTGCCATCTTCCTTGAAGAGTGATTGGGGAATGTCACTGCACTCATGACTGCCATTGAAGTAGACAATGTCGAGTTCTCCACCACTGGCGATGATCTTTGCCATGCGCAGAAGGGCAGTAACTTCATTGCCCTTGCCAGGTGCAGAAGATTTCCCCCTGGAATTCTTTTGCTTCATGTTTTGTGTATGGCAGGTGTTAAGCTTCACAATGTGTCTTCTGATCACTGGACAGTGACTCAGACAGAGCCTTGAGACCAATTTACTTTCACACTTGTCAGGTTGTCCTTGACTGTGGAATCTGCACACTGTCCAGTTGATATGTTGATCAGGGATGTTGAGGCTGTTGTGAATGGGTTGGTCTCTACCGCTGCCATGACCTGGACTATCATCTCTGCATCCCTGGTGACACGACTCCAACCATATTCATGGTGTGGCCTGGAGGAATGGAGGTGCAGCATAGACCTCAGCTCTGCAGAGAAAGCTGCAGTGAGTGGTTTTGTGTAGACCCACTTCATCCAGGCAGCAGGATTGAGGGTAATGCCATCCAGACCACTTGCCTCCTTGTCATCTGCATTATAAGTCTGCTCCAGAAGCATGTCAGGAGAGACCCCATTGTGGTTGCCATCTGCCCTTCTCCCAGTGCTTCATGTACCTCTGGGGCTGTGCCTGGCACTGGCAGTTCCTTCATCTCTGCCAAATACAGATACAGAGGCGAACATGCATCAACAAGGCATCAACTGAAAGCTTATTTTGTGCTCTTTCAATCAGTGTGCTCACTGTCTTTTTAGAATTAATAATCGCAGAGATAATTATCGCAGAGATATTCAATCAGAGAGAGAAAGCTGTCATCTGATTGTGTCTCTCTTTCGCAATAGTGGTTGCATGTTTGAACCCACCCTGTAGATTCCCAGTAGCTAGTTGACCAGGTTGTCCAGTTGTCCAACCAGGTTGTGATCCTTGAAGGTCCTAGATATCATTTCAGGTGAACAACCTTTTACAACGTTCCAGGTCTGATTTTCCAAAAAATTGGGTATTGCCCCCTGGGTATTAGGGAGAACTCCACTAACACTATGGCCAAAGCTACATTCCACACAGCTGGGCCATCAGTGAAGCAGGTGGGGGAATGGAGAGAGAGGCTGCAGCTAGTCTGTATGACTGAGAATCATTTTTGAAACTCATTGTAACTTATTTCACCTCAATAAAAAAATTGATTCTGTACTTTGAAATCGATTTAAAAAATTGCGGCATTAACGGCACACATGCGTGTCCATTGTGCGAGTGAACGTGCCGTGCATGACGGGCGCACATGTAATCTTTAGCGTGGAGGGGAAAAAAAAGTGGACCGCAAGCGGTCAGAGAGTGCCAGCAGAGAATAACATGGCTGCTGTTTACAAAGGACAGTGAACGGAGGGGGGAGAAGAAAGCAGTGAATTGAGCCCTGACCAATGGATCTGAATGAGGAAATGCACTTGGCCGCTAGGCATCATGGGATATGTAGTGTTAGCGCTTACCTACCGCCAAAACGGCACCTGTTCACCTCTGTTGTCTCTCCACGTCTTAAGGTTGGAACTGGCATCCAATGAGTTAAAAATTTTGATTATTGAGTGCATTGATTTTTTTTGTCAAGTTGCTTCAAGAGTCTTCTGTCTGTGTGTAAAGTTTCCCCTGAACATGAGATGGAGAGGATCCCCAGTCTGGTCCAGGAAGAACCACAACCTCCACAACATGAGGAGAGGAGCTCCAGTCTGGTCCAGGAGGAACCACAACCTCTACAGATTAAAATCTTAGGTACAAAATAAAATAAATACATAATAACGATGCTAATAATAATAACCAGTTAGACGCCCTAAGGGCGAGAAGCGACCTGAGGTCACGCACGTAAGTGCGTGCACATGGTTGCCTTAGCATGTATACCCTTCTGCTGAGCTGGTCGAATCATCACTGTGATGTCAGAACAGGTCAGCTATATCCATATATGGAGTCCGTGAGGTCCATATATCGAGATCTAGGTGATGATAAGTTCCGTCTCCATGTATGGATATCCAGGGTTTGAACATTTGAACATTAGCCATAAATAGCCAATGTAGAAACTTGCACTTTCTTGTTTTGAAGTTATTTAAAAAAGACATGAAAACCATGACCATGCACAGTGGCAGTTTTCAATTTCCACCATTAAGTGTATTGGTGAAGTTGGTTGCAGACAATACCAAATATCTTAGATAAGTGAAGATTGCTCTAGTCTATGGTTTAGAAATATAGCATTTATTTACAGCTACTCCGACTACCACACCTACGAAACAGAGGTGCACTTAATAATAATTTGGTTGCTTTCGTTGTATCTTTTCCCCAGGCATCATGCACCTCCCTGTGTGTAAAGAGGTTTCCCCTGAAGCAGAGAGGAGCCCCAGTCTGGTCCAGGAGGAACCAGAGCCCCCACACTTTAAAGAGGAGCAGGAGGAGACTCACATCAAAGATGAACAGGAGGAGATCATTAAAGATGAGCAGCAGGAGCTACAAATACCAGTAGCAGTGAAAAGTGAAGGTGATGGTGGTGCATACCGAGAAACGGAGCCTGTAGCTAGCACCTCAACTGAACACAGAAAAACACAAGCTTATCTAGCGTACTCGGTACAGTCACAACCAACTAGTGATGACCATCTCGTAGACACTGTTCTGAATATGACATCATTGAAGACAGTGATGAGTTGGAGACCATTGTAGAACAGTCACAGTGTATGTCTTTGAGCAAACAAGATGTCCCAGGACCTGAAATCATCAAAAGAAACTCACTCCATGCAGAGTCACATGGGGAAGAAAAGTTCTAATAGTACACTCTGTTGCAAAGGCTTTAGTCAGATGAGTCATACAAAAATAAAATAAACATACAAGGACCTTTAGTCGCAGTTGTTTTTATATCAGCTTTATTCACTATTTTTGTGCGATACTCTAGGGCAATGTTTCTCAACCTTTTCAGGCTGTGACTCACCAAAATAATCGTTTGATCTGAGGACCCCCCACCCTGACAAACATAGTTGTGGCATTCAATTTAGTTTAACTCGGTTCCACAGATAAATATTATGAACATAACAGATATCATAAATGTATCCTTGTACCAGTTAACTGTACAGTCATGAAACTGGGGTGATCAACTGAATGGGGCTCAATAATGTGGTATTAAATCACTTTTCATCTAACATTGTGAGGTGCTGCTCCTGTGTTTGACTGACTGCAATATCAGTACAGTTTTGCAGATCATTCCATCTGCATGACAGTGACACTGGAGACATGAATTAAATATAACTAGGGCTAGGGTTACGTTGTCGTGGTGTTGATGATGACAAGTTTATATCGGATCTGCAAGCTCACTAGTCGCGCCCGCATAGAGTACGTTGTCTGAGCCTGACCGTCAGCTTTCGGTTGATGAGGGTGGAACGTTAAATCAGACACACTGCAGTGCAATTATTTACTATAAAATCTACTATTACATTTGCGTGTACAGTAAGTAGCCTACACCTTGGGACTTTGGAGTTAATCTGTTAGTTATATAGGGCTCTTGATTCGCGCTGCAGTGTTTGCTGTTGCAGCCGCGATGTGTTACATTACAGACGTGATGTGATTATGTCAATCCTACTGTACTGCAAAAACACTTTTCTTTAATGTAGAAAACATTCGTATCATAGCCTATTCTTCTTCTTCTTCCTCGTTGTATTGTTGTATTTAATGAAAATAGGGAGCTTTATTATGAGGGAAAAACTGGTGTGTTTTCCCTTTTAAAATTGGGTAAATCGCACATTTTTAAACACATTTCCCTAACGGTTATCACTTATGTAACCGATAAACTTTTGCTTCCGACCCCCCCTGTTGCAAAGGCTTTAGTCAGATGAGTCATACAAAAATAAAATAAACATACAAGGACCTTTAGTCGCAGTTGTTTTTATATCAGCTTTATTCACTATTTTTGTGCGATACTCTAGGGCAATGTTTCTCAACCTTTTCAGGCTGTGACTCACCAAAATAATCGTTTGATCTGAGGACCCCCCACCCTGACAAACATAGTTGTGGCATTCAATTTAGTTTAACTCGGTTCCACAGATAAATATTATGAACATAACAGATATCATAAATGTATCCTTGTACCAGTTAACTGTACAGTCATGAAACTGTACCTTTTCCTATGCAAACATCTAATAAAGTCTTCAATCAATTATGGATCGACCAATATGGGATTTTCATGTTCGATTTCGATATCAATGTAGTGAAGAGACCGATAACCGATATTAACACACACTGATTGCCTAAAACGAACTGTCTTTTTATTAATGTGGTTATAAACAATCTCATAAACTATCAATTAGGGCCCACAATGCCCAGTTTGTCTCTATTCTCGGATCATAGCCTTTGAACTGGAACCGAAAGTGCCGATCGGTTTCGAGTCAATGTTGTTGTTTTGTACTCATTTCTGTTATAATCATGCAACTCCAACTCCTCAAACATTTGTCCAAAACGAACGGGGTAAAGAGTGTGACAGAGTGTGGAACGTCCGGAAGTATCACACTTTTGTAGCGTGATCGTGCATGCACGTGCATGTTCGCCGACGTTGATTGCTTAGGGAAGAATTGCTATGAAAGCTATTCCTACTGTAGCTGGCCAGGGGAGGGGGCGGGTGATCGAGGGCTGAATGAGTGCTCTGGATGACTCACATAGGCACAGACACACCGACCTCTGGTGGTTAAATACCGATCGACACCTTTGTATTCTCTAGATCAGGGATGTCAAACATACGGCCCGCGAGATGATTCAATCCGGTCCCAGGCTTGTAGAGCATACATTTCTGAGCATTTAGGGAAAAAAGTAAGTCTCTAGCCCATTCCTGTCAAGAGTTATGATTGTTTTAGGAATTAACCTAACTAATGCCTGCTCCCACCTGGCAGTGATTGAGTTGATTGATTGGAATGTTAAGTGACCAGCTCTCTCCTACAATACCTAGGAGACCTACAATATTCGAACTGTACTCAAAGATTACACATATTAGACATGGAAATTAATGTTGTTAAGAAAATAACTTATTTAAAAAATATAATAATAATAAAATGTAAAAGTTTTATTATTCAGATATTTTCTGAATATGCCATTATTGTTCATTACTTTTATTCTTACCATTATAAAATACAATAAAAATAATTATTGTCCTGCATCAATATTTTTTTTTTTAGCCATTTACAAATTATAGCAGAGACTATCAGGAATTGAATTTATTCTATTATCAAATGGTTTATTCTTATTGGAACTTCTTAAAGGAGTAGTTCACCCCAAAATGCCATGGAGCCAATGGAGACTCATTCCTAAAACAGAAATTTGATTACAATAAATGCATGCCTATTGATTCCGGATGGGGACCCAAATTCCCCATCCGGAATCAATGGGGGGAAGTGTGTTATTATCACATTTTTGTCTTAGTAATGCGACAAATAAAATAAAAATATATTATTGAACTCAAGTCTCCATGGCGTGAGTAATCAAAGAAAAAAATCGAACCTCTGTTCGAAGTGGAGCTGTGTGTGTGTGTGTGTGTGTGTGTGTGTGTGTGTGTGTGTGTGTGTGTGTGTGTGTGTGTGTGTGTGTGTGTGTGGGTGCCTGGCCTGGCCTGGCCTGAACAACAGCGCCCTCGTGTGGTCACAAAAGGTCCTGTAGGCTACATACAGACACGGAGACAGACAGACAGACAGACAGACCGACCCACACACACCGCCACGTATAGGGAGCTTGTGTTCCACACAGCTCCAAAAATCATTTTGGGGATGAACTACTCCTTTAAACAAATAGCATCTCTCGTACCTAACTGCAACTGTAATACCAATAATGAAAGTAGCTATTTTACTTAATAATGAACACAAAGCAGTGGCTGAGACGACAGGAAGAAAAACAGAGCGAACATTTGCGCGAGTGTGCATGCCATCCGATCCGCGACTGGTTCGGCCCTCATCAAGTCGCCTTTCATCCAATGCGGCCCTCACCCCAAAATGAGTTTGACACCCCTGCTCTAGATTGAAGTATATTATATATTTATTGGTCAAAAGGCATATTTAGCGAATGCTCTTTGAAGCCAATAAGTAAAGAATGGAGCATGACACACACAACTTACTTGGTTGGAAAGAGGAGGAGGAGGAGGAGATCTTTATTCTGATATACATATTTATATATGTAGGTGAAATTACAACATAATTAAGAAAGTCAAACATATTGAAAATGGCTGGCACCAAAAAAAAGTCTGGCAGTCAGTGTTAATAACCGATAATGCATTTTAAGTACAACATAAATAAATAATAATAATCTTCTCAGCAGAGGTGTGTCTTTAAAACCTTCCATTGCCTGTCATCAGGACATTGAGCGAGCCTCACGAGACTGGTAGCTGCATCAGTTTTGCACATTCATAGATAGATCTCATTATCCCACATGGGGGAATAATCAGTTACCAAGAGGCACAAATAGTATAAAAAAATGATATCGAACCTTTTTTAACGTATTTATTTTTCTCGATATCGATATTTTTCGATAATCTATTTTATGAATATTGAATTCAATAATTGCCCGTTTCGATAAACGGACGGTCCCTACAATCAATATGCATAACTCAAGTTGCGTAGTACTCCGCTGTAGTATGCAAATAAGCCATGTGCATGAAATATAAATGTGCTCACTCAACAATGTCAGTGTTCAAAGGACAAGCCATGTGTCATGACATGTATCCAAGCTTGTTTGTAATGTAACATTATTGTCTGGGTATTATTACAGCAAAGATGACCAGGAGGATGAGGAGGAGAAAGACTCCACATCAGGATGCTGTGAGTTAAGCTTCTCATTCTCATTCGTTTACTTCTTTTATTTTTTATTTTATTTGTATTTATTTATTTCTGACTGAGTATTTGTGTTGGTTAAAGGACAACTTATATTTCTTTTTTTTTTACACCAAGTGTTCATATTTTAGGCTTATTGTGTCTAAACAGACACATTTAGCCTCTTGTACGTATGGCGGTGCAGCACTTGGCTGCACCGCCATACGTACTTATATATATATATATATATATATATATATATATATATATATATATATATATATATATTTTTTTTTTTTTTTACCAGTTACACTCCCTAATAGGGAAATAAGTGACTGTCAGGTCAAACACAGTTTTTGGGGTACATGGTTGGTGAAGGGGTGATCATCTGAATGGGGCTTAAATATTAACAGCCACAGGTGCCAATGTTTATATGCAATATTACACAAAAGCATGGTTCAATAATGTGGTATTAAATCACTGTTCATCTAAAATTGTGAGGTGCTGCTCCTGTGTTTGACTGACTGCAATATCAGTACAGTTTTGCAGATCATTCCATCTGCATGACAGTGACACTGGACATGAATTAAATATCACAACTACAGAATGCTGGGGGGTTCAAGCTATTCAGGAGTGACAGATCCGGCCACTTACACTTAGTGGAAATCCCATTACTGCCAGGGGTAGAGAAACCGAAAGGGGTAGAGAAACCGTATGGGGTTATTATTAGGCCAAATCAAATTCGTATTCGTACTTTGCCTTTTTTTTACTCGTAAACATTTTTACCAAAAAAACTATACGTAAACAAATTAATTGGAAAAAAATATCCGTAAAAAAAAAAAAGTATGAATGTTTTTGGGGAAGCTACAGTGATTATAATGCCAAAACAAAAAAACAAGACAAAATACGAATATTTTCTTACTGATTTACGAGTGGTTTTGTTGGTTACTTCATCACGAATGCTTTCGTCATCTCACGCACACGAATCTGTATCACGCGCACACGAATGCATGCCTGGAATCAAACGGCCAATAATCACGTGATCAGCAGAGAGCCAATGGAGTGCGGCCTTTCCCACTAGCCAATCATAATTCTCCATTCTTGGCAGCGGTTGCCATGTCTGGTAAAAGTGAGTAATCTCTGCTTTCTGTTGTTTGTTCCTCACATAATATGCCCTATATAAAACCTATATCCACACGATATTTGTTTTTAAACTATTGACTAATCAATCATTTTTATACATTAAATAAAATAGAAATGCATATATTATTAATACACACGATAAAAGCCACTTACAGATGCTGCAAATCAAAACTAGACAATTAACCTTACCTCCGGCCCTGACCTTTTTACTGTAAATACAATATTTATTGTTTCTTATTTTTTTCTTATGATTGATGATACAATGTGCACAATATATTTTATTATTCTGTCATTTAATGTTGTAGGAATTGATAGATAGGCTACCCCAGTGTAAAAAAACACCCCAACATCTTTTTTATTTCTCTTTTTAGTTGACCTTGTATCACTGAACTGTAGCTGTCTTGTACTTTTCTTTTTAATACTTTTAGTATAGTATTCAAGCAGAAGGGGGGAAGGGGGAAGGGGCGGGCGCGCAGAGGCGTTTTGTGTACTTCCGGTTCGTCCACAGACAGTGTTGTGTTGTTGTCGTCTTCGTTAGATAAAAATGCTTTCTTTTCACTTTTTTCTACTTTTATCACTTGTCAAAATACGTTTTATTTGGATGCTTCATCTTTTTACCGTTCATTTTTTTTGTTAGTGTTGTCATCGGTTTTTATTTATAAAAGGGAAACGTATGTAACTATGCTACAGTCTTCACAGCAGAGCCGACAGACAGAGAAAGGTAAGATAACGTCGCTATTATTATCATAAAATACAGCAATCTATCTATTAAAACGTTTGTTAAATGTGCTTAGCAGTAGTGTCTTTTAGGGTTTAGTCCGGGGTCTTTATTTGATGTAAAGAAAGTTTAATATTAACGCTAGCCTCATTAGCATCTTAGCTCCGTCTATAATAGGCTACTACATCATTACGGGTCCATAAAGGGTCCATTTGGTTCCATCTGGACACAAACGTACCATTACATTAAGCTGCCAGCACAACAACTTCTATAGAGTGTCAATGGAACCAAATGGACCCTTAACGGGTCCATAAAGGGTCCATTTGGTTCCATCTGGACAAAAACGTACCATTACGTGTGGTAAAAGTACTCAAATGTTTTTACTTTAAGTACAAATATCAATAATGTAATGTAGAAATACTCTTTTACAAGTAAAAGTCTGGAATTCAAAATGTACTTGATAAAATGGCTAAAGTGTTGGCATCAAAATGTACTTAAAGTGCCAAAAGTAAAAGTACTCTATGCAGAATGTCCCATTTCAAATATTTTGAAAATGGCAGATCTACATGCTCACAATGAGTCGCACTGTGAGCTTGCATTGGAGTAAAAGTACTCCAAAGGCACTCAGCTTGTTGTGTATTAAAGTACAATAATTTTGATCTGTGATATAGAGGAGTACAAGTATTGGAAATTGGAAATAATTCAGCTTGTAGTGGAGTAAAAGTAAAATATTTGGATCTGAGATATAGTGGATTAAAAGTATTGGAAATTGATAATACTCTAGTCAAGTACAAATACCTCAATATTGTACTCAAGTACAGTACTTAAGAAAATGTACTTAATTTCTTTACACCATTGTGTTACCCTTGATTTTAACCCTGTATTCTCCTTTTATTTTCAGTATAACATTTCAGGATGATGTATTCTATGGAGGAGCTGTGTGCTTTGGTTAGCGTCAAGTATGTCAGGGGCAGACATGACGAGGCAGAGACTGTACTAGAGAGCAGTGAAAGCAGCGAAGAAGGTTTGTGGGATAAAAAAAAATAGAAAGAAAAATAGGAATAAGTCAGCTCAGTTTAATGATGTGTGTAGTGATTCTGGCTGTGGTGCAACTTGTGTGATTAATTTGGAAATCAAAGTGTTTTAATCATGAATTACAATAATTAGCTGCTGTATTCAGTGTTCTAATGATAATCTGTATCTTTCCAAGATGCACTTGATTGTGACCAAGTTGATGCTGCCAGTGCTGGGTCAGCTGTTTTGATTCAATCTGGGAGTGAAGGTATGTGGTGTGGTGTGTTATGAATTATAGTGCATAGAAACACATATGTGTGGTTTTGTATTGTACCTGCTGTCCTAGTTACAAATCCCTAAACATGCACTAAGTACCCATTTTGAATTGTTGCTGTACTAGTTTCAAACATAGTATTATTACCTTAACACAAATTGTTAATCAGTATCTGCTGTAGTATCACAATCTTAAAAAGTAGCCATTTCATTAATTTGTGTGACCTTTTTCCCCTTTCAGCAGGAGAAGCAGCAGGAGAAGCAGTTGTGGAGGACTCATCAATTGAGGAGATTGAAGGTTTGTCTTTGTCGCACGCACACACACCCACTGAGAGAGAAGTAAGGTTTGTGGTAAAACAGATTAAGGGCAAAGGATGCAACATCTTGGCAATGTAATTTCTACTTTGCATTCACTGTACATTGTGTTCCTCTTATGTTTTTACCAGAGGGTTTGATTCATCATGGAACCTTAAATTAGAGTTGGATAATCCTGGTGCTGCTGAATCTGGATATAAAGGTAATATTAATAGCTGTATAGAGTCTTTCATACAAAAACATGACGCACACATGTGACACTTTGCATTATTGTCAATGCTGCATGTTTTCTATTTGACATTCAGTCTCTTCTCTTTTTCTGCAGCAGAAGTTGTTGCGCCTCACTCAAATGAGGGAGGCGAAGAAGGAATTGAGGATGACTACTTAAGTGGGGAAGAAGAAGGTTGGTGTAAAACTAACAAGTGCCAGGGAACCGAGGCTATTGGTCAGAGCAAAGCCTGACACTGAATTGCAGGTGTGTTAACATTGCATTCATTTTGTTTCTTTCTTTCCCAGATCCACTCGACCACTAACCCTAACATCTAAACGTGACCAACATGGTGATTCTTCTGGTGCTGCTGAATCTGGATATGAAGGTATTATTATTAATAATCACTGTAATAAACACAAATAGTGACTGCTGAATGTTGCATTTTCATTTTTTTCCTTCAGAATCATACTGTACATGACCAGAAAGCGCCTCACACTTAATGTGAGAACATCTCATATTTCTTTTCTGTTCTTTAGGTGCAGACAGAGTTGAGCCGGACTCAAATGTGGAGGATGAAGATTCTGAAGGAGTTGAGGATGACGACACAAGTGGGGACGAAGAAGGTTTGTGTACAACCAGGCTTAAGTCAGCCAGAGCAAAGAATGCAAAGTCCTAGCAACACTGAATTATGTCAACGTGTGCATTCTGTTTGTTCCTCTTTCTTTCCCAGATCCGCTTGATCGAAACTGGACACCTGAACGTGACCAACATGGTGATTCTCCTGGTGAATCGGAATCTGGAAATGAAGGTGTTGTTGTCATTATTAATATGGACACATGTGTGTAATGTAGTATCTTGCATGGTGCATGTTTGCTATTTAACTCTTTTCTTTCAACTACACATCCATACAGTACACATGTACATACCCACACAGATGTGCACGCAAGGGGCTGCACAGATACACACAGAGAGACTCGCACACTAATGGTCTGAATGACACATTTTCTCTCTTTTTGTGACACAATATAGGACTTGAGGTGGAAGAAGACTCCTCAGGTGTTGATGCTGGTCTCTGTAGGAAGAGGAGAAATCCAGAGGGCTGGAAGAACAACATCCAGAAGAGGCGTAGAATGATAGGCCAGTCATATCTGGCCTAGGAAGAATAGAGAGTCAGTGTTAAAGGAGGGAAGAAAAATGGGTGTGTCATGTCAGTCTGCAGCCGGCCACAGGTCCAGTAAACTGCACTGCAGAGAAGTGGAAGAGTCGAAGCGAGAAGAGATCTTCAAGTACTTCTGGGAGAAATTAGACTGAGAGAGGAGAGGAAGATTTATGTTGCATCATTGGTAGAGGTGAGCAGTGTAAAGCGACGGAGGACAGGAGCAGAGAAATCCAGGAGGTCGGCATCCATTTTCTGTCACCTTGTCGTAGATGGCAGGAGACTCGGAGTGTGCCAACGCATGTTCCTGTCAACCCTAGGCTTGAAGCAGTGGTCTTTTTTGAAGTGGGTAGGAAGAAGAGGGAAAAGCCCTACTGAGGAAGATAAGCAGAAGCGGGTGAGGGTAAGGAAAGAGGAGTCTGACTTCTTGAAGACCTTCCTTCTGGACCTTCCAAAAGTTCCCTCGCACTACTGCCGGTCCTCGTCCTCTAAGATGTTAGCCTGCTTCCAGACCAGAGACCCCGCCCACTCTCAGAGTGGACTCTTTCTCTGGTCTGGAGCTGAGTACAGGAATCACTTTTTATTTTCGGCTGCTCCAATGAGCGCGGGGTGGGTCTAACGAATATCCAATCCGCGCAGCAGTTGAAACGATTCAAACGAAGTTCACACACAGGCAGGCTGAGGAAGGCACACACACACACACGCACACGCTGAGTTCACCAAGCTGTTTATGTTGATTACATGTTTCTGGTCGCAGTTCTGTCACTGGCACAGACAGAGACACACACACAATCACACACACACAGTCCGCGACCGTGCGTCGCGTCCACCGTGCGTGTCGATCACTCGCGCGCGCTCGCAAAAAAGTCCCTCCCTGTAAATCGCTTAGAATAGAGCACAGTTTCAGACTAAAGCGTGAGCTGAGTCTGAGATCAGGCTACTAAGATGTACCTGGAGCCTGTGTTCAAGTCCATCAATCACCTCCATGCAGAGTATATCCGTTCCAGTGCAGACCATGGCATCCAGGCGCTGTCAAGGCAAGTGTTCACCAGAATGTTTAATGTTTGAATTACTCTCTTTTTCACCCGAAGAAAGACCAGTGTGATACCTGCTGTGCGTTCAAGGCTGGGAACATTGAGGCTGCCACATGGAAGGAGCACTGCAACAAAAAGGACACTGCACAAGCCATGAAGCAGAAGGACAAAGACGAGGCAGGTGAGAAGACCTTGGTGACATGCATGGATCTTCAGGGGCTCCTGCTCTGCTCCAAGCTACAGGCCTCATCCCTCTATTTCAAGACCAAGCTCTGTGTCCATAACTTTACCATGTATGACATGACTTCACATGATGCATCAAATTACTTATGGCATGAGGGTGAAGCTGGTCTCTCTGCCAACGAGTTTGCTTCGTGCATCGTGCACTTCCTCGAAGAACATCCCTCTTATGATGAGTACATCCTGTGCACAGTGTGATTGAGAGAAGACTGAGGAACAGAGACATCTGCGTTCCAGCTGAGTATGTCGTTGCCATCCGGGAAGCCCGTACCAATCCCAGGCCATACCAAGTGAAGTATGTAGACCACACTTTCTTCAAAAACTTCAGCCAGGTGAACCTCTGCAAAGCCATCCGCCCGGGAAAGGTCACTGGGGATCCCACCGTGCATGACCTCCGAGCAATCAGGTATTTGAATACATAATAATGACATGGCTGCGGAAACCAAAACAAACATTATTTAATGAGTATTAAAACCTGACTTTTCTCCCCTGTCACTGTCCTTGTATTCATCCTAGGTACAACGTTGATGGCAGTATGGAGTACAAGATCGACCACTCAGACGCCTGGAAGCCCTACGAGTCCCCATCACTGAGGAAGAAGAGCAACATCACCACAGTGTCCCCACTCTACACCTGCCGCCGCACCATTAAAGCGATGAACTTCAAACATCTGCAAGAAATGAAGCAGGTGTTGCCCAGTGATTTCCATGGCTTCTACAACGCCCTCCGCCATGAGCACGAGGAGTGATGGTTTCTCTGTTTTTCTCTCTCTCCGTCTGACATCACCACATAGAATCGCAAACTTGACTGAATGGACACCTTTACAAGATTTCATATTTAGATTGTAATTAGAGAAAAGACAAGATGAGTGTTAAAATGTGTTAATTTTCTTCTATAATTTTAGCGATTTTGATTACATTGCTTTCAGTGCTTGGGGACATGTGTACAATGGCTAAATATGTATTTTTAGATACAATAAGTCCATTCAAAAAGAGGCACCACAATCTTTCATGGGCAGATGTTACTTATGGGGGCTAGTTGTGTCACTGTAAATTGTAATAAAATAAATTGCCAGCTTATTGTGTCTAAAAGGACACATTTAGGCACTTGCACACATGCACTGAAATAAAGTATTTAAAATCGCTAAAACAATAGAACTAAATGAAAACATTTAACTCTCCCATCTTTGCTTTTCCCTAATTACAATCTAAAATTATGAAACCTTGTATGATATTCTTGCTCTGGGGTGGCATCGTTACCAAAGTTCCTAATTCCCACTGGGTTCATGTTCCTCCCTGCCTGGACAGGTGTTATGTCGACAAGTGTTCTGCTCAAAGTGTCCTTCTCCCTCGTACAGTCTTCACTACCTGGAATCCAGCACACAGTGGTTAATGTGTGTCATGTGTGCTCTGTTACTGTTTAAAAATAGTTTAGGGCAGTGCAATGTTTCTTTATTTGCTTATTTGTATTCTTATTTATTTGCCCATTTCTAATATAATTACAGCAGAATGCACTTTTGAGATGTTGAAATTTGACACCACAGTAGGGACATCTATCTTCATTGTTGAGGTCAACTTAGCCAATGAGTCTAGCCTTAGTAGGTTGAAGAGCGTTGTAGAGCTGAACAGACACTTAACCTATGGTCCTTCCATTTTCAGTTCTATGTAATGCCCTTTCCAGGCACTGTATTACTGTTACAACCAGGCCTGGAATTTCATCGTTTTAGGGGCAAGGCCACTTGGCCTTTAGTGTAGTCCATTTTTTGAGGGCCCAAAAGCCAAATGCCGGGGCAGGAAGGCCATCAAATAAAACAACAATTTTAGTCCATTTAAATAATGAATTTAATTTAAATGTTACATTTAATATGTAGAATATCTGCTGTGAAATAAATAAATGGGTATTTACAATCTGATGCTCAGCCTCAGCCCTGTACAAATCAAAGATACTGGATTGGTTTATAAATGGGAACTCAACACTACACTGTTGTCTACATGACAAGAAAGACACTGGTGTCACATGTTAGCAAGACAGAGACAGAGGAGAAAGTGGTACAGTCAGCTGGGGCATTAAGGCCACTGTGGCCTCAGGGCATGCCATATTTTGGAGGGGCACAAGGCCAAACTGAGGGGCAACGACGGCCATGGCCTTCATGGCCTCCCTGAAATTCCTGCCCTGGTTACAACACCTACATTAGAAATACTGAAACCCTCCTCCAAACATCCTTTACATCTCTAAACAATCACATCGATAATTTTGTACAATTAATTCTGCAAGTTCTATTATAATTAGTTTTCATGTAGAAAGAAACTAACAAATAAGATTCAGCAATTGAACACATCATTGAAACGGGGACTCGGCAGGAAAATCTGTTTGATTAACCTGGTTGCCACACACTGTGGAGCCACTGTCTAATAAAATATAATTCTGTGCATTTGTATTTGACTATTGTAGCATTTTTTCCTTCCAGCCTAAAGTTGATCTTGGTCATCACTGTCTGCTAACATCAATGTGAAATAACCTATTGTACATGAACACTTATTTAGCTTGGTTATAACATCAGAGGGTCTGCTGGTAAGTAAATAAATTACATTAGGAATTGATTGCATTCTTTATTAGCAAAATGTTCATTAATCCAGGTTGTACAGTCAAAGTTGTACTGTAATCTGTTATGAAACACTGTTCATCATAGTAACTAGTTTGTTTTGGCCAAATGGTATGTTTTTGTAATCATCCATTTCACATTTCATGGATGCTATGTACATTAAATGACAGAATAATAAAATACATTAGGCTATTGTGCACATTGTATCATCAATCATAAGAAAAAAATAAGAAACAATAAATATTGTATTTACAGTAAAAAGGTCAGGGCCGGAGGTAAGGTTAATTGTCTAGTTTTGATTTGCAGCATCTGTAAGTGGCTTTTATCGTGTGTATTAATAATATATGCATTTCTATTTTATTTAATGTATAAAAATGATTGATTAGTCAATAGTTTAAAAACAAATATCGTGTGGATATAGGTTTTATATAGGGCATATTATGTGAGGAACAAACAACAGAAAGCAGAGATTACTCACTTTTACCAGACATGGCAACCGCTGCCAAGAATGGAGAATTATGATTGGCTAGTGGGAAAGGCCGCACTCCATTGGCTCTCTGCTGATCACGTGATTATTGGCCGTTTGATTCCAGGCATGCATTCGTGTGCGCGTGATACAGATTCGTGTGCGTGAGATGACGAAAGCATTCGTGATGAAGTAACCAACAAAACCACTCGTAAATCAGTAAGAAAATATTCGTATTTTGTCTTGTTTTTTTGTTTTGGCATTATAATCACTGTAGCTTCCCCAAAAACATTCATACTTTTTTTTTTTTTACGGATATTTTTTTCCAATTAATTTGTTTACGTATAGTTTTTTTGGTAAAAATGTTTACGAGTAAAAAAAAAGGCAAAGTACGAATACGAATTAATTATGTCCTAAATCTAACCCCATAAAACCGTCATTAGAACAGATTGATTTGAACCAGGGTTCCTGGTTCAAATCTGGGCTCCTCCTGAGTTAATGTCAAAGAGTCCTTGAGCAAGACTCTGAACCCCTAGTTGCTCCCGGTGAGCAGGTTGGTGCCTTGCATGGTTTCCTCCACCATCGGTGTATGAATGTGTGTGTGAATGGGTGAATGTAATGCAAACAATCTTTGTAAAGCGCCTTTGATTTTAAAGCGCTGTATAAATGCACCATTAAGCTATTTAGGAGCTATTCATGAGTGACAGATCCGGCCACTTAGTGGAAATCCCATTACCGCCAGTAGGGCTGACCCCAAAAAATCGAATATTCGAAGCTTCGTTCGAAGGCACTGTATTCGAATTTGAAAAATAAATTCGAATAATCGGCCGCGGCCGTTTGTCCTTTGGGGGGGCCGCATGCCTTAGCTTGCATGCGCCTCGCTCCACTCTAGCGTGATAGCGTCACCCCCTTCTCACACACGTGTTAACATTAATAACAAGCCAACAAGAGCATGCATGAAACCATCAGAATGGTCGACGCTGAAGAAAAGAAAAGAAAAGACAGCGCGCTGTCACATACTATGTGACACCAATGTCTGAGTAACATCACCCAATGCAACTATGCGATGCAGTCACACATTTCTTTGCCAAACCATTGTCGGTGTAACATCCATGCATGCGGTTGCTGTCTTCCACACGCTGACAGACACACAACTCAACGCAAGGAAACAAACAGCGAAAATTGGATTTTACAAAACGGACCCAGTCAGCGTCGATCCCGTTTTAAAGAGGAAAAAAGAGCTTAAAACTAACTTGCTAGGGTTACGTTGTCGTGGTGTTGATGATGACAAGTTTATATCGGATCTGCAAGCTCACTAGTCGCGCCCGCATAGAGTACGTTGTCTGAGCCTGACCGTCAGCTTTCGGTTGATGAGGGTGGAACGTTAAATCAGACACACTGCAGTGCAATTATTTACTATAAAATCTACTATTACATTTGCGTGTACAGTAGCCTACACCTTGTAGTGGGGGAGCCAATCGAGCAGATTCTGTTGGTCGTAATTTTGGAATGTTAATTTTTGGAGACATGTATATCTTGATTCTTGGGGTTCTCAGAATGTAAAAAAAACATGTCTCCAATTTTTCTTTTTGGGTTTAGCTTGTGTAATTAGCATAATTAGCCAATTAATTGCCAAAAACAGTAAATGGCAATAACTTTGCTTCTAGGTAACTTATAAAGGTGATTTAAGAGTCTAAGTCCATGTTTGTGAGGTCCAGAAATTCATCTGTTACCATTGTGAAGTCATACAACCTTTCCTAGTTAGCTTAATTAGCATAAACTAGACCTTACCCGTTCGAATATATGTGCTGCAAACTCTCCTTTCTTTTCTTTTTGTTGTGGAATGATTCCGCCCTCTACTGGGCTGTATTGGTCACTGCAGTATAATGCATTTTGTGACTGAGTGACTGAGTGACTGACCTCATCTCTAAAATTATATGTAGGATGATGCAAAAACTAGGCGAAAATAAGCAAATTGCTGCATTTCTTTAGTTTTAGTCAACTTTGAAAGCTTCTCACAAACTCTAAGATGTATGTTTACAAGTCATCAATTATCATCATCCTAAAAATAAATCATGCAACCCTTTGTCTGTGTAATAATTATGTAATAATCACACCCAAACGAGAAATAGCTATATTTCTTTGCTTTAAGTTAATTAATAACGATAATCTTACAGACAGTGTAAGTCTGTTTGCATGTCTAGAAAATATTCTCTTTTCATAACTAGGATATCTAACCTTTCATTATTAGCGTAATTTGCATATATATTGTTACGACCCTGCAAGAGATTGGGCCTTAACTCGCCATGCCAAGCGAGCTGCTTGCTGCTCTGCTGAGTGGGGGGCTGGGGTTCGCTTCCCGGTTTGGGAGCGAACCGCCTCACTCAGTCTGCAAAACGTTACATTAGTGTCAGACGGGCTGGCCCGTGGAGCATGCCTTTGCGTGAGGGCCGTGAGGGACTCGGCCGTGGGCAGTGAAGTGATATAAAATAAAGAACAATACGAGAAATGGTCACAGAATTATCTGATTGTTTATTCTCAGAAAGTTCTGTAAACACATTTAAATAGAAGGGTCTCCATCTTCGTCGTTGTCATCATCAATCCCCAACAGATGTGCCTTGCTTACATTACAACACACCTATTCATCTGCCCCACACATGCACATCTCAGAGCAGTTAAAATGTTGAGATCGACAAGAACAATGTGACATGCACTGGGATTTTTTGCAGCCACATTTGATCAGTTGGGTAATGGTGGCTGGAGCTGGGGGATCATGTGTTCTGACTAGCACCAGTTGATCTCCATCCATATTCAGTTGCTAGTGGTATCTGTGGGTTATGCACGTGGTCCTGACTCCTCATACCATACCATTGCCTGGTAACGGGTACAGGTAATGGCTTGATGTAATGCTCCTTGTGTAGGTTGCAGCTTCTCTGCTTCTAATTGTTTCTTTGTGAATAACCTCCACCTGAGCTCACCAACATCCACAAGATTTGTACCGGGCTCGTACAGCTGGTAAACAAATGCTTCAATCTTGTTTTCTGTGTCAGAACTGAGCTTTTTTGTAGTACCTAGAGTAGCAAATGCAAATGGGAAAGCCATCATGGATCAAGAGATGTTCCCAGTGGGCTGACCACTTCATAGCCACACTGGACAGGAAGACCAAAGAACATAGTGAGACCCATGTAGTATTTGACCGCATTGCGGTCAAATACATTGCATCTTCACTGAGGGAGGCCACATGTAAGCGATGCCAGGGTGGCAAGCCCCCTACCACTTATCATGTGGAAGACAACACACCAATAGGGAAGGTGTCAGAAAAACTGTATCCACACCAAAGATGAGCTGACTGTCTATCTGGCTAAGAAAGCCCTCCAACACTTCCAGGGGAAACCCAACATTTTCATAATCACGTCAAGGCAACATGTCCACTCAAACTCTATCAATGTAAAACATCTCCACAGCTCACAGGAAGAGGCTGACACAAGGATAATCCTGCACAGCCTGCTGTGTGTGGGTTACCATCAGCTGTACAAGGACACCTATTTCATCACCGGTGTGGGGAACAAAAAACGTATCATCTCACTGGAGCCAGTAGTGCACTGGGTAAAACAAGGACTTCAGCCTTACGAGGGTTACATGCCATTTCTGGAGCTGACCAGCCAGGCCATTTTGCTGGCAAGGGAAAGTTAACCTGTTGGCAAGCCCTACACCCGTGTCCTGTGGAGGTGGTATCTGCATTTGCTACTCTAGGTACTGCAAACAAGCTCAGTTCTGACACAGAAAAAAAGATTGAAGCATTTGTTTGCCAGCTACAAATACAATCCCGGTACAAATCTTGTGGATGTTGGTGAGCTCAGGTGGAGGTTATTCACAAAGAAACAATTAGAAGCAGAGAAGCTGCAACCTACACAAGGAGCATTACATCAAGCCATTGCCCGTGCCCATTACCAGGCAATGGTATGGTATGAGGAGTCAGGACCACGTACATAACCCACAGATACCACCAGCAGTTGAATATGGATGGGAGGCTGAGGGAAATCAACTGGTGCTAGTCACAACACATGATCCCCCAGCTCCAGCCACCATTACCCAACTGAAATCCCATTGCATGTCACATTGTTCTTGTCGATCTCAAACGTGTAACTGCTCTCAGATATGCATGTGTGGGGCAGATGAATAGGTGTGTTGTAATGTAAGCAAGGCACATCTGTTGGGGATTGATGATGATGACAACAAAGATGGAGACCCTTCTATTTAAATGTGTTTACAAAACATTCTGTAAATATTAGAACAAACAATCAATCTGTGACCATTTCTCATATTGTTCTTTATTTTATATGAGGGATATATATATATAGGCCTATATATATTGTAACATTTTGCAGACTGAGTGAGGCGGTTCGCTCCCAAACCGGGAAGCGAACCCCAGCCCCCCACTCAGCAGCCAAGGCAAGCAGCTCGCTTGGCATGGCGAGTTAAGGCCCAATCTCTTGCAGGGTCGTAACAATATATATGCAAATTACGCTAATAATGAAAGGTTAGATATCCTAGTTATGAAAAGAGAATATTTTCTAGACATGCAAACAGACTTACACTGTCTGTAAGATTATCATTATTAATTAACTTAGAGCAAAGAAATATAGCTATTTCTCGTTTGGGTGTGATTATTACATAATTATTACACAGACAAAGGGTTGCATGATTTATTTTTAGGATGATGATAATTGATGACTTGTAAACATACATCTTAGAGTTTGTGAGAAGCTTTCAAAGTTGACTAAAACTTAAAAAATGCAGCAATTTACTTATTTTCACCCGTTTTTGAATAATGTATGCTAATTATGATAATTAGGAAAGGTTGTATGACTTCACAATGGTAACAGATGAATTTCTGGACCTCACAAACATGGACTTAGACTCTTAGATCACCTTTATAAGTTACCTAGAAGCAAAGTTATTGCCATTTCCTGTTTTGGGCAATTAATTGGCTAATTATGCTAATTACACATGCTAAACCCCAAAATAAAAATTGGAGACATGTTTTTTTGTCATTCTGAGAACCCCAAGAATCAAGATATACATGTCTCCAAAAATTAACATTCCAAAATTACGGAAATTGATAGGCTCCTCTACTATTGGGACTTTGGAGTTAATCTGTTAGTTATATAGGGCTCTTGATTCGCGCTGCAGTGTTTGCTGTTGCAGCCGCGATGTGTTACATTACAGACGTGATGTGATTATGTCAATCCTACTGTACTGCAAAAACACTTTTCTTTAATGTAGAAAACATTCGTATCATAGCCTATTCTTCTTCTTCTTCCTCGTTGTATTGTTGTATTTAATGAAAATAGGGAGCTTTATTATGAGGAAAAAACTGGTGTGTTTTCCCTTTTAAAATTGGGTAAATCGCACATTTTTAAACACATTTCCCTAACGGTTATCACTTATGTAACCGATAAACTTTTGCTACTTTTTTCTTCCCCTAAACTGTTGCTCTTAACCGTTTGACTTTCGATGTGTGGTTTGTAATACTTGTGTTTCACTCAGGTTGTCAAGGAGCTTTGCAGGAAGTGCCAGCAGCAGATTCCACTGCAGTGTTTGGAAGAACACTTGCAGGCCTGTGGACCTGGGTAATTCTAACTTTTTTACATTTGTGTGCTAAGCTGTGCAATAAGTATGGTACATCTATAGAAGTGTATAATTTCTTTGTTTCTGTTGTACAGTTCATCAGCGAATATTGGAGCTCAGGAAACGCCTTCTGCTGTCCCATCTCTGTATGTATACAATGTCGGGTTTGCATAATATAATTTATTTTATTTTGAGCTTTTAAATACCAATAGAGTTGTGAACATTATGGTTTAACAATGACCTCTGGAGGACATCATGTTTGCCTTTAATATTTGTTGTGCCCCAAGTCAGCTGGTAACTAACATATGAAATGCAGTCAAAAATAGAGCAAGGGATTTGTGACAGAAAGAGGATGGGTTGTAGGACTAGCTGATTAACTTTTAAAACTCTGAACAGACTTGTTTGTGGTTGACAAATTGGTTATGTGGCTGTTTATCACAGTAAAGGTATGTTTTCACAGCACCAAAGTAAAACTGCGATTTGGACTCATCATGGACCCAGGGCTGAAAACGTATTCGAAAAAACACGGTATTGCAATCCCTTTTAACCTCAATACATTAACTCTAATGTATTGCCTTTACAACTAAAACAAAATCTGATTTTAAATAACACGTTTGTGTTTGCATTATAATCTCAACTACATTGCAAAACTATGTAAATTACAAAAAAATAATACTCATTTCAGCCTTAAAAGTACAGACGGTGGAGGTGGAACTGACCCGCGACAATTCAACTTTAATGGCAGCGATACGGAGAGCCTTCCCGGTCATTGGTGACAAGACATTTGTTCTTGCGACTGTTGACAGTCGCAGGAATATTCACGTCATTGGACAGAAAAGATGGTCATCTGAGGGCCTGCGGAGAATGACTCAGAAAACACGGTTGGCTGTCTTCATTATACCTAAGGTACAGTTTGCTAGATGCCATGTCTGTGATATTATGGATTGCAGACAAAAAGTTGCCACAAATAGAACTTGCATAACAAAACTAGAAAAGAAAATTTCTATGAAATTGTAGGTGTTCCTGCAGCTCGCTCAGTGTGTGCAACCTTGTGTAAGTTTCAAGACGGTACCATTCTGTGAACTGGAGTTATGGCTGTTTAAAGCCCAGCCAATAGGAATACAGAGGGGGCAGGGCTTAATCAATTACAGCTCATCCCTTTTGGCCGGAAAAAGTCCAAATTCGTGTGAGTGTTTTAAACTTTAAATCATGTTGCTAGGCAAAATTATGCCAGAGTTATGTGCCGCCAAAGTTTTCTTTCTTTTTTCTTTTTTTTTTTTGGAGTCCACCATTCAAAGTCAATGGGGTTTTTGGGCTTTGTTTTTCGCGAATTACGTCGCCATGGTAACGCAGATCGGAAAGTAATAGCACCCCATTCCCAGCCGAGCCGCAAGTTTTGATGTATATATTGCGGGGGTGACGTAAATTGTGAGTCAGTTATTACGTACCGAAATTTGCAAGAACATTAATGACTTAACTAACTAGAAAATTTGCAATTTGTGAAATTGCGAGTGTGGTTGGCCGCCCCGGCACAAGTCGCGGGGATGTGACCCAGAGGAAAACGTTGGGGCCCGAGGGAGACGACAACGGGACGGATACCGTCGCGCCGTGCGACGCGCGATTTGAAAAGGTGCCTTTCGGATCCTGCGTTTGTGGTGTAAGGATATGGTTTCTTGTTTTAAAAAAAATAGGCTCCTCCCACAAGTTTCGCCAGGTGATTACGTTGTCACGACGCTCCCGAGATCGTTTGTGTTTCGTTTTGAGAGGGACGTTCACCCTGAAAAACGCGATTTGGCACGAAACTGTTGTTTTGCACGTTTATGGCGCCCCCTATGGTTCGAAGTGGAAATGCTTTTGGGGACTCGTTGAGTATACCACCCGCGACGTGTGGTTAAAATTTGGTGTTGACTGGATGTTGTTTGTGATTTATGGCTATTTTTCGCAAAACGGGCCGCTCCGGTGGTCCGCGGTGGTGGTCCGCGACGACACCGGGCGAAAAACGGCCGGAAAAAGCAATACCGCTACTGACCACTAGTTTAGCAACTTACACAGTATAGCTTTAATAGTGTGTTTTGAAGAAAATTCAAAATGGCGGAAAATCTATCCTGACAGAAATGGGTGGGGCCTATATGGGGAGATCTTGACCCAAGGAATCCAGGGATTTTTTTTATTTTCCGACCTACGGTTCAAGAGTTAAAGGGCAAAACGTAAAGTGGGCTGTTATAGCACCACCATGAGGCCGACTGATGTAATTATTTTTCGATTAACTCGAAAAATAATTCAGTGCAAGTTTTTGCATTTTCCCATTCAAGTCAATGGGGACAATTTATTCACTAATAAATTAATATCAATTAAACAATACAACTTTTTTCTTAGAAAAATGATAGCACACAATTCCCGATGAAGACGCTCGATTTGAGATATGGTGCGAGTGTGTGGCGCAAAAACTGTGGGCGGTGAAATGCGCCGAAAAAAAGTTTATCCCCCAAAGAAAGAAAGAAAGTTCCCCCAGGACTGTAGTGTGTTGCCCTGTTAGGGCAACCACACTAACTAATTAATGACTTAAGTATGGCAGATTGTTTTGCCATTGCATGGCAGGCACACTTAATGAAGGTGTGTTTTCTGTTGTGCTCCCTCCACAGGATAAAATCACCCGTCCTAAAGTTGTGCCGGAGGAGATCCTGACATCTGCCCAATCAGATGGGGAGTCCGAAGGCAGCAGGGGTGGAATCTTGGTAGATTCTGATTCTGTAAGACATCACAAATTACTGCTGCTACTGTGTTGCACAAAACAATGTCTGCATATCAATCTAGCTGCATGTCATTTAAGCACAATCGTTTACATTACCTTCATTCTAGCCTTTTGAGATGTAATCTGTCTTTCTGTTGATAATGCAGGACAAGAATGAGACAGATGTGGACCATGATACTTCTGAAGAAATGGTAAGTGAGGTGCAGCTCATGTTTTACTCAGATAAGTGATATTGCAAGCGCTGTATCCCTTTCTGCTACCTGTTAGTGATGCTGCACATGGAAGCGCATGTATTGATTGATATTCGACACAATCTGTTTTGTAGGATGATGATTCCCAGGGCGGTGAGGCTGACAGCAACAGCTTACCTGCAGCTGAGCAGTTGGTAAGAATCCATACAGCAATGTGCAGCTGCTGTGTTTCACAGATTATCTAGAATGTACTACATGTGTTACTGGTTATCAGTTAAAGTCATCACATATGCTTGTCACTAGTGGCGTTTCCATAAAGCCTCTTAATGCGCATTAAGGGTTTTGCATATAAATCTTTTTATGGAAGCACTTCAAAATTCAAATAAACTTTCATTATCTGCAAAAACCTTTATGCGCTTGGAGGAGGTGGATTTTGAGGCTTTATCGAAAAAACTAAAGGTGCATTAGTGAATGGAAACGGGTCAGCCAATAAATGCAAATAAATTATGACGTTCTGGTCCAACGTCCTCCAACATAACACTTTCTTTCCCCTGCCGCTTATACACGGAGTGACACGGACTATGTGTAAATTCCTCCCGTTTTCACAACGTGTCAGCTGTAGCTCTTTACAGACTGTTGTGCAAAAACAACCTCCGGCATTACCAGTGGTGGGCAAGCAGGTAGGGAGCGCTTCCCTGTGTTCATCTGGACCGTGCTGAGTCGGCTCATGCGGCCGCCGCTAATTCGAATGACACCCGCACATGGAAACAGGCTAAATTCGCTTTGTCTTAATGCACATTTTCTGATAATTCGCTTCCTATTTTCGAATATGTTTATGGAAACATGACTACTGTTTCAGTATGATCTATTATTTGGCTTAATTCCCTTATAACCAACCTGTCTCTAATTTTGAAACGCAACATGGAGAGCCCAACTGATAGGCTCAATGAGAGGAGCCATGACATTGATGATGTCCATATGCGTGACAATGAGAGAAGCTACGATGTAAGCATAATGGTGGCTACAGAAAACAATCTGTTCCCAAATTGTTGTAACTTTCTTCTGATCAGACATTGTTTTTGGAGGTACATGGTTGGTGAAGAGGTGATCATCTGAATGGTGCTTAAATATTAACAGCCACAGGTGCCACTGTTTACAGTATATGCTATATTACACAAAAGCATGATTCAGTCATGTGGTATCACTCTTCATCTAAAATTGTGAGGTGCCACTCCTGCGTTTGACTGACTGCAATATCAGTAAAGTTCTGCAGATCATTCCATCTGCATGACAGTGACACTGGACATGAATTCAATATCACAACTACAGAATGCTTGGGGGGTTCAAGCTATTCAGGAGTGACAGATCCGGCCACTTAGTAGAAATCCCATTACCGCCAGGAGGCTACAGTGGGCAGTTTTTAGGATCAGACGGTGATCTCCACAGGGCAGTTGCCAAGGACGACTAAGGCCGTACGTGTCACAGGGGCTGTCGGTTAATGATGAATTGGCTGTGTTTATATTTGACTAAAAAGCATGTATAACACAACATTTGATCACCACAAGTTGATTGTAGGCAATCATAGTATACTGTAATTATTTGTGTAGAAATTGTTATTGTTGTTCGCCCTAAACTGTTTGCTCTTAACCGTTTGACTTTCGATGTCAGGTTGTCAAGGAGCTTTGGAGTAAGTGCCAGCAGCAGGTTCCACTGCAGTATTTGGAAGAGCACTTGCAGCCCTGTGGACCTGGGTAATTCTAACTTTTACATTTGTGTGCTAAGCTGTGCAATAAGTACGTCTATAGAAGTGTATAATTTGATTTATTTGGTCTGTTGTACAGATCATCAGCGGATACTGGAGCTCAGGAAACGCCTTCTGCTGTCCCATCTCTGTATGTATACAATGTCGGGTGTGCATAATATCATTTAACATTTTATTTTGAGCTTTTAAATACCAATAGAGTAGTGAACATTATGGTTTTGCAATGACCTCTGGAGGACATAATGTTTGCCTTTAATATGTGTTGTGCCCCAAGTCAGCTGGTAACTAACATATGAAATGCAGTCAAAAATAGCGCAAGGGATTTGTGACAGAAAGAGGCTGGGTTGACTTAACTGTAATTAGCAGATTACATTTGTATTCATTTGGAGCCAAACAGACTTGTTTGTGGTTGACAAATTGGTTATATGGCTGTTTATCACAGTAAATGTTATGTTTTCACAGTACCAAAGTAAAACTGCGAGTTGGACTCATCATGGACCCAGAGCTGAAAACGTATTCGAAAAAGCACGGTATTGTAATCTATTTTAACCCCAATACATTACCTCTGATGTATTACCTTTATAACTAAAACAAAATCAGATTTTAAATGACACGTTCGCATTTTGCATTATAATCTCAACTACATAGCAATACCGTGTAAATTACATGGTATTGCAATGCAATTACATTAACATAATTCTCATTTCAGCCTTAAAAGTACAGACGGTGGAGGTGGAACTGACCCGCGACAATTCAACTTTAATGGCAGCGATACGGAGAGCCTTCCCGATCATTGGTGACAAGACATTTGTTCTTGCGACTGTTGACAGTCGCAAGAACATTAACGTCATTGGACAAGAATCTTGGTCATCTGAGGGCCTGCAGACAATGACTCAGAATAAAAGGTCGGCTGTCTACATTATACCTGAGGTACAGTATGCTAGATGCCATGTCCGTGAGATTATGGATTGCAGGCAAAAAAGTTGATACAAATAGAACTTGCATAACAAAATGAAGGTGTGTTTTCTAGAACGGCTGAGGCAATATGTGTCACATGGGCTGTCTGTTGATGAAGAATTGGTAATGGTTATATTTGACCAAAGAGCTTGTACAACACAACATTTGATCACCACACGTTGATTATGATTCACAACTACCCTACAATCATAGTATACTGTAATTATTAGTGTAGAAATTGTTATTGTTGTTCGCCCTAAACATTCAACAACTTCATCTAAAATTGTGAGGTGCTGCTCCTGTGTTTGACTGACTGTAATATCAGTAAAGTTCTGCCGATCGTTCCATCTGCATGTCAGTGACACTGGATACGATTTAAGTACCACCACAACGGAACGGTGGGGGGTTCAAGCTGGGTGGCATAGTTCAGGGGTAAAGAAACCGTCATTAGAACACGGAGGGTTCTCCAAGGGTTCCTGGTTCAAATCCGGGCTCCCCCTGAGTCGATGTCAAAGAGTCCTTGAGCAAGACTCTGAACCCCTAGTTGCTCCCGGTGAGTAGGTTAGTTCCTTGCATGGTTTCCTCCACCATCGGTGTATGAATGTGTGTGTGAATGGGTGAATGTAATGCACAATCTTTGTAAAGCGCCTTTGATTAAAGCGCTATATAAATGCACCATTGAGCTATTGAGGAGCTATTCATGAGTGACAGATCCGGCCACTTAGTGGAAATCCCATTACCGCCAGGAGGTTACAGTGGGCAGTTATTACGATCAGACAGTGATCTACACAGGGCAGTTGCCTTACTTGCCTACATCGTTCCCATTCAAGAACGGTTGAGGCGTGTCATACGTGTCACAGGGGCTGTCGTCAGTTGACGAAGAATTGGTTATGTTTATATTTGACCAGAGACCATGTATAAAACAACATTTGATCACCACATGTTGATTTTGATTCACAACTACCCTACGATCATAGTATACTGTAATCATTAGTGTAGAAATTGTTAGTGTTATTCGCCCTAAACTTTTTGCGCTTAACCGTTTGACTTTCATTGTGTGGTTTGTAATACTTGTGTTTCACTCAGGTTGTCAAGGAGCTTTGCAGGAAGTGCCAGCAGCAGGTTCCACTGCAGTATTTGGAAGAGCACTTGCAGGCCTGTGGACCTGGGTAATTCTAACTTTTACATTTGTGTGCTAAGCTGTGCCATAAGTATGTGTATAGAAGTGTATCATTTTATTTATTTTGTCTGTTGTACAGTTCATCAGCGGATACTGGAGCTCAGGAAACGCCTTCTGCTGTCCCATCTCTGTATGTATACAATGTCGGGTGTGCATAATATCATTTTCAGCTTTTAAATACGTATAGAGTAGTGAGAATTATGGTTTTGCTATGACCTCCGGAGGACATCATGTTTGCCTTTAATGTTTGTTGTGCCCCAAGTCAGCTGGTAACTAACATATGAAATGCAGACACAAATGGGGCTAGGTATTTTTGACAAAAGAGTCTGGGTTGTAAGACTAGCCGATAAACTTTGATAATTCCCGTATTTACAACGTAACTGTTTTTCAAGTTTCCCGAGTTTTGGCCGCACGTGTCTGCCCTCCAAAAACGAGTTTCCTGAGTTCCGCCATCCCACAACCTAATTAGAATCGACCCAAAAAATTGTGTCTTTGTGTTTCCATCTGTAACTCCACGTTCAGCAGTTGTTCAATTGTCTAAAAAATCAATAACGCATGTACCTTGCCCAACATTAACTTTATCACCTTCAGATGTGTCTCTACTTCTCATAATCCCCAAATGTTTAAAATATTTTCCCAAATTTTGGCCTGTTGGCGGCTTTGTCCTGTGATGCGATTTACATCACAAATGGGCGTCAACAATCCCAACTGCCTGCAAGCAGACATGGAGTGAGGGGGAGGGGCGCAGTTCCAGAGAGAGCAACATCACAGTCTGTCTGCTTCACACCAAGGGGCTGTAGGCTAGTTAAAATAATAATAATAGTTTATTTTTATTTTTTTGTTGCACTTCCTACTTCCAAGGCAAAATGCATGTTTGACTCCCAGAACAACTCTTATCTTTCAAACATGGCAGCCATGTTTGTTTACATTTGAAGAAAACATTATGGCCTCTATCTCATGAATGCCTGAAATGATATCCAAGTGGATCTTTTTTGTTTGAAAGCTGTGAACGGCCTGCACATGCATGGTGCATGTTCCGTGCATTATCCGTGCACCATTGTGCACGTTAAAAGGCAACAGATTCTAATTTTATTCATTTGACTAATTGACAAATTGGTTATATGTCTGTTTATCACAGTAAAGGTTATGTTTTCACAGCACCAAAGTAAAACTGCGAGTTGGACTCATCATGGACCCAGACCTGAAAGCGTATTCTAAAAAGCACGGTATTGTAATCTATTTTTAACCTCAACACATTAACTCTAATGTATTACCTTTATAACTAAAACAAAATCTGATTTTAAATGACATGTTTGCATTTTGCATTATAATCTCAACTACATTGCAATACCGTGTAAATTACAAACATAATACTCATTTCAGCCTTAAAAGTACAGACGGTGGAGGTGGAACTGACCCGCGACAATTCAACTTTAATGGCAGCGATACGGAGAGCCTTCCCGATCATTGGTGACAAGACATTTGTTCTTGCGACTGTTGACAGTCGCAGGAACATTAACGTCATTGGACAAGAATCATGGTCATCTGAGGGCCTGCAGACAATGAATAAAAGGTCTGCTGTCTACATTATACCTGAGGTACAGATACCATGTCCGTGAGATTATGGATTGCAGGCAAAAAGTTGATACAAATAGAACTTGGATAACAAAACGAAGGTGTGTTTTCTTGTTGTGCTTCCTACACAGGATAAAATCACTCGTCCTAAAGATGTGCCAGAGGAGTTCCTCCTGACATCGGACGAATCAGATGGGGAGTTGGAATCAGATGTTGTGCCCCATGTCAGCTGGTAACTAACATATGAAATGCAGACTAAAATGGCGCTAGGGACTTCTGACAGACAGAGGCTAGGTTGTAAGACTAGCCGATTAACTTTGAAAATTCCTGTATTTACAACGTAACTGTTTTTCAAGTTTCCCGAGTTTTGGCCGCATGTGTCTGCCCTCCAAAACGAGTTTCCTGAGTTCCTCCATTAAAATAATAATAATAGTTTATTTGTATTTTTTTGTTGCACTTCCTACTTCCAAGATTGGTTTGGCGAAATGCATGTTTGACTCCCAGAACAACTCTTATCTTTCAAACATGGCAGCCATGTTTGTTTACATTTGAAGAAAACATTATGGCCTCTATCTCATGAATGCCTGACATGATATCCAAGTGGATCTTTTTTGTTTGAAAACTGTGAACGGCATGCACATGTGTGGTGCATGTTCCATGCATTATCCGTGCACCATTGTGCACGTTAAAAGGCAACCGATTCAAATTTTATTCATTTGGAGCCGAACAGACTATTTGACAAATTGGTTATATGGCTGTTTATCACAGTAAACGTATGTTTTCACAGCACCAAAGTAAAACTGCGAGTTGGACTCATCATGGACCCAGAGCTGAAAACGTATTCGCAAAAGCACGGTATTGTAATCTATTTTAACCCCAATACATTAACTCTAATGTATTACCTTTACGACTAAAACAAAATCTGATTTTAAATAACATGTTTGCATTTTGCATTACTGTATAATCTTAACTACATTGCAATAGTGTGTAAATTACAAAAATAATACTCATTTCAGCCTTAAAAGTACAGACAGTGGAGGTGGAACTGACCTGCGACAATTCAACTTTAATGGCAGCCATACGGAGGGCCTTCCCGGTCATTGCTGACAAGACATTTGTTCTTGCGACTGTAGACAGTCGCAAGAACATTAACGTCATTGGACAAGAATCCTGGTCATATGAGGGCCTGCGGACAATGACTCAGAATAAACGGTCGGCTGTCTACATTATACCTAAGGTACAGTATGCTAGATGCCATGCCTGTGAGATTATGGATTGCAGGCAAAAGGTTGTCACAAATAGAACTTGCATAACAAAATGAAGGTGTGTTTTCTTGTTGTGCTTCCTACACAGGATAAAATCACTTGTCCTAAAGGTTTGCCAGAGGAGATCCTGACATCTGACCAATCAGATGGGGAGTCTGAAGGCAGCAGGGGTGGAATCTTGGTAGAATCTGATTCTCTAACACATCACAAACTACTTCTGCTACTGTGTTGCACAAAACAATGTCTGCCTATCAATCTAGCTGCATGTCATTTAAGCACACTCGTTTACATTGCCTTCATACTAGTCTTTTGAGATATAATCTGTCTTTCTGTTGATAATGCAGGACAAAAGTGACACAGATGTGGACCATGATACTTCTGAAGAAATGGTGAGGTGCAGCTCATGTTTTTCTCGGATAAGTGATATTGCAAGCTCTGTATCCCTTTCTGCTACCTGTTAGTGATGCTGCACATGGAATTGCATGTATCGATTGATATTCGACACAATCTGTGTTTTGCAGGATGATGATTCCCAGGGCGGTGAGGCTGACAGCAACAGCTTACCTGCAGCTGAGCAGTTGGTAAGAATCCATGCAGCAATGTGCAGCTGCTGTGTTTCACAGAATATCTACAATGTAACTACATGTGTTACTGGTCATGAATTAAAGTCATTACTTATGCTTGTCAATGTTTCAGTTTGATCTATTATTTGGCTTAATTCCCTTATAACCAACCTGTCACTAATTTTGAAGCGCAACATGGAGAGCCCAACTGATAGGCTCAATGAGAGGAGCCATGACATTGATGATGTCCATATGGGTGACAATGACAGAAGCTACGATGTAAGCAATAATGGTGACTACAGAAAAATCTGTTTACGTTAGGACCCTCAACTTGTAACTTTCTTCTGATCAGACATTGTTTTTGGATGTACTTTGTTGGTGAAGAGGTGATCATCTGAATGGTGCTTAAATATTAACAGCCACAGGTGCCACTGTTTATATACTATATTAAACAAAAGTATGATTCAGTCATGTGTTATCAAATCACTTCATCTAAAATTGTGAGGTGCCGCTCCTGTGTTTGACTGACTGCAATATAAGTTATAATATATAAGTTCTGCATATCATTCTGCAGATCATTCCATCTGCATGACAGTGACACTGGACATGAATTAAATATCACAACTACAGAATACTTGGGGGGTTCAAGCTATTCAGGAGTGACAGATCCGGCCACTTACACTTAGTGTAAATCTCATTACCGCCAGGAGGTTACATTGGGCAGTTCTTAGGATCAGACAGTGATCTCCACAGGGCAGTTGCCAAGGACGGCTGAGGCCGTACGTGTCATCGGGCTGTCGGTTGATGATGAATTGGCCATGTTTATTTTTGACCAAAAAGCATGTACAGTGTAACACAACATGTGATCGCCACACGTTGATTGTAGGCAATCATAGTATACTGTAATTATTTGTGTAGAAATTGTTATTGTTGTTCGCCCTAAACTGTTTGATCTTAACCGTTTGACTTTCGATGTCAGGTTGTCAAGGAGCTTTGGAGTAAGTGCCAGCAGCAGGTTCCACTGCAGTATTTGGAAGAGCACTTGCAGCCCTGTGGAACTGGGTAATTCTTACTTTTACATTTGTTTGCTAAGCTGTGCAATAAGTACGTCTATAGAAGTGTATAATTTGATTTATTTGGTCTGTTGTACAGATCATCAGCGAATACTGGAGCTCAGGAAACACCTTCTGCTGTCCCATCTCTGTATGTATACAATGTCGAGTGTGCATAATATCATTTAACATTTTATTTTGAGCTTTTAAATACAAATAGAGTAGTGAACATTATGGTTTTGCAATGACCTCTGGAGGACATCATGTTTGCCCTTAATATTTGTTGTGCCCCAAGTCAGCTGGTAACTAAAATATGAAATGCAGTCAAAAATAGCCAAAGGGATTTGTGACAGAAAGAGGCTGGGTTGACTTAACTGTAATCAGCAGATTCAAATTGTATTCATTTGGAGCCAAACAGACTTGTTTGTGGTTGACAAATTGGTTATATGGCTGTTTATCACAGTAAAGGTTATGTTTTCACAGTACCAAAGTAAAACTGCGAGTTGGACTCATCATGGACCCAGAGCTGAAAACGTATTCTAAAAAGCACGGTATTGTAATCTATGTTTAACCTCAACACATTAACTCTAATGTATTACCTTTATAACTAAAACAAAATCAGATTTTAAATGACATGTTTGCATTTTGCATTATAATCTCAACTACATTGCAATACCATGTATATTACAAACATAATACTCATTTCAGCCTTAAAAGTACAGACGGTGGAGGTGGAACTGACCCGCGACAATTCAACTTTAATGGCAGCGATACGGAGAGCCTTCCCGATCATTGGTGACAAGACATTTGTTCTTGCGACTGTTGACAGTCGCAAGAACATTAACGTCATTGGACAAGAATCATGGTCATCTGAGGGCCTGCAGACAATGAATAAAAGGTCCGCTGTCTACATTATACCTGAGGTACAGATACCATGTCCGTGAGATAATGGATTGCAGGCAAAAAGTTGATACAAATAGAACTTGGATAACAAAATGAAGGTTGTGCTTCCTACACAGGATAAAATCACTCGTCCTAAAGATGTGCCTGGGGAGATCCTGACATCTGACCAATCAGATGGGGAGTCCGAATCAGATGTTGTGCCCCATGTCAGCTGGTAACTAACATATGAAATGCAGACTAAAATGGCGCTAGGGATTTCTGACAGAAAGAGGCTGGGTTGTAAGACTAGCCGATTAACTTTGAAAATTCCTGTATTTACAACTTGACTGTTTTTCAAGTTTCCTGAGTTTTGGCCGCATGTGTCTGCCCTCCAAAACGAGTTTCCTGAGTTCCGCCATTAAAATAATAATAATAGTTTATTTAAATTTTTTTGTTGCACTTCCTTCTTCCAAGATTGCTATGGCGAAATGCATGTTTGACTCCCAGAACAACTCTTATCTTTCAAACATGGCAGCCCTTTGTTTACATTTGAAGAAAGCATTATGGCCTCTATCTCATGAATGCCTGACATGATATCCAAGTGGATCTTTTTTTGTTTGAAAGCTGTGAACGGCGTGCACATGTGTGGTGCATGTTCCGTGCATTATCCGTGCACCATTGTGCACGTTAAAAGGCAACAGATTCAAATTTTATTCATTTGGAGCCGAACAGACTATTTGACAAATTGGTTATATGGCTGTTTTTCACAGTAAACGTATGTTTTCACAGCACCAAAGTAAAACTGCGAGTTGGACTCATCATGGACCCAGGGCTGAAAACGTATTCGAAAAAGCATGGTATTGTAATCTCTTTTAACCCCAATACATTAACTCTAATGTATTACCTTTACTCTAATGTATTACCTTTACGACTATAACAAAATCTGATTTTAAATAACATGTTTGTATTTTGCATTACTGTATAATCTTAACTACATTGCAATACTGTGTAAATTACAAAAATAATACTCATTTTAGCCTTAAAAGTACAGACAGTGGAGGTGGAACGGACCTGCGACAATTCAACTTTAATGGCAGCCATACGGAGGGCCTTCCCGGTCATTGCTGACAAGACATTTGTTCTTGCGACTGTTGACAGTCGCAAGAACATTAACATCATTGGACAAGAATCCTGGTCATCTGAGGGCCTGCGGACAATGACTCAGAATAAACGGTCGGCTGTCTACATTATACCTAAGGTACAATATGCTAGATGCCATGTCCGTGAGATTATGGATTGCAGGCAAAAGGTTGCCACAAATAGAACTTTCATAACAAAATGAAGGTGTTTTTTCTTGTTGTGCTTCCTACACAGGATAAAATCACTCGTCCTAAAGATGTGCCAGAGGAGGTCCTGACATCTGACCAATCAGATGGGGAGTCCGAAGGCAGCAGGGGTGGAATCTTGGTAGAATCTGATTCTCTAAAACATCACAAACTACTGCTGCTACTGTGTTGCACAAAACAATGTCTGCATATCAATCTAGCTGCATGTCATTTAAGCACAATCTTTTACATTACCTTCATACTAGTCTTTTGAGATGTAATCTGTCTTTCTGTTGATAATGCAGGACAAGAATGATACAGATGTGGACCATGATTCTTCTGAAGAAATGGTAAGTGAGGTGCAGCTCATGTTTTACTCAGATAAGTTATATTGCAAGTGCTGTATGTGTGGTTTGTAATACTTGTGTTTCACTCAGGTTGTCAAGGAGCTTTGCAGGAAATGCCAGCAGCAGGTTCCACTGCAGGATTTGGAAGAACACTTGCATGCCTGTGGGCCTGGGTAATTCTAACTTTTACATTTGTGTGCTAAGCTGTGCAATAAGTATTTGGTTTGTTGTACAGTTCATCAGCAGATACTGGAGCTCAGGAAACACCTTCTGCTGTCCCATCTCTGTATGCATACAATGTTGGGTGTGCATAATATCAATTAACATTATGGTTTTGCTATGACCTCTGCTCTGAATGACATCATGTTTGCCTTTAATATGTGTTGTGCCCAAAGTCAGTTGGTCACTAACATATGAAATGCAGACAAAAATAGAGCTAGGGATTTGTGACAGAAAGAGGCTGGGTTGTAGGACTAGCCGATTAACTTTGAAAATCCCTGCATTTACAACTTAAATACATTTTTCAATCATCAGATTCTAATTGAGTACCTGAGATGAATAACAGTCTAAGTCCTTATTTGAATTTGTTTGAATATAGATATTTTTTGATTTGCCTGACTGAAAGCCAATTGTTAATGCACGCCCCCCCTCATTTTTTTCAATTGTCTGTTTTGATGTGATCTGCTCCCTTTGTCTGCTGTATATTGTTTGTACGGACTTATACCGTTGTTCCACAAACTGTTAAGATGTATTGTTTTTCCACTTTCCATAAGTATTGTCTTATAATTCCTAATACATATGAGTTAAGTAAAAAAATCTAATTCAACAAAATGAAGGGGGAGTGCATTAAGAATTGAACAGATTAAAAACTTCTAGTTTGTGGTTTACAGTCTGTAAAAAAAAATCTATAGTCAACATTTTAAAATATGGACTTACGTATGTGTGAACGCCTGCCTACTGAGTGGCAAAAAACGTACTTTCTGGCCTTGACAGCCCATACATCCAAAAGGAAAAGTCCTATCTGATTGCATTAAACGATGTTAAACGACGTTAAACTAACTTTGCCTCTCGATTTGCCATTCACTTTATGCATGCGCATAGCCTCTATGGTATTAATTTGGAGCCAAACAGACTTGTTTGTGGTTGACACATTGGTTATATAGCTGTTTATCACAGTAAAGGTATGTTTTCACAGCACCGAAGTAAAACTGCAAGTTGGACTCATCATGGACCCAAGGCTGAAAACGTATTCGAAAAAGCACGGTATTGTAATCCCTATAACTCCAGTTTGCAGCATGGTACCGTCTCGAAACTCGCTGTGTGCACTTAGACAGCCAATATGAATGAGCTGTAATTGCTGAAGCCCCACCCTCTCTCTTCCTATTGGCTGAGCTTTAAACATCCATAACTCCAGTTTGCAGCATTGTACTGTCTCGGAATTTGGCGTGTGTACTTACACGGCCAATAGGAATGATCTGTAATTGCTTAAGCCCCGCCCCCTCTGCCTTTCTATTGGCTGGGCTTCAAACTGCCATAACTCTACTTCCCAACACGTTACTGGTCTCAAACTCAGTGAGTGGTCCCACAGTCCCAACGGCTAACCTCTAATGCTAATCGCTACTTCTGCTAATGCTAAGCTTAAAAATACTAATGCTAACAAATGTTAATGCTAACACCAACCGCTACACAAGGTTGCACACACTTACCGAGCTGCAGGCACACTTAAAATTTTGTCGAATTTTTCTTGTCTAGTAACTATTTGTTGTCAAATTGTATCTGATTAATATGCAAAAATCACGATACAGTGCGTTAATATGATGGCAGAGCAAGCACTAGTCTGCACAGGAACTGTAGCAAGTCTTTGAACAGAGTAACATTGCAACCAAACTACCATGAATATTGTGGATGTGGATTCTTTTGAATCCTTTTGGGGATGTTGATTTTGAAGAACAGAACTCATATTTTGCGATCATCGCTCTATAGAGCAGTGAAGTCATGACGTGACTCGCTCATCCCCCAGTTCAAGGAAGTAATTTTTATGTGAATAAGGTCTATCAAGCAGTGCTCCTGTAAGGAGCCAACAGCTTCTACATCCGTTTGTCCCGGACTGTTTGTACTCCCAGGGTCACATTGGCCAAGCTTCGTGTCATGCTTAAAGGAGTAGTTAATATAACAACACCAATAATATTAATACTGTAGCATTCCTATGCCAATAATTTAATGACCGGCAGTCAATTGAGTCTCCTACTGAGTCTCCTATTGACTGATGACCCCCCTCTTCTTTTCCCAATGGTATTTTCCACAGACCGCCACAGGGAGATGTCTACTGTATCTGGAAAGATGGCCTCCAAAAGAAATTCAACGTTGCCAGAGGAACAGCGAGAGATGGTCCAGGGACATGGACCGTTAGATGCACGCCTGAAACCTGTAGTGAAGTTGTGCAGGAGAGGTATGTATTGTTTAATTTCCTCCTAGTTTCCACTGACTACTGCAGATCGAGGACTGTGTTAAAGGAGAATTTTGGGCCAAACGGCTTTCTTACATTTAAAAGTATTTATTTGGTCCCCAAAATAATGGTCCAGGAGTTTTTTTATTTATTTATTTATTTATTTTCAAAATAAGCAATACATTCTATTTTGGGTCGCTATGTCTTACCTGACCAGGGCTTCAGACAGGAGTGAGGGGGTACATATTCCCAGCAAGGGCAAGCTCCTAGAGCGTCCTCATCCTAGGACAGTCCTCACGGGAGGACAGAGCATGGACACTTTAGCATTTCACCAGTGACTACTATTACTGAGGGTTAGGGTTAATGTTTGGAGGTAGGTCCTCCCGTGGAGCGTCCTCGTCCTAGGATGCATCCTCCACCGGAGGACGCTGGGATAGCTCGTCCTCCCTCCCTGTTCCTGTATGCCTGACAATCATACAGGAACGGCAGCAAATCAATGAAGAAAACACTTTTATGTTTGGCAAAGAAACCGAAAGCCTTCTTCAGGGCCTCTTGTTTTTCCCACCACCGTGTCCCCCCAATTGGAGCCTTCTGTGGCACTTGTCCTGCCTGGCTTTTCATTCTCTGACAGATTCATTATTTTATATGACTCTCTGATGAACACTGCAACCGTGTAGAGGCATTTATATTTATTTACTTTGCATATTAGATGCTCCGTCTGGTAGACTGCTTGCACTTGACCAATGCAATGAGCCTTTTATTTACCAATAACCTTATTAGTTGCATATCTGGAAATTGATTCTTGAATCAGTTGCTTAATTCATCTATGAAAATGAGTGTGATAAGGGAACTAATGAAATTAGTGAGATGCTCTTTTAGGATCACATCATACATTCCCAGGAAAAGAATGACCCCTAAAAGGTGGCAGGGGACGTTTTATTTTTTTGCTCAGGACCCTAAGGGGGAAAAAAATAAATCTCATATTTTACTATTACCTTTAGCATAACATTATTATCTAACACATTTTTTATTTAAAAAATGTAATTGGATTGGATAACATCTGAATAAATTTGTGTTTTATTGAGTAAATCACATTACCAGTGCTGAATTTGATAACATCTCTGGGCAAAGGAGGCATACTGGTTTGAGGCTTGTAGCTAGGGTTGCTCCGATTGATCAGTGTCCCATTTATATTAGCCAATTTATTCAGTTAGTGCCGCGTTTGGCCGTCGCCAAATTCACTGATACGGAAAACCGATCTTTTCTAATATACTGTACTGTAGCTGCGCAGTTTACATTCAAAACAGCTGTTGCCATACAGCACAATCTGATCGGTAAAACACAGTTTGGTGGCTGAAGTGTAGAGCAGACAGCACGCTGTTCAGCCGGCTCACAGACCATGGTGAATTCCTTGCATTCCTGAGCCAGCTGATCGTTCCTCTCCCACAGGGATCTCTCTAATATTGATGACATCACTCCATATATGGGCATAACATGGATGTCAGAGCGGCAAACCCATAGACCGTAAAAATGTGTACACATCTACACGGACGGACGGACAGCACAGACAAGCTGTGACGTTTCTCATAGTAAACTGCGACCTTCGGTCACAATTATTGTTGGTGGCCAAGCCAATTTTAAGCTTACAGCATATTTTACGATATATACATTCAATTACATCTCAGAATTATAAAGAGTGTTCTGTCTTCTCTCCCAAGCTTCACAAATACAATCTGTCACAGTAAAAGCTACTTTAACAAAACACATCTCAAGTTTTTCTTAATCTTCTAACTCAAGGAAATCACTTCAGATAGAAGACATTTTACTAACACATAAGCTCTCTTATATCAACATATTTAGGGCAATACAACAAAAAGTGAACCTCATTTTCAATTCACACACAAAACAAACAATATCTCTTCTTTCCTGACCGTATTTGTGTTTGTTGTCTTTTGTTTAAATTCGAAAATGAGTGCAGAAACATAATTGCCTTGATGTATATAACATTAACACATTGACCGCCATTTTAACATACCTCCGTACTCCCACCTGCCATTCGTCTCCATAGACTTCCATGTAATTGGGTGTGCACGGATCATGCACACCCATGCCTAGATAATGCACCACGTGTGTCCACATTGCTCACAGCTTTCAAACAAAAAAATCCGAATGGAAATCCGTTCAGGCATTCATGAGATAACAGCCACTATGTTTAACAAAGATGGCTGCCAAAATGGCTGCCATGCTTGAAAGATGGGGTTGCTATGGGGGTTAAACATGCAATTTCGCGATTGCTATCATGCCTACTCCATTTTTGGGGGTCAAAACATTTTTTTGAAAAAAAAAAAATTGATTTTTTTTTTTTTATTTATTTTTTTTATTTTTTATTTTTTTTTTTAATTCTCGGGACTATCGGGCCTGGCGGGGAAAGACATTGGAATAATCTCGGGACTATCGGGCCTGGCAGGGAATGAGTTAACAAGGGTCAACAAACTTCAGCTGGACACACACACACACACACACACACACACACACACACACACACACACCCTTTGCAGTGCTCAATTGGAGTGTCTAATTTCTTTCCAAAAGCCCTTGAATATGATGTAATATTCTCTCTCATTCACACACACACACACACACACACACACACACACACACACACACACACACACACCATACCTGTAACTTTCACTCGGCAAAACAAAAGGTGAACAAAAAATAATAATAATGATGATTTTAGATTAATTGTTAACATCCCTAATCAATACTGGAAAACATTGTATTTCTAATTTCATTAACATCACATAGCTTAGTTGAGAAAATATCATGTTTATGCATGTAGAATACATTTTACAATTTCCGTGACGTTAGTTATTATCGCCATTCATGGAGTTTTGTGCCATTATGGACACTCATACACAGGGACTACGCAAAAGGCCAGACGTAGGAGTGGTTAGCACCGCTCAATAGCACAGTAAAGGTGTTGTTTCAGATTCATGACATTATCCCACCTCAAAGCACAAGCAAAACATAAGTCAACAGTATCCATCATATCTGACCCACAGCTATAACACAGAGCAGGGGTGGGCAACTTTGATGGTGGAGAGGGCCACTATATTTTCACATTTAGTCCAGAGGGCCACAATGCATATACAGTCAAAAATAGCAAAAAATAGCAGATCTACAAGCTCAAAACGCGTTGCGGTGCTAAATTAGGTCCTAAATTAGGTTTAGCTGTTTTTTAAGATTAATTGGAACCTGAAAAGTCAGATTTTTATTTAATTTCAAATGCATTTATATGTTATTTTGCTAGCTTTATGAACGCAAACACATATACATTGGACATTTAAAAAGGTAAGCTACTAATCTAGACTAAAGTAATTCAATCTGGTCATGTTTGCATGTTTGGAAGCAGTATTCCGATATCAACCTGCAGGCCGCATTAAGTGAAGGTGGGGGCCGCATGTGGCCCCCGGGCCGCCAGTTGCCCATGTATAACACAGGAAAATGTCCATGGAACATTTTAAAGATCTAACATCAAATGTTTTTGTTCGTCTCTAATGTGTCTTTTTCCTAGACTTCCTGCACCTCCCTGTGTGTAAAGAGGAGGTTGCCCCTGAACAACAGGCGAGGAGCCAGGAAGAAACAGATCCTCTACTGAGTAAAGAACAGGAGGAGCTACTTCAAAGATCAGAGGAGGCTGATGGGTCAATTATGACATTACTAGAAGAGGAAAGCGAAGATGATGATGAAAACAGAGAGACAGAGCCTGTAGCCAGCACCTCAGCTGAACACATGGAAACACAGGCTGATGCCGAGGACAGTGGGACATCACAATCAACTGCTGATGACCAGCTCTCTTCACACTGCTCTGAATCTGACTCTGAAGCTATCGATGAGGATTGGGAGAAAACCAGGGAAGGACGTTTAGCTTTAAACATACTGGAATCACAAACGACACAAAATGTGGAAGCACAAAGATTGTCTTTGAGCAAGAAACCGTCCCAGGACCTAGAATCATCAAAACAAACTCACTCAGTCACACAGGGAAGTCACACAGGGAAGAAGACCTTTACGTGTGAGGTTTGTGGAAAGGTATCTGGTCAGAAGGCTGATCTACAAAGACACATGAGAGGGGTTCATAGGGAAAAGCCCTTTACTTGTGAGGTTTGTGGAAAGGCATTTAATGAGAAGTCTAAACTACAAAAACACATGAGAAGTCACATAGGGAAGAAGTGTGAGGTTTGTGGAAAGGTAATTGGTCGAAATTCTGATCTACAAAAACACATGAGGGTTCATACAGGGGAAAATCCCTTTACTTGTGAGGTTTGTGGAAGGGCATTTAAACAGACGTCTAGTCTACGAACACACATGAGGGTTCATACAGGGGAAAATCCCTTTACTTGTGAGGTTTGTGGAAGGGCATTTAAACAGAAGTCTAATCTACAAACACACATGAGGGTTCATACAGGGGAAAAGCCCTTTACTTGTACGGTTTGTTGCAAAGGCTTTAGGCAGACATGCAGTCTACAAGTGCACATGAGGATGCATACAGGGGAAAGGCCCTTTACATGTACAGTTTGTGGCAAAGGCTTTTATCACAGCAGTCATCTAAAACCACACATGACACAAATGCATACAGACACAAGGTCTTGCATTTGTGAAGTTTGTGGCAAAGGTTTTAAATTATTGGCAGAACTGAAATCACACCTGAAGACGCACACAGGGGAAAAGCCCTTTAGTTGTACAGTTTGTGGAAAAGACTTTGGACAGAAGAGGAGTTTAAAGCCACACATGAGGACTCATACAGGAGAGAAACCCTACAAGTGTACAGCTTGTGGCAATAGTTTTAGTGACAAGCGTTATCTAAAGATACACATGAGGGTTCATACAGGAGAAAAACCTTTTAGATGCACATTTTGTGCGGAACGATTTGGGCAAAAGACAAGTCTACAAAGACACATGGAGAGTCAACATACTGAGGGGAAGCCATACTCATGTCCCACCTGCAGTAAACGCTTCAAAACCAGGTCTAATTTAAGCCAACACATGCGCAGGGTAAAACATAGAGCATAGCACCTTTAGTTGCGGTTTGGCAAACGATGTGTTCAAAATGCCCATCTGAAGATGATGAGCATTCATACAGGACGGGACGATACGTGATATAGTTTATTGCGATTTAATCTTATCGTGGAGATTTAATTTATCGTGATATCGTCCTCTGTCGTCCACCTTTTATTTGCAGAGCTGCATATCCGGTACAACTTAAATCCTCTATAATTGGTAAAAGCCAAGGTATAATATACGTACTTGATACTGTCTTTTTTTCACTCTCTATCAAATGTTTTTGGAAAATGTTCCGCCCCAGGATGGTGGAATTTTTTTTTTGATTATCGCGATAATATCGTAAATCACAATATCTTTGGTCACAATAATCGTGATATGAAATTTTCATATTGTCCCATCCCTAATACAGAGGAGAAGTTATTTGAACAGTACGTAAAAATAAAACACACACACACACACACACACACACACACACACACACACACACACACACACACACACACACACACACACACACACAAATAAACCATTTTAGCTGATACATGATACAACAGACAAATGGTCCTTACCCTCGCCATTTAAGAGCCCCTTTCTGCAATTTGCAACTGGATCTAGACATGTAAAGTAAATGACCCCCCACTGTTATTTTTTTCCCCCCCTTCTGTAAATATACTTTTACTGCTCCTAGTATCAATGAGTATTTTCTTGTATAGTATTGTCTTTATATATCCTGATTAATTGAATACATACTGTATGACCAGTGTGCCAGTGAGTGAACTGTACCGTCATGAATCTGTACCTTTTCCTATGCCAACTTCTAATAAAGTCTTCAATCAATCAAAAACCACAGTTATTTGTGTGATTCTTTTTAACCATTATGTAGAAACAAAATGCAATAGGTCTATGTCTAAAACACTGGCTTACAGTTTAATCATTGGGAACTTAAGAAAGGAAAATTATGACAATGCTTCTGAACATTGGTTTTTACTATTATTTATTGCACATTGCCAACATGCAATGATATTAGGCCTGTCATTCAGGATGGACAGTAATTTGCCCTTTTGAGGAGAAGTGGAACTTAACAAGTAATTTAAGTTTAGCATGAGGGGGAGAGGATCTACCCAGTACCTACAGTACTACTGAGAATTACTTGATACCAGGCCAGTTGACAGACATAAACAAGACAGACAAGAAAAGTGTTTGTTACAGGTGCCTAACAATTAGTACTGTTGATTGCCTGTGTGGTCAAATCAGGGTCAATGTGCATTCTCAAAGAGCCATGTTAACCTGCTAATGTTAGCATAGACTGGCAATAATATCTAAAATGATTTCATATAGCATTTTCTCTCATCGTTTTGATGAAAAACACAATTGCAAGGAATACAGTACAACAAGACCACACCTGGTTATGGGGCTCTCAAGTCTGACATCATTTTGTTGGCAGAGGAGAACTTTTGGTGCCAAAAGGCACCAGCGCCCGTAAATCTTTTTACTATTTTTACTCTTTACACATTTTTCTTCTTTTCTTGTTGACAGGAAAGTGGTAGAATTATACTTTAGTCTGTATTTTTGTCTCGGATATCTGTTGAAATAGTGAGGGACACAGCACTGCCCATATTGACAATAAATCTGCTTGGAGGTCTGACTTGACTACAAATGATGTCACGGCTTAAAAGCCCCATAGAACCAATTATTCGAGTTCAAGCAACCCAGTACAGTAGGCTACAACAAGAAATCACGTGGTTATCCCAGTATAACCCAGCAAACATTTTGAGGTATATTAGACGTCTAATATACGTCTAAACTTATACTAGACGTCTACGTTTATACGTATAAAAATGGTCTACCAGAGGTATAGATATGCAAGTTTTTTAGACGTCTAAACTTAGACTAGACGTCTAATATATGTCTAATAGACGTCTAAGTTTATACCTGGGTCTAAATTTAGACTTCTAATAGACGTCCGGCCGTTAAGGTCTAAATATAGACGTCTATTAGACGTCTAAATTAAGACCCAGGTATAAACTTAGACGTCTATTAGACGTATATTAGACGTCTAGTCTAAGTTTAGACGTCTAAAAAAACTTGCATATCTATACCTCTGGTAGACCATTTTTTAGGTATAAACTTAGACTTCTAGTTCAAATTGTTTAGTGCAGGGAACCTATCGCCAAAATAAAAGTCTGGGTTTCCGAGGCTAGTGGGAACCTAACATTGTCTGGTCAGACCCACCAGCCCAGTAGCTGCAAGCACATGTACAACACACACACACACACACACACACACACACACACACACACACACACACACACACACACACACACTCACTAGCCATAATAACTTCCAGGAGAGGGTGCTAATATTCGGACGTTATGTCTCTCCTGGAGTTATAAGGCAGAGTCATATATGGCTCTCGCTGGTTGAGCCCCAACGTCCATACTAGGCTCAAAACATGTACAAACCAATACGTTGCTCACCGCGTCGTCGAAACAGCTTTATATCTACCGGCGAGGCCACTCGTTGGCATGTGTTAGTCCATATGTTTCTAATAAATTAATGTTTACTAAAACTTCTCCGAGTCTCATCGCTTTCCTTGTTTTTGAACTGCTTGGGTAAAAATGGCCGAACATATCACGTGACGTTGATCGCCGTTGCGATTCGCTCATACTAGGACATGACGTTTTTGTATGCGGAAGTATTCCAACATTCTGTAGTTCTGAAGCGTTCGAGGAAACGTGAGTCTCGGAGAAGTTTGAGTAAACATTAATTTATTAGATACATATGGACTTACTAACACATGCCAACGAGTGGGCTCGCCGGTAGATATAAAGCTGTTTCGACGACGCGGTGAGCAACTTATTGATTTGTACATGTTTTGAGCCTAGTATGGACGTTGGGGCTCAACCAGCGAGACGAGAGCCATATGACTCTGCCTTATAACTCCAGGAGAGACATAACGTCCGAATATTAGCACCCTCAGCTCCTGGAAACACACACACACACACACACACACACACACACACACACACACACACACACACACACACACACACACACACACACACACACACACACACAGACAGACAGACAGACAGACAGACAGACAGACAGACAGACAGACAGACAGAGACACACACACACACACACACACACACACACACACACACACACACCAGTGTTCACTAGTCCCTCCCTAATATTTTAGTCTAGTTTTTATTTGTTGACGAAATTCAAATTGTCAGTACATTTAGTCTTAGTTTTAGTCATCATATCTTAGTTTAGTCTAGTTTTTATTTAGTTTTCTTCAGTGAAAAAAATGGGTAGTCAGTCGACAAAAAAATGTCGCCATAGTGTTAGTCGATGAAATTAACACTAATTTGGTTACATCTCTCTCTCTCTCTCTCTCTCTCTCTCTCTCTCTCTCTCTCTCTCATCTCGGCCCCTGGCCGATCATTTTTTAGGGCCCCCCACCCTCCACCATAGACCCCCTCCCTCCCCACGCGCACTACCCAGCTCAGATTTGAAGCCATGATGATCATCTGTGGGCCAATAAAGCAACTGTAGACAACAGAGGAGGGGCCCACACATAATTTGATTTTTAATGAACTTATATTTTTACGAACTCAGGGCACAGCTCTCTTAATGTTTTGAATTGTTTTTTCCCCCTCCTATTTCTATTATTCTAGCCTTGAAAAAAAAAAAGAGGAAATGTTAAATAAGAGACATGCACCAAGTGAGCCTGAGAGGTGGTATTGTGGTCTTATGATTAGTTCTTCAGCTTAGAGGTGCCATGTTCAAACCCCAGTCTTCCCAGTTCAATGAGCCATTATACTTTGGGAAATTTCGATGCAAACATATAGTCTACATGGGTGACTCTAAATGTCTTTATTAATGCATTTGGCGCTCACACATTCTGAGTCATAGTAGCTCTGTTGGGAAAGTGCTTGACCCATCATGAGAAGGTCATGGGATCTTGTCCCAGCGCCAGCACCTCTGCATCTGAACAAGCACCCGATACACACACTGATGGCTTGACTTTCTCTCCTTTAAAAGGCCATTGTCATTAAAGTTAAATATTTCAAAAACTACAAATTATTTCAAAGTAAAAGTCTCAAGCATGCAAGTCCACAGTAAGGTTACATTTTAATGTGTGATTTCACTTTGAAATGTTTTGTAGTTATGCAGATAATTAACTTTTAAAACCCACATCTGATAACTTTGGCACCTCGCTGTTCCTTCATATACTTACTAGCGACTTGATTAGAAATTCAAAAGTTCCACCTTATTGTGGACATGTAGACCTATAGTTGTGAGGCACAGTTGTAATGGCACCCACACAACTGGAAAAGTGATGACTCATCACTAAACCATCATTTTGTCGGGGCGTTTTTAGCCAAGGAATGTTTTTTGTGCATAACACATGCTTGCAATGGATTCAGCATCATGAAAAAACCCTAGTTTGACCCCTCGCATGCTACTTAAAGCAGATTTTCTTTTTTTCTTTTTGTATTTGGTTAACTCTTATACTGCTCCGGACGTTCCCGTTCGCCCCATTTTTCCCGGCGGCGCGAGGGGTCGCGCGGGTGTGTACCGTAGAGACAGCTCCCGTAAAAGTGCTCTCAAAAACCCACTGGATGTTAGCATCAATGGAGTAACAAAGCACTACCTTGTTATTTTCTAACCCCTAGAGAAGTTATTTGAACAGTACGTAAAAATAAAACACACACACACACACACACACACACACACACACACACACACACCATACCTGTAACTTTCACTAGGCAAAAAAAGGTGAACAAAAAATAATAATAATCGATTTTAGATTAATTGTTAATTGTTAACATCGCTAATCAATACACAATTGTCTTTATACCTGGAAAACATTGTATTTCTAATTTCATTAACATCACATATTGCTTATTTGGGGAAAATATTATATTTATGCAAGTAGAATACATTTTACAATTTCTGTGACGTTAGTTATCGCCATTCATCATGGAGTTTTGTGCCATTACGGACACACACAGGGACATACACACAAAGCCAGACAAGACGTAAGACAACACGTGCGCGTGGTAAAACATACATAGCACCTTTAGGTGCGGTTTGGCAAATGATGTGTTCAAAATGCCCATCTGATGATGAGCATTCATACAGAGGAGAAGTTATTTGAACAATATGTAAAAATAAAACACACACACACACACACACACACACACACTAGAGGATGACATTTTATTCCCGTTCCCGTGGGTCCCGCGGGATTCCCGTGGGACAGGAGTCACATTTGTATTAATGCCAGGATCGGGACAGGACAGGATTGAAAATCAACAGGAGTGGGCAGGAGCGGGAATCATCCCAGACCAGTTCATCAAATCGCAGAAATAAATTGCACAGGAAAGTGAGGTTTTGAACTGCGAACATTATAAGATTATACATTATAAAATAATAAACATGATATCAAATATAATATGGATCAAAATAGAAAAACATCTGCGCGATTTTATTTTTTTATATTTTTTTCGGGAGCGGGATGTGAACAGGAGTGATTTTGACCAGGAGCGGGATGGGACCAGGAGTCATTTTACAGGAGTGGGACAGGATGGGATTTTTTTCCCCACTCTAGCCCAGGATTGGGATGGGACAGGATTTTTTCTGCGGGAGTGGGACGGGACAGGAGTGAAAATTCATCAAAATGTCATCCTCTAACACACACACACACACACACACACACACACACACACACACACACACACACACACACACACACACACACACACACACACACACACACACACACACACACACACACACACAAATAAACCATTTTTGCTGATACATGATACAACAGACAAATGGTCCTTACCCTCGCCATTTAAGAGCCCCTTTCTGCAATTTGCAACTGGATCTAGACATGTCTTCTACCTGGCCAAAGTAAATGACCCCCCACTGTTATTTTCCCCCCCTTTTCTTCTGTAAATACACTTTTACTGCTCCTAGTATGAATGAGTATTTTCTTGTATAGTATTTTGTCTTTATATATCCTGATTAATTGAATACATACTGTAGGACCACAGAGTTATTTGTGTTATTCTTTTAGCGTTATTGTGTAACTGTACCTCTGTGCTTTGTGCAAACTGTTAAAGTATTTGATCAATGAATTAACTCAAATAACAGGGAATGCATAGGAGCCTCTTGAACTGGGAATGCATAGGTGTCTCATGAATCGAACTATGTCAAAACAATTCTGGAAACATAATGCATGCATAATGCTAATGCATAGGCTACAAAATTAAAGGTTATTGAAATTACAAATGTTTGAGAACCACTGGTCTCTAGGCTATTGAGAAGAGAGAAAAAGTGTGGTTAGGTGCTGAATAAATTATCCATTATCAACGCCCATTAACAGGCCCTGTTAGTCCAAGCAGTTTTCTCTGCTTGGACTGTTCCGACTGAACAAACTTCAAATAACCATATTTTCTTAAAATATGTTCTATTTCAATAAATAACACATCTGAAAGCTTACATTCTGTACTTACTTTCATAATTTGTCACAATTCGTCACACAAGAGAGACTTGATCAAACACTTTAAATACATCACGTTTTTATTGTTAAATTGTCTCCAGACAAAATAGATAAATCTCAAATTATGGGTATAATGAATACAATTTATATTGCATAACCAGATGGGGCATACATTTCCAACTTGCATCGTTCCTGACTCGCATCACAATTTACTTTGTAAAATCTCCAGATTATCAGTAGTCAAGATTATCAGTAGTCAGTGATTCCTTCCACCAACCTGACACTATCAGGTTCTGTAAAGAGACAACAACAGAATAATCGTGTGCTTGCTATGTCTCTATGGAACTCAGTTGTGTCTTTACTTGTCTGGAACGAATCAAGAGTTATTATCTGAGACTGCATGACATCAATTAAAGATGATTATTTGGGCAAGTGTCACACTACCAAGTTCTGCATATGCCTGCGACATGCTGCCATTCCGACATTGACTTCTTATTGTCGGAGTGGCAGCACTTACATAGAGGTTAGATTTAGGTATGGGGGGATGTCGGAATGGAGACATGTAACCGCCTGTAGAGACTCGTCCTCTTTTAGGTTTTCAATGCTTAAAAATATACATAATAATGCCTTCAAACAGTTATTTTCAACTTTTTGTTTAGGCAAAAGAACAATCTTGGGCTTAAAACACTGATCCCGTGTGTGTCTGTGCGCACACACACACACAATATGAACAATGTATCAGAACTATCGACGGCACTGCAAATGAGGGCTTCAATGTCTTTTCGAGAATAAATAAAAGTTGGATGAAATCCACGTATGTGTCGTGGGTAAGGGTTCTTGTCAGGATTCAGCACACATTCTTATTCAGTCGGTCCTATCCATTCATTTGTGCAGAGTTGTTTGAATCGTTCCGCAGCTTTAATCAAATTTGCATCCTCTGCTACAATGGCCCTGCTGTGAATAATGTCACCAATCTTTTTGAGCGAGTATCCCAATTTCAGGGCAACACTTGTTCTACCATATGAGTGTGTCTCTTCATTATATCCAGCCACTGCTTTGACAGCTCCAATGATTTTGTTAAAATTGCTTGGATTTACAGCATCATCAAAGTTAAATATAGAATATTTATCTCTTAAGGTCAACAACACTCTGGCCATTTCCCGAACCTTTGTTCTGATGTACTCAAATTTGCTTGTATCACTCCCATGCTTGTTGTAGAGACACTGGCCAAACTGCAGTATGCTGATGTCACTTTGTGCGATAGATGCTACGGTATCTTGCCTCATATTTCCGAGGAGATTCCACAGGCCAGGGGAGATAGTTTGGCTTATAGTTGACTGTGCAATATCAGCCAGAACCAAGACTTTGTTCTCAGCATTACCTTCAGTTTTTGACTTTGATGGGCATTTGCGTGTGTGGCGCCACAGCTCTTGACGGATAAACATGCCTTTACAATATACACAGTGCACATGGGTTTTGGTAGTCACCAAGGTTTTTGATCTTCTTATTAATTTCAATGGTCCACTATGATCTCTCATAACTTCTTGATTATGTTCGTAATTGCCTTTTTTCCGCAACTTCTCAAGTAACCCTTTTCTCTCTTTTGAGTGCTTAGGAAACGAGAATGCTTCAGCAATATCAGGCTCTTCATTCTCATGGTTTTGAAAGTGACGGGATATTTTAGATTGCGGCGTTTTGCAAACATAACAGTAATTCTTTTGAGTGCAAGAAGCGACTTCTCGAGCTGCTGCAGTCTCAGTTGAAAAATACTCTTTTGCACTTGTTGAAAGAGTCTGGGTATTGCTTGTAGTAGGTTCATCAGTTTTTGACTTTGATGTGCATTTGCGCGTGTGACGCGACAGATCTTGACAGCTAAACATGCCTTTACAATATAAACAGTGCACATGGGTTTTGGTAGTCACCAAGGTTTTTGATCTTCTTATTAATTTCAATGGTCCACTATGATTTCTCATAACTTCTTGATTATGTTCGTAATTGCCTTTTTTCCGCAACTTCTCAAGTAACCCTTTTCTCTCTTTTGAGTGCTTAGGAAAGGAGAATGCTTCAGCAATATCAGGCTCTTCGTTCTTGTGCATTTGAAAGTGAAGAGATATTTTAGATTGTGGCGTTTTGCAAACATAACAGTAGTTCTTTTGAGTGCAAGAAGCGACTTCTGGAAGTGCAGCAGTCTCAGTTGAAAAAGACTCTGTTGCTCTTGTTAAAAGACTCTGGGTATTGCTGGCAGTAGGTTCATCGTCAAAACAGGGTTCTCCATCAGGTGTGAGGGCATCATCAATGCCAAATTGGCCAGAGTTGGAAGCATCCATGTCCTCCTGTTCCATGGATATCTCTTCACTATCACTATTTTGTTCAGTGTATTGTTGATTTGATGTATTGTCAGGTAGGTAGTCATCCTCAGAGGAATAGCCATCATTGGAAGGTACAACATCCTAAGCAGAAAATAAACAACAAACAAACCGTATATAAACATATAATCGGATGCCTAAGGCTGCGTTCCCACAGTAAAGCCATATGCCCTTTGACTCTCCTTGGGGGTTAAGGGGGGGGTAGTCTACCTAAGTTAGCCTGTTTAGACCACAGACTAACTTAAAAAAAACAGGAAACAGAGATATGGATGTCTTCCTGCTAAATCTAACATGAGAGCGAAAGGAGATGTGTTTTTTCATGTTGGATTGTGTTTTTTTTTTTTTTTTTTACAGCAGATGCAGATCGTTTTAAGTGTTTGATAAATGCATTAATAATTAAAAAGAAATCAATGGCATCTTGGGCTTACTAAAAAATCTGTATAAAATCCTTCAAGGACAGTGAATACGTTAACTATTAAATGGATATGCTCATATCCTTAGTATTAAACTTTACACACTTCATCTTCATAATTGTATGGTGATTACTGCTTCAATTAATTTCATTATACACGTCACAATATCATGACTTTCATGTGAGAATTCTACATTTTCTAGACCTAGATATTCTATGAGTTGTTTTCTATGACCATGAGAAGCTTTAACATAACACATAACCATTTTGTGAAACCCATTATGTGAAGAAATGCATAAGGGGCCGCATGAGAAATGGTGTCCTCGTAATTCATGTTTGCAGCTTGATACAAGTTTCTGTATCAGGTTCTCAAAAACATTCAAAAGTCATTAAGATGACACAGAACCAGGTTATGCCAGGATGTAAAATCATGACATTACAAGTGCAACGGCAGATGACAACGGTAACCGGAAATGATCAGCGCTCGATAGATAAACCTGCCGCCGTCGCAGCTGTCTCTACAACGCCAGAAGGTCCCTTCCCACGTAGCGTCTAACGGAACCAAAGAGTTCAGTAAAAGGGGTGGGACCCCGTCGCCAACGGCTGTTTGCTTAACGACTTTGACTGCTACGGCGATTACGTCATAGCAGCCGTAGTCTTGCGTTGCGGTTGTAGAAATGGGCTGCTTAAACTGACTAATGTGAAGGGTGGTCAAGAGATGTCTATGAACTCTACATTTAAAGGCTTGAAGGCCATTGTCAGTGATGGAGTCGACCACATGCTCGGGTAGGCTGTTCCACACCCGGACAGCAGTGTGGTTTAAAGTAAGACGTTAACAAAGTTGACGACGCAATCAAACACAGCAACGCTTTTTCTGCAGCAAATTTGACTCTTATTTTAGGATACTTTTGCTTGTCTTGCACCTGGGTCACAGATGTGTGTGCACTGCCTTCCTCATGATGTTAACAGCACCAGAAAGATAAGCCACCACCTACAGCACTCTTTCCCAAACAGTGGGTCCGGACCCATTTGTGGGTCGGACACATTTTTATGGGACCCGTTATTTATTTTTGTTATCTACATTTTGTTAAATTATGATTTCCAAACATTTTATTTCAAAAATCATTGCCAAAAAAGCATAATCCTTCACGTATTAAAATACAAATTCAGTGATTGTTTTCAGTAATTTCACGAATAAATAAAAGACGAATCTTATAAATTCCAGAAATTAGAAAACAATTGTTTAAGGAGTAGTGAAAATAGCCGATCTACAAGCTCACAATGTGGCAAAAAGCAAAGCGTTGTGAGCTTGTAGATAGGCTATTTTCACTAGTTTTGGTCCCTAGCAAACTTCTAATTTCTCTTCTGGGTCTCGAGTTAAAACGTTTGTGAACCACTGACCTACAGTATTACAAAATGGTACGCATGATTGAGCACATCATTAAGATCACACAGAACAGGATGTAAAATCATGATATTACAAGTGTACTTTCAACCTACAGTGTTGTCCTTTGATGCTGCAGGAGTTGCACAGACCTCTGTCATTGTAACATCAGTACCACCACAGACTTCCTGTGAAGGAATCAATGACAAGCACAAAGTTGAGATTATTGTAAGATGAAATAATTAATTTTCGTTCCACAAACATTGTGTTACAGGTAGTCTCGCTTGGCTTGACTGTTGCCTCCCACAATTTTCAAATGCTTCCAGTCATATAGTCTGGAGCAGTGGTTCTCAACCTGTGGGTCGGGACCCTCAGATGATTAGCTTAATGTGAAACAGTTTTCTCACTAAACAGTAAACAAACCAACATAAAGTTTAAGTGTATAGAGCAGGGGTCTTCAACAGGGGGTCCGCGGAGGTACTTCAGGGGGTCCGCGAAATTATTGCAAAAGAAAAAAAAAAAGATTTCAAAAAATGTTTTTTTTTTTTTGCTTTTTTCACATTTATGTTAAAAAATAAATCATGATTCTATCCATTTTGAATAGCTTGAATACATGATTACTATGCAATTGACAGATTGTTGCTATTATTGACATTGGTTCTCAGTTAATAAGTAGTGTTTAGAAATGGTAGTGGTACGGCCCACCCTGCTCGCTGTAACTTGTACATGTTTAAAATAAAAAATATGTCGTAGCCCCGACCCCCCCACCCTACGAGGTGGTAGGGGGTCCCTGGTCCATCTCCCCATCAGTTTGGGGGTCCCCGGCCTGAAAACGTTGAAGACCCCTGGTATAGAGTGTATTTGCACATTTCTAAAGGGACAATTTAAGGACTTTTTAATACCTCTAAAATGACAAATTAAACATTGGCCAAATTGAGTGTATCTGCACATTTCTAAAGTGACAATTTAAGGACTTTTCAATTGCGACCGTCAGGTCGCAGTTACTATCAAAACCTTCCCTGGCTGTCAGTCGGTCCAATCCATGCCAAATTTTGCACACACTCTCCTTGGCTGCCAAACTACAACCTCCACGCGAGGCGTTGTGAGCATGTAGATCTGCTATTTTCACAATAGAACCGTGTTATACAAAATGTAATGCTTCAACTCTTAGTGCTCGTCAGAGTTTGGGGGTCCCCAGTTAAAATATGATTATTTTGGGGGTCGCGGCCTGAAAAGGTCAAGAACCACTGGTCTGGAGCAAGGAAGCTCTGAAAATACCCTGGCTCCACAGTACCTCTCCCAATGAACTATTTTAAGGCTGCCTTGAAATTACACCTATTCCCTCAGTTTATTTCAAATAGTTGTTTGGTTGTCTGTCTGTTTGTTTGTTTGTTGGTTGGATGGTTGTACATTATATATATGTAAAGTGTCCAATTATTATTTAACAAGGCTATGTGACGGGTTACAGCAAATGCCATGTGTATGGCAGACATATTAGTTAATAGTTAGCGGGAATAAAGGAAGACAGAAGTAATGAGCTTGAAATATAGACCATTTCTTTTTCTTTTTTTGAAAGATTTGTTATTGGGCTTTTATTGGATGGGACAGTAGACTGACAGGAAATCGGGCGAGAGATGGGGACACGCGGCAAAGGTCATCCGGATCGGGAATCTAACCTGAGCTGCAGTGAACCGGCGCCGCCGCCAGGCATCCATGCTTATGTGGCAATGCCAGTAGGCCAGTGGGCCAGCGGGCGCCCGGAAATATAGACCATTTCTAATACATTAAAAGGTGACGAATACAGCAAATAACAATGATGTGACAATGAAGAACAACTTGCCATTTCTGACGATGGCTCACTCTCTTTTAACTTCGGGTCAGATCGTTCTTCACAGGGTGCCTGAAATTGTACAGAGGAGATGTAATGTTGTCTAGTTACCTGTCTGGCAGCGCAACCATGTCATGAATAAAGGAAGACGGGGGTAATGAGTCATGTAGCATAACATTTTATGCGTAGGCCTTTCACAGTTGTGCAGATGTAGGCTACACGTCTACAATGACCCAGCTGACCGGTTACTACAACTAATGCTGTGAACCCGTTGAAATATGTGTTAAAGGAGAATTCCAGACTACCCGCTTTCTTACCATAATCTGATATAATATCCGTAACGAGTGGTACAGTTCTTTTTTTTTTTTTCATGGCAGCTTTGATCGCGAACGTTGGTTCATATCAGCTAACTTGGTACACAAACACTGTGGAAAGTATTTGGTCCTTATGAACATTTTTTTCTTTTTTGGCGATTCAAATAAGCGATTTAGCAATAAACCCCACCGCTCGCTGCAGGGGACTTGGGATACAATAAAAGAAAAAACTGTACCACTTTGTTGTAGGATATTGTAACATCAGATTACGGGGTCTGGAATTCTCCTCTAATGAAGAAATATACCCTAAGTCTCAAGTTATTGTAACTAGTGTTAAGCTAGCAAGCAAAAGTTAAAGATACAGTGCCATGATTTTTTTTCTCCCCTAAAACATGATGATCAGTTATTATGATTATACTAGGTGGGAGATTAAATATATATATATATATATATATATATATATATATATCTGTACACTTTCTGAAAAAGTGTACAGAAAGAGTTAAAATTGTGGCCACACCTACCAGTTCATTAGGTATGCCTGGTTGTCAGGTGGGTGGTGACCAAGCATTCACCCACAGTGTTGGGTGAATGGTAAAAGGGGAGGGGATGAGTTTATGATGTCATTTAATCTGTGTTTGTCTTTCAGCTTTCCGTAAGTGAACACAAATACACGGGGAAAACAAATCTGCACATTATAACCCCTCCCGGTGGCCTATTAGAATAATGTTAACTTCATAGACACTAATCTTCCCAGAAGCTTCTCATTTTCGCCACTAGGGGGCGCGGGGGGAGTGCAAAAAGTACAAAACTATGGCACCACCTCTTTAACCGTTACCATTTCCATTTGCGAGTCTTGCGACTGTTGGAACACATACTGTGAGAGGTCGTGATTTTCAGCACTCATGGAGTGCCTCTTAACCAACCCAATTACTCAGTCAGAACAAACTATTGTATAAAATACATTTGAGAAAACATGGGAAGCTTAACTCACAGCATCCTGACGTGGAGTCTTTCTCCTCCTCATCCTCCCGGTCACCTTTGCTGTAATAATACCCAGACAATAATGTTACATTACAAACAAGCTTTGATACATGATGTCATGTCACATGGCTTGCCCTTTGAACACTGAAATTATTGAGTCAGCACATTTATATTTCATGGACATTGCTTAGTTGCATACTACACTACGCAACGTGAGAGTTATGCATTTCGATTGATTGAAGACTCATTAGAAGTTTGCATAGGAAAAGGTATCGTTTCATTACAGTACAGTTTACTGTCACGTCAACTAATTTATAAGGATAAACACCTCCTGAAAGCTTTTGGGCTTGTTTCAATCGGGGTCCTTTTTTAAACTCAACTATGTTTGTCACAGAGAGTCAACAGTCAAAACAAATTGTGTCATTAGTTAGAATATGTCACAGACACTTGAGGGCACTTCTGAGTGAAGTTGGAAAGTTGTCCAACCACTAATTAACAACAATGCACACAAATTTGAAGATGAATGAATATCCAAAAAAAATATATATACTTTAAAGGTGGACACATATTAAATCAATGCACGCACAGTCCCAACCCGTAAACAAACAACATTTATAGCTATTATTTAAAGATTAATACATAAAAAAATATCAGTATTATACTTTACTATTTTCATTTTTAAAATAATGGTCCTGTCACGGGGCAGCCATGCCCTATACATGCATACACACACCTCACAGCTAAGTCAATCTGATCAATTGACAACACCAGCTGGATTGGAAGTGACTGTTCAATTGTGTTGCATTTTTTAAGTAATTTAACTGTGTATGTGAGTTTGTTGTCACTGAAGTAAAATTATGTGTTGGTCACCTGTCTCTCCTCTGCAGTGCTGGCAATCCTGTTGATTGGAATGGGCCAAGCACTGTAGAGGAGGAGGGGTGTCTGTTCTGGTTATTTTGTATTTATTTATTGTATGTTTGGCACCTGCAATATATGTTGAATTAAAGTTATTGAAAATACGTTAAAGAAGCATATGTAATTGTAGATCAACTTATGAGCCGTGGTTTGCCTCGTTTGAGCTAATTGATGCAATTTACTTTTGTGCTTGGTTTGCCCTACATGTTTAAGATCAGGCATGTTGTAGGTGAGTGGAAGTTCAGTCTGGCTTGAGGCTAGTAAGAGACAGCATCAGGGGAGAGCTGTCAGGGGCCTCATGGAGGCATAGCCTTTTAGCAGTGTCTCAAGTTCCTGTTTTGTTGTTATTCTTAAGTTTAGTTTCAAGTGTTACTTTTGGTTTCCTAATTTTGGAAACATTTACTTTTGGCCAGTGTTATGTATGTTTGTACCTGTCGCCGGCTTCCACTATCTGTGTGTTTGAGTACTCATGCATGAAAAGGTTGAGAACCACTGCCCTAGAGTGTCACGCAAAAGTAGTGAATATAGCTGATCTACAATTTCACAACTTGTAAAGCGTTTAGAAACTCCATTTTATTTTCACAATTTTAAAATGTTTTAAAATAACAAAGGAACATGTTAGACATAAATGATTATCTCCTGACATTGATGATATCTTCAGACGTGCATTTGGATCAAAGGGTTAGAAACAAACTGCAAGTCCTCATGTGTTTTTATTTATTTATATTTGACTAAAGTCTATTCTACAAAATGTACAAATAAAGGGCTTCTCACCTGCATGAGTCCTCATGTGTTGCTTCAGAGTTCCCTTACGATTAAACAGTTTGCAACAGACTGTACAATTAAAATTGTTCTTCCCTGTGTGACTCCGCATGGAGTGAATTTCTTTTGATGATTTCAGGTCCTGGGACATCTTGTTGCTCAAAGACACGCACTGTGACAGTGACAGTGTGTTTAAAGGTGACTGATCTACACTGGTCTCCAACTCATCATGGTTCTCAGTGATGTCAGATTCAAAACAGTGTGTAGAGAGGAGCTGGTCATCACTAGTTGGTTGTGACTGTACCCAGTGCGCTAGATAAGCTTGCGTTTTCACGTGTTCAGTTGAGATGCTGGCTACAGGCTCTGTCTCTCGGTTTGCACCACCACCACCTTCACTTTGTACTGCTGCTGGTCTTTGAAGTAGCTCCACTTTGATTTGTAGCTCCTGCTGTTCATCTTTAAAGTGCATCTCCTCCTGTTCATATTTAATGTGCATCTCCTCCTGCTCCTCTTTAATGTGTGGAGGCTCTGGTTCCTCCTGGACCAGACTGGGGCTCCTCTCTGCTTCAGGGGAAACCTCCTCTTTACACACAGGGAGGTGCATGATGCCTGGGGAAAAGATTACAATGAAAGCAAGCAAATTATTAAGTGCTACCTCTGTTTCGTAGGTGTGGTAGTAGGAGTAGCTTTAAATAAATGCTTAATTCCTAAACCATAGTGCTTTAAATAAATGCTTAATTTCTAAATGGAAAGCGACACTAGCACTTTTCGCTTTCTTATGGATCACCAATTATTTCCTTGTTAACCGGAAGATCACCTGACACGTTTTTGAAGTAGTGGTAGGTTAGTAAAAATCTCTTAAAGCGTGGCAGGAACAACATAAATCGAAAAACAATGTTGGCAGTCAAAGAGGTATCATTTAATGACTTCCACCGAGTTTGACGAGTTCCTTATTTTGACGCTGCATGTAGCTCATCAATTATTTTCGAGTGCTATATAGTCTGGAACTACAGCTCCGTTGACCAGCTTAGCAGAAGGGTATACAGTACATGCCAAAGCGCCCATGTGCATGAGCCCATGTGCACGCACCCATGTGCTTTAAGGCGCAGTTGCTTCTCGTCCTAAGGGTGTCTTACTGCTTATTATTATTATCATTGTTATTTACTTATTAATTGTTTTACCTGAGATTTTAATCTGTAGAGGTTGTGGTTCCTCCTGGACAAGCCTGGAACTCCTCTCCTCATGTTGTGGAGGTTGTGGTTCCTCCTGGACCAGACTGGGGATCCTCTCCATCTCATGTTCAGGGGAAACTTTACACACAGACAGAAGACACTTAAAGCAACTTAAGATGCCATCTGCTTCTAAATTGCAACAAGCTCCATTGATAGTAGGGGTGGGCAAAAAACTCTGGTATCTGCTCTCGTTACATAGGGATATCCCTTTGGAGTGATAGTTAAAGGACAACTTTTAAAAAAGTTTTTTACAACAAGGGTTCATATTTTAGATTGTATTTAAATAATATATAAGATGATTGTTAAAATGATTTTACTTCTTTCTATTGTTTTGGAGATTCTTATTTCAGTGGTTGGGGGCATGCGTACAAGTGGCTAAATATGTAATTTTACACAGAATAAGCCCATCCTCAAGATACAACGCAACCTTTCATGGTTGGATGTGACTTATGGGAGCTAGAAGTGTTACTGTAAATAGCAACAAAGGAACTGCTGGCTTATTGTGTCTAAAAAGACATATTTAGCCACTTGTACGCATGCCCCACATTTTGGCATGGTAAACGCAATAAAACAATAGAACGAAGCAAATGAAAACATTTTTACACTCACTTTTTCTTTTCCCTAATTACAATCTAAAATATGAACCTTTGTTGTAAAAAAACAAAGTTGTCCTTTAAGATATTGGACTTTCACGCGGGAGACCCGGGTTCGAAGCCGGGTGGGGAGGTTCGGATCACCTCCGTTACACTTGTAACTAAGCTGCTACTTGTAGCTAGGCTACTTGTAACTAAACTCAACCCTTAAACCTAACCTCCGTAGTGGGGTGAGTCGCTAACCCTCCCGACGCTCCTTTGTCGAAATGACGGTCGAAAGAGCGAGATTTCCCCTTTGAGGGACATGAAGCATAGGGTGACGGAGCATGAACCTACCCGCTCGGTGTAATGTGTGTGGGTGCAGCATCACGTCCAGCATTTTGTTTCGTATCTCCAGCAGAGTTTCTAGTGTCTCCATCTCTCTCTGGAAGAGGTTGCACACGAACTCAGCAGCCAAACTGAGACGTTCCAACACAAACACTCTGACATTAAGCTTCACACTACAAACATCAACACCACGCCGTTTCTCCAAAACACACAATATCTCCTCTCCCACCGACGTCATGTGTTCATTTATCGACAACCGTACAGACTCCATTTTACTCGTTTTACATCCTTTATGAGACGTTTTACGGTTTCCACCATTACGCTGAAAGAAAATAAACAACACCTCTCGTCACACAATTACTTCCGCTTCCGGGCCAACGTGGAGTCCCAAAGGATGCACGCAGATCCATCACAGATCTAAGCAGTGTAACCTTTCGCCACCTGCTGGATATGGTGTGTAACTGTTAGATAAATACAGCACATAGATTAATTTATATTAGCTCATATGAGCCTCGATATTACTATGATTTAGCCGTTTCTCATGAGCCATAGACGCATATTTTAGACGTCTGGACTGTTTATGGTTAGACCTCATTTCAACGGCCACAAACTAGACGTTTATATTTCAACCACATTTCAACGTCTTTAGTCCATTAAAGAGGGGAGTGTGAGACACTGGTTAAAGTGAAGTGAGACAACCCCTGTATCTAGGCAATATAACACATTTGTGGTCATGCAACCATTATATTTTCAGCAATGTCCCCCTTCCCATGAAGGAGAGGACCTCATGGTGCTGTGGTAAACATGCTTCTTTTTCCCCCCCCACAAAAATAGTTTTTTGCTTGTAAAAGTACATTTTCATGCTATCAACTTATTCACCTGTTGTGTCACAGCAAATTAAATCCACAGCAAACCATTAAATCCATGTGATAGATAGCTGAAGATACCCTAAATTGCTAAGAGATTCCTTTTCCCCAAAATGTGGCTGTGGGACATCTGATTGCGACCGTAAGGTCGCAGTTTAGTATGAAAACCTCCACCGGCCGTCCGTCGGTCACACGTGCGGTCGACCGCACGTCACACGTGCGGTCGACGTGTGATGAGGTCACGATGAGTCATCTATGCCCAAATATAGATTTCTAGGTCAGATGGCCCATAGAGTTTGTGATGTCAAACCTAGCAACCCAATATAAACAAACCTGATGTCAGACCTGAAGTATCCTTTTATACCCATATATGGAGATACAGAGATCTCCATATATGGGCATATTAGAAAGCCCATATATGGGCATATACGGATGACATCAGGGATATCCATATATGGGCATAAAAGGGACAAGGGCTTACAGTTAAGAGATCTCCATATATGGGCATATCAGAAAGCCCATATATGTTCATATACTGATGACATCAGGAATATCCATATATGGGCATAAAAGGGACAAGGACTTACAGTTAAGAGATCTCCATATATGGGCATAAAGGGACAAGGACTGTTACAGTAGATGTAGAGATGTCCATATATGGGCATAAATGAACAAGGACTGACAAACACTGAGATCTCCATATAACCTATGGGAATATAAGGGACGAGGACTGTCAGCTTGTAGACCTATTTTCTAAATATTGTTGTACATTAAAAACTTGAAATGGGTCGTTCTGCATAGTACTTGGGATTTGTTGATGTAAATGTTCACATAGAGTGTAATAATTGGTAAAACAAACTTTTGGCCTATTTGTGGAGATAAGCGACCAACGGTCGCTTATCTCCCGATTAGGGAGTCTTACTGGTATTGTGTACAGTGTACATTTTTACATTTTAGATCTGAGCTAAATAGCATTGGCTTTTCAAAAATGGCACAAGCGCATAGCGTGAAATGTGCCATGCTAAGAGCTTGTAGATCTGCTATATTTTTAATCGTGAAAGTTTCTGCAAATCTTGGATATAGCCTAATGGGTATTATTTTGAAGCAAACCTTTTTTACTCAAATCTTTGCTTCTGGAGGTCCCTGCTGGAACAAATTATTTAGAGATGGGGCAGGCCTGGAATTTCATCATTTTAGGGGCAAGGCCACTTGGCCTTTTGTGTTGTCCAATTTTTGAGGGCATAAAGGCAAAATGCCAGGGCAGGGACGCCATCAAATAAAACAAGATTTAGTCATTTGAAATAATGTATTGAATTTAAGGGTTAAGGATGATTTTAAATGTAATATGTAGACTATCTGCTGTGAAATAAATATATTGGTATTTACAATCTGATCCATGCTCAGCCCTGCACAAATCAAAGGTACTGGATTGGTTTAAAAATGGGGACTCAACAAGACACAGGTGTCTACAAAGAACCCTGGAGGCTTTAGTCCGGGAGCCGTGGGGGTGAACGTGGATTCGCCTGTAAGAGGCCCCCCAGACGAGGCTAAAATCAGATCTCGTCCCCGGGGGGTTTATCGGTGGTCATTTCAAACGACAGCGATCCTCTGTCTTGAATTCGGGCCCGGTATATCCCGCTGTGCCAAGTGAAATATCTGATACCTTTTCAATTGAGCCAGATATCCTGGATGACCACCCCTAGCGATCTCGGGCCAGAGATGAGTGGGGAAAAAGTTTTATTTTATTTTTTCTGGCAGTTGATTGAATAAAGAAACAAGGCTCCAGCCTCCACGGATTGAGAAAGTGGCACAGTGGTTCTCAAACTATGTGTCCCGACCCAACGTGGGGTCGCGGATGGTGCCATGGGCTCGCACATTGCCGACCAATAGAATAAAAAATAAAGAATGAATAGGTCTATAACCAAGAAACGCTAAAAGTGAAGTCGTTGCGACCAGCGTGAAGCCAACGGACACGTTACCAGCCTACATATACTGTGTAGGCTATAACGTGTATTTGCCCCTTTGCTTTTTTTTCTCCTTTTCTTTTTTTGCGCAGCCTCAAGAGTTTTTTTTTTATATTTAATGGGCCCAACCACCCTATTCTACCACCCTATTCTATCACCTCTCAAAAAAGCCTTTCCCCACACGTGGGGATATATAATATCGTTATTATATTTATATAAGATAGGCTAATAATATATTTGGCTTGGTCGGAGTCACAACGGTGAGGTTTGGTTTGACATTTAATTACCTTGAGTGCTGCATCTGTGATGTGATGTAGTCCACATTTTGAAGAATTAATCCGGTTTTAGGTGATATGCAATACCCTGACAGTGTAATGGAACTAAATGAACCCTACATGTCCATTTTCCTTTTTGGACAGTTGGTTGAAGGCTTGGATGAGGCGGTGGGACAGTCAGACCGACAGAGTTCAAGTTTAATCTCTCTCTCTCTCTTTTTTTTCCTTGGCCTTTGAGCGCGGAGAAAGGCTCACCTGAAAGCATTCTCACTGATTAATCTGACGGAATCTGCACACGCGCACACACACACACACACACACACAAAATTAATCAATCAATCAATCAATCAAAAAAGCGTAAAAGTAGGACAAACCAATTAAGATCCGCAGCTGATTCTAGACTCGCTAATAATAATTTCCAGCTCTGCTCTCCTCCAACTCCAAGTTACATTAAACTTATGGTTCTCACTCTCAGCAAATGTATGATTCTCCATGTTTCCACCTCAAAATGCTGGATCATAATTCTCCATGTTTCCACCTCAAAATGCTGGACCCGACAGGACCTCTCTCTCTCTCTCTCTCTCTCTCTCTCTGGGACATTGGATTTGGATCTCCATGCCCTGTTTAATGTTTTGACAATGAGGGTGTTCCAGGTGATCCCCAGCTTAATGATGGAGACCAAATGGTAACCAAATGGACCCTATTAATCTTCTTGAGGGCGTAAAATGAAACCGCTGTTTGGCTCCATTTGGTTTCATAATCATGCGTGTTGAAATATTAGCGCTCACGACATTTTGATCTTGTGTTGTTGGTAAAACCCAAAACCTAGCCTATGCCCTTTGTCTTAGGTACCTACTGTGCGCACACTGGCCGCTGCTCACTTTATAGATATTATAATTATATATTCAGTTATGTTTTGGCAAGCGAGACATCTGGCTCTGCATGCCTACTAGATAACTATAAAAATAAGAACAGATATTGCATCTGTGATGAAGTGGAAAGGATCCCAGCGCGCGTCTCGCTCCTCTGGTAGGCTAGGTGTAAATTGTATACCTTTTACGCATAGTTAAGAAGGGCATAATAATGCAGTCGTCCAGTATGATTTCATTCACTATACATATTTTAAAAGATTAATACTGCCACTCTTCTGGAATGTTGCGGTTTGTACCCAAACTTTCGCAGTGTGCAATGTGATGCGCATCCAGCAAGACACGTCTGAGAGTGTCGCATCTCCAATATCATTGATTTATTAAAATCCATTGCCTCATCCAAGCCGTCAACCAACGGTCCAAAAAGGAACATTTACCTGTAGGGTTCACTTGGTTCCATACACTGTCAAGTTACACTAGGTCAATTTAGAGCCCTTAATACATGGGTGCCTCGCATATTGTGATTTGATTAGATGTTAGAAGAGAGGCATGCAACAGCCAACTCCGAGATGTATTATTATCTTATATATATATATCCAAATATATCATTAGCCTATCTTATATAAATATAACAGATATTATCCCCACGTGTTGTCGTGGGGAAAGACTTTTTTTGTGAGGTGATAGAATAGCCTACACTCTGCGCAGCAAAAAAAAAGGGAGGAGGAGCTGGCTTGATATAATCTGAAGCAATCCTGTGTGCTCATTCAGACGACAATAATTGTAAAGGATTTCTACCCGATGGCCCGAGAATATCAAGCAAGTTTGATATTGTCGGAAGAGCTTCCGACGAGTCCCGAGGCCATAAAAATACCATTAACATAATCCGATCGTGTCGGGGTACCGTACAAACCCAAGACCGAGTCCAGGGCCGACCGAACGATTTTCCCGGGGGGTCATTCCGAAATCTGATCGGGATGAATCAGCTCCGGGATCTGCTCAATGTGTACGGGCCTTAAAAGTTTTTTTCTCAACTGATTCTTGTAGCTTGGGGTCACCTCTTAAGGATTCAAGATGATGACCAGTGATATCCATTGAGTATTTTTTATTATTAACCCCTTAATGCCTGAAACACAAGAAATCCAACCCAGGAGGAAAATAACCAGAAAAAAAATTTTTTTCTGGGTATTTAAAGAGGATCTGAGGGGTCTAACTAGGGGTTTGTCATGATGCTGAATCCATTACAGGCATTTGTTTTGCACAAAAAACATTCCGTGGGCTAGAAATGGCCTCAGAAAACAATACACGTATGGGTGAGTATTCATGTTAGTCGAAGGCCTTAGGGTTTTTTTTCTCGTGCTAATCAGTCTAAAAGTGCAAAATTTTGCACAGATGTAGCTCAGGGCATGCTCTAATGATTTAGCTAGGACGCCCGAGTCGGCGACCTTCGGGGTCACCACAGCACCCACAAAACTCTGACTCATCACTTTTCATCACTAAAGTCGATGGGAGCCCAACTTGATTTGGCCGCTGTGGCGACCCCGAATGTCGCAGACTCGGGCGTCCTAGCTAAATCATTAGAGCATGCCCTGAGCTACATCTGTGCAAAGTTTTGCACTTTTAGACTGATTAGCATGAGAAAAAAAACCATAAGGCCTCCGACTAACATGAATACTCACCCATACGTGTATTGTTTTCTGAGGCCATTTCTAGCCCACGGAATGTTTTTTGTGCAAAATAAATGCCTGCAATGGATTCAGCATCATGACAAACCCCTAGTTAGACCCCTCAGATCCTCCTTAAATACCCAGAAAAAAAATCTTTTTCTGGGTATTTTCCTCCTGGGTGGATTTTTTGTGTTTCAGGCATTAAGGGGTTAATAATAAAAAAATGCTCAATGGATATCACTGGTCATCATCTTGAATCCTTAAGAGGTGACCCCAAGCTACAAGAATCAGTTGAGAAAAAAACTTTTACAGGCAAATCCACGTTCAGCCAAAAATCACCATTTGGATCCCGGACTACTTGTTCCCATTGTGGTCCTATGATGCTCCATTATGTGTGTATTGGAAAACAGCAAGATTACATGATCAAATAATAACATTAAAATTGTACAATTCTAGAAACAATTCTATCACAAGAAATGTATGGTTTATAATCATAAGGTCAGAAACCAAAATTATTTGCAGTACAAATACGACTGCCGGGTCTGACATTAAGATTATTTGGCTAATCTACTTTCCCCATCCACATTCCTCATTGTCCTGTTCAGTGTCATATAAATAGAGTCATGACACTTACGTTGACTCCAATTGTAATCGTGGAAAGCGGATGTGACGACATTATTTAGCGTACTGGAGTACTGGTGATATTCCTGCTGCTCTTCAGCCTTGTCCACCTCCATTGTAACCAAGGCATTTTCACTCGCTGGTAAGTAGACTAAATCACGTCTTTCCCCCCTTTTAACACATTCACGGGCCTCTCCAAGTTAATTTAAGTCAATTTTAAAGTCAATAAAGTAAATAATTTAAAAGTCAATAAAGTAAATTGTATTACATTAAACATTAACTAGAGCCGATTACGTGAAATAATAATGTTGCCTACCTTGGAGAGGCCCGTGAATGCGTTAAAAGGGTGAAAAAGACATGATTTAGTCTACTTACCAGTGAGTGAAATACAATGGAGGTGAACGGGGCTGAGGCTTGTTAAGACGCCACTCTCCATACACTGCTCTGGTCCTGTACATTTGTTCATTGTGTGTACATTTCTCTCACAATGTACTTCTAAAATGAATTGCATTTATGCATTGTGTGTGTAAAACAAAACATTAGTTAAGAAATCATCTATAACAACAATGCACTTATTATATTTTAATTTATATTTGTATATATTTATTATATTATATTTTTTAAATAGTCATTTCAGATCAGACATGACTCCACACTTTTCCCACTGCTAGCACTGGTTCAGTAGGGCCAATATATTGTGTGGCGCCATGTCCCTTATGCTGATTAAGCATTCATTATTTTAAAGATGCCTATTAAGGTTAGGCATACGGCATAAGGCACCAGAATAAACTCCCCTGAATAAACTCCCTGTCACACTTAGAACAACGGACTCACTCGCTAGCTTTCGCCGTGGACTGAAGACTCACCTCTTCAGACTCCACCTAAACCCTTAGCACTACAGAAAATCAATGACCATACATGAAGATAGTTAGCATTTGTTTTTAGGTTTTTTAGAACTTTAATTATATTGTGTTTTTTGTCTAGATAGATATCCATTTGCACTTGTTATATTGCTGTTGATGTACTGACATATTATCTTGTGATGTTTTGTATCTGCTTATTGTAAGGATTAAAAGCGTCTGCTAAATGCCTAAACTGTAAACTGTAAACCAGGCAAGATATGTTGCTGGGAGTCTGCAGTGCTTGCAAATGACATCTTCAGAGACTTTAGATCACATTGACTTGCATGTTTATTTTAATTATTATATATATATTTTTTTACAGCAATGATCTACAACAGTCTGTGCGTGTGATCTGTATACTCACACTCCTCTACCTGATTAAATCAAAAGTAGAGGCTTTTCAACTGTTTATTTTCATTTGTTCATCTTTTTCTAGTGTGGACATGCTGGTGTCCCTTCAGGTGACCTGACTGCCAGTGTGGACAACATGCTTGTGTCTCCTCAGGTTACCTGCCTGCCTGAAACTCTTGTCACAATGTTCACAGTGGTAAGGCCTTTCTCCAGTGTGGATACGCTCATGTGTCTTCAGATTATCCGACTTAATGAAACTCTTATCACAATGTTTACAGTGGAAAGGTTTTTCTCCAGTGTGGACTTGCTGGTGTCTCTTCAGCTGACCTAACTGCCTAAAACTCTTGTCACAATCTTCACAGTGGAAAGGTTTTTCTCCAGTGTGGATACGCTGGTGTGTCTTCAGGTCCCCCGACTTAATGAAACTCTTATCACAATGTTCACAGTGGAAAGGTTTTTCTCCAGTGTGGATACGCTGGTGTCTCTTACGCTCACCTGACGCACTGAAACTCTTGTCACAATATTCACAGTGGAAAGGTTTTTCTCCAGTGTGGATACGCTGGTGTGTCTTCAGGTCACCCGACGCACTGAAACTCTTATCACAAAATTTACAGTGGAAAGGTTTTTCTTCAGCGTGGTGGATACGCCGGTGTGTCTTCAGGTCACACGACTTACTGAAACTCTTATCACAATGTTTACAGTGGAAAGGTTTTGCTCCAGGGTGGACTTGCAGGTGTTTCTTCAGGTGACTTGACTGATTGAAGCTCTTGTCACAATGTTCACAGTGGAAAGGTTTTTCTCCAGTGTGGATACGCTGGTGTGCCTTCAGGCCAGATGAAAATCTGAAACTCTTGTTACAGACTTTACACAGGAAAGGTTTTTCTCCAGTGTGGACACCTCCACTTGTCTCCTTCCAATCACCACTGTCTTCAGAGACTTCTGTGTCAGATTCAACTTCAACTTTAGAGCAGTGTGAAGAGATGTCTTCATCAACTTCACTTTTCACTGCTAGTAATGTCAACATTGACCCACCCGGCTCCTCTGGTCTTTGAAGTATCGCCTCCTGTTCCTCTTTAATGTGTGGAGGCTCTGGTTCCTCCTGTTCCTCTTTAATGTGTGGAGGCTCTGGTTCCTCCTGGAGCAGACAGGGGCTCCTATCTTCTGGAAGATCTTCAATTTCTGAATCAACTTCAGATACACTGCCCTCTGATGAGTCACAACCAGATGAATCCTTAACCTGAAAAAAAAAGAAAAAAAAAAGGAGAAATAGGTTTTAAAGAACTTGTGGTGCCTTTTTCAAGAGGCGGACAGTGTGAACTTGCTAATCTAATTGTTTTGCCAATTCACCGTTTGTCAGCCTTCTGATTGGTCCCTGAGACTCCCTGACTGGCCAACCAGAAAAAAACTTTCACTTTTCGCTACCGGGGGTGGAGTTATGCAGTGGGAGAAAGTGGCTTCAGTCTTTCACCGCGGTGTGCATTGCGGAGCACGGCCAGCGTGCAGTACGGCGCCGCGCGGCCAAAGCGATTTCGATCATTATAATGGATAAGCTTCAACAGACTAGTTCACATGAACCTTATCAATGTAACTAAGAGTTTCGATTGGGTACATATATTTTAAAAGGGCAGAATTACGACAGCCAGCCTATTATGTAGTGGAATTATAGGGTGGCTGCCAGCTTCCTACCCAAGATGCACTGCGCTTTCTGTCTCTATTTCTGTCCTCTGCCTGTTCCAGAAGATTAAACGAATTAAAACATATATTTTCGGGGGGGAAACTCCTGTTTTGCAATGTAACTACTGTACTTTTTTCTTCCCTTTTTATTAATATCACGTAGATGTGTTTCTTTTGGTACTTTAAATATAGCTATAATGAGGCTATGAAAAATATTTTTTCTCCATTCATTTCCAATATAAAAACAACCTGCCCTGGTGTTTCTGTCCCACTGGGATTAAACTAATTAAAACATATATTTTCGGGGGAAAACTCCTGTTTTGCAATGTAACTACGGTACTTTTGTCTTCCCTTTGTATTAATATCACGTAGATGTGTTTCTTTTGGTACTTTAAATAGCTATAGTGAGGATATGAAAAAAATCTTTCCCCATCCACTTCCACTATAAAAGAATCTGCCCTGGTTGTTTTGTACCACCTAGTAACAAGAGCAAAATGGGGCGGGATTTGACAAAGAGTGGATTGAAGTTAACCCTCCCCACTCATTTGTGTGATTCGGGTGCAGTACTGCAGTTGTACATTTATCGCTCCGCTGTGTCTCACCATCAGAATGCTTCTCTCAACGGGCTGTGAGCTGCCTTACTAACGATGGCTCAAGCCGGCTTGAGCGCATCAGAGCCGACTCGGCTATAACTTCTTTATCTTTATTATTTCAATGAGCATAAACAAACATATAACAAACAAATATTTGAGTAGGAATGCAATCTTTATATACACATGTGAAAGACTATGTGCCAATCCATGCTTCATGTTATAGAAGCAGTGTATGACGTTATGTTGTATTCTGTTGGCCTTGTCTAGCCAATTCAAATACTCTTGATAATCTTAAAATTATTACTGTAGGGTTCGACTTTACATCCACATGGTTAGGATACCAAGAGCAGACCAAGAGCAGACCAAGAACAGAGCAAAAGGTCAAGTTTAGGCTACTAAGCATTGGGGGTTTTAAATGTACAAATTCAACATATTAATAGAAATTAATTAATTGACACAACAATGTGACTCATGATAGTGCTGTTGAAATACACCCATCCAGGTTAACTTTTTTTTACAGAAAGCCTTTTTTATATATATATAATTACATAAATGCAGATAAATCCCCTGCCCGGTAGTTCGCAGCACGCATCGGGTAGCGAGTGAACTCACGTTTAAGATCGCATTGATTGAGTGGTGATTTAAACAATATTGCAGACACAAGTTTTACTATCCAGACTTGACAGCAGAAGTTGTGAGACCGGGGTCATCTCATCAAGCTTGGAAATGCATAGCGATGATTTGCAGAAACTATAGCTGCAGTTAGGGTTGGGGACGGTAACCGCCGTACCGCGGTATACCGAGGTCTACCGCAGTGTCAGTGTGCTTACCACGGTAAAAAAAGACAAAAAAAAGTCTATTTTTTATTGGCAAACAAGCGAGTTTTAAAACAGGGGAGAAGCGAGGACCGCATGCGCTCCATGCCGCTCTGCTCTGGGCCGTGTACCACATGTTTGGAAGCCACATACGTCACTCAGAGACACAGACCTGCAAAGCCTGGGCAGGCAGCAGCCTCGTAGAGGAGTACAGAGCAGCGTAAACTTTCTCTGTGATCCACACGACACAAGGATGTTAATACATACCTTGTGTTGTGGCAGTTCATTTTTTATTCATACGGATTACTGGCGGAGCGCGGGCCGCGTGGACTAAAACCGAAAATGAAACAATTTTACTTTTTCCACCGCGTCGCGCGTTGTGCCCCGTCCGGCGGCGCGTCGGCGATTTTATAACCTTCTCTGTCAAGTCTTGTAACTAAAACCTGTATAGCAGCACTCAATCACTGCGATTTGAGAGTTGAGACGTGACGTGACGTGAGTTTACAGAATCACTGTACACGATCTGACTACCGTCCTCTTCTGGTTTGTTCATACACAGCTGTTTGTGTCTGAAAAGCCCAAGTAGCTAGCCTACGTTACTATGGGAACCCGACAGATCTAATAGCTCAGAATGCGTCGCGGATGCGATGTGTTGTGAGCTTGTAGATCTGCTCCTTTCAAAGCCAGACCCGCTGTGCTGTACGGAGAAGTATAACTCGGGCAGTCAGGCTGTGGAGAGGCGACTTTTGGGAAGATGATTGCAATATTTTGGCTTATCGCCGAACCTTAATTAATAGATACGGGGGGAGGGGGGGGGGGGGTGGGGTGCGGTAATTACCGCAATACCGGCGGTAAATGGGAAGACGGTAATCGCGGTAACAAAATGTCGATACCGCCCCACGCCTAGCTGCAGTTTAATTTTTGTTATTACGGCTTGTAACCGCTTTGTAAAAGCCTCGCCAGAATGAATCACAGCGTAATACCTAACGGCTGGCCTAAATTGATTTATATATTAAGCACATTGTGCTGTACAGGTTAATTGGGCTACATTTGATGAATTCAATTAAAACATTACAAATTAAATAAAATTCACAGGGAAAATCACCTAATAAAAACAAAACCAATATATTCATCCCACCGCCCAAGCCTAGCGTGATATGGTGAAAATCTACAAGCTCACAATGCATCGCATCATGGTGTGTTGTGAATGGTGAGCTTGTAGATTTGGTATTCTCACTATAGGTTTGTAAGGTTTAGCCTGTAATGACATGCCCAATACTTTGTTTCCCTTAATCAAAACGCTTTGCTGGAAATAGACAATCTACAATCGCAACGCATCACACTGTGAGATTTTAGATCTGTTATTTTGCTATTACAAAATATAGGGACTTGGGGTGTGGTTAGAAAAGCTTACCTTGTCAGCTGTGTCATCTGGAACAGATGAACAGCGTGAAGAGAGGAGCTGCTTAACGCCAGTCGACTGTTGTGATGCAACCCAGTACTTTATATAAGCCTGTGTTTTCATGTGATCAGTTGAGGTGCCGGCTAGAGGCTCTGTTGTCTCTCTATTTTCATCCACATCATCTTCACTTGTCAACGCCGACACACCAGCATCCTCTGGTCTTTGACGGAGCTCCTCGTGTTCCTCTTTTTGTGTAGGTTGTGGGTCCTCCTGGACCGGCCTGGAGCTCCTCTCCTCATGTTGTGGAGGATGTGTTTCCTCCTGGACCAGCCTGGAGCTCCTCTCCTCATGTTGTGGAGGTTGTGGTTCATCACATGAAGACATGAGCTATAAATGACAAAACAGATTCATGAGTGCTTGACATTAAGGCTTGTCCTTTTATCGGGGGCAAGTAACAAATCCTTTCTGACAAGTTAATTTAAAAGTTACTTGTCCGTGATGTTCCTAGCAGCTTTGTGCTGCAATGTGTATGCAATCTATGGACTGCCCATACTATGGAGTGGTTAACTTGCTAGTGTTACGTGTTGATGAGGAGTGGAACATTAAATCAGCCATCTTATTTACATATGAGTAGGCTATGCCCGACACTCAACAGACACACTGCAGTGCAGACACGACAGCTAAATGCTGCGTATCTCCAAGTGTTTGCGGTGAACTGGGAGTCAATTTGTGCATTTTTACTATTATTACATTATTACATGTTTACACATTGAGAGTTAATCTGTTCTACAGGGTTCTACGTGTGCTAAAATGAAACATTTCTTATAGAAAACAATTTGGTGTATCCTTCTTCCTTGTTGTATTTTATTTTTCTTTGTTTTAATGTGTAAACAGGGCACTTTATTATGGGGGGAAACAGTGTATTTTCCTTTTTGTAATGGGTGAAATAGCACATTTTAACACGTTTCCTCCCTTAACGGTTAAAATATGAACCCTTGTTGTAAAAAAACAAAGTTGTCCTTTAACTGATAAGGCCTAATGGAAACCAGTTAATGCAATTTCTCCAAATCAACACAAAGTGCATTTACTTAAGTACAATTTTGAGGTGTTTGTACTTTACTTGAGTATTTCCAATTTCCAATACTTTTACTTCTACTCCACGACATCGCAGATCCAAATATTGTACGTGTATTTGAAAACTTTAGTTACTAGTTACTTAGCCGCAAATTGCAAAACTAGATTTTTTTAAACGGTTGAATCTAGGGTTGCAATACCTTCCATAGGCAGCCAATGCATCAAAACAGTTGTTGCTATCTGATTGTATTAAACAACGTCAAACTCACCAATATTGGGCGTCTATGGAAAGCTTGGAGTATCCTCTTTCTATCTGCAAAGTGTTTGTTTCATAAAAACCCAGCGTTGACATGCTATGGGCTACTTTCTATCAAGAAATTAAGTGCTGGAGTTTGGAAGCGCTCGTGGGAAGTCACTCAGCGGTCCTGTGTACCAGCTGGTTCTAAATATCACATAGCCTAATACAGGAGGCAGCGGGACATGGCATTTTCTAAAACGGCTAGTTCCATTCCTTGATTCTGATTGGCTGGTTGCTGTGGTATATGAGACTATAACCCACACCTTGAATCAGTTTATATTAAAGCCAGGAGCGTTATTTCTTTGCACCGGGAAATACGCGGTCGCCTATTCTCCAGGCACATACTCGGCTGTTAGTTTAGGTTGCTATGCTAGCGTTTTTGATGTGATGTTCACCCACATAGCAGCTAAATCTGGATGAAAATAAACATGTGTATGGATCGGTGTATACTACCCCGGTAACCACTCGCCTCGCCTCTTGTGGCTTATTGCTTTAATATAAGACAAGCGCTTCCTTAGTTCACTTAAAAAAAAACATGTCTGCTCGGATTTATTGACAGATATAACTCATAACATGTCTACGCTGTTTTTTTATGAAACAAACATTTGCAGATAGAAAGAGGATACTTCAAGCTTTTCATACAGCCCATTGGTGAGTTTAAAAACTGTTTTGATGCATTGGCTGCCTGGGAGGTATTGCAACCCTATATTCAACCGATTTAATTGGAACAAAATCTAGTGTTGCAATTTGCGGCTACTAGTTAATTTGCAGATATAAATTACAATATTATAAAACATACATAAACCACTTCAGCCCTATTTTATTACATGGCTATTTGTTTTCAAATATTTAGAACTTTAACTTTTGGTACTTTACATGCCTTTTGGTACATTTTGATGCCAACACTTTCATACTTTTATTTTGAATTCGGGACTCTTACTTCTTAACAGCAGAATTGTGGGAAACTGGGGTAATTAAAATGGTTGAGAATCACTGCTAGAGCCCTGCAAATCTTCTCTTATGGGGGTCCCTGGTATATATTTTTAAATGGGGGTCCGCGAGCTAATAAGTGTCGGGAGCCTTGACATGAAAAAGTTTGAGAACCACTGGCACTGGCCTCAGGAGTGTCGCTAGCTAGCTTTTAGCTAGCAATTTAGCCATAAACTCCATTGACTTTCAGCAGTCGCAATGGGCATAAAACACGTTACGTTATGGCATGACAGATAGTGTAGTAACATTTAGCGGACTGTGTTAGGCAGCTCGCTCCCTATTGGGACGCGAACCCCAGCCAGCCCCCCCACTCAGCAAACGAGGAAGCAACCCGCAACGCCAAGAAGGCAAGGCCTACGGTCTTATCTCTTGCAGGGTCTTTACACTATGTTCTGTATACCGTGGCTTTCAAGTACTTACATTTTTTGTTATTTGTATCAGTCAAAAGAAGAAATGGAAGAATAGAATACTGGCGAAGGGGAAGCGAATCCGACTCCGTGTCCTTTGTCCAAACTGCCTCTAGTCTGTTCCGCTAGCAACAATAACCTAGCAACAATAAGACTATCGGTGGCCTATCTCTTCATAATAAGAGTATTCCTGAAGCCATTGAAAAACGATTAATTTGCACATTAAAATATAAATTAAGCATTTAAACGCAGAAGGCTAGCAACTCAAATTATGTTTCAGTATAATAAGTGTAATAATAATAATAACAATAGATAGATAGATAGATAGATAGATAGATAGATAGATAGATAGATAGATAGAGCGAAGAGCAGGACCAAGGTCCGCTGGCCTTCGCGCCGCTTGCAATGTCGTGGACAATAATCAAACGCCTCCGCCCAGAACTGCGGTGTCATTTCCAAAAACGCATCAGGGTGATCTGGGGTGCAGCCTAACGTCGGTTAAACGTCCGGTCAGAAACAGAAACGGAAACGATTCGTATGCACTGATGTGTGTGTACGTGGAAATGGCCGGATAAAGTAGGGGCAAGCTCAACCGGGTCTGATTTAGTGAGCACTGAACATGAAATAGAAAAGCTCTGGCGTGCTCTTATTGTGAAGAGATCGAGCTGGTCACGGAACACAGCTACTCCAAGCTCAAATAAGCTAACATCAGAGGGTAAACGTTATACAGACAGACACACGTTGTGTTATTGTAGGCCTATAGGTTTTTAGTGTTTAACTTGTGTCTGCGCTTGTCTTTTGCCCGTCTGTGTAAATAGTGTTGGCACGTCTAGAGTCCATTACAATTAAGTGAAGAGACGTTTTGTAGTGGGTTTAAACCCAGCTGGACATTTTGAGGGACATTCTGCTGTTTTCAAGGTTAAGACACACACAAAGAGGACAACCCAGGTAGAGCTTTGAGCAACTGCAGGGCTTCACTCGAAGTTCCTCTGGCAACGTGGGATGAGATTGAGAATACGGTGAGTGAAATACCACGTTAACCTGCTGCCAAATGAGAAAACAGTGAGTGAAATACCACGTTGATTGGTTGATTGAATACCCTACTTAATTATCAGTTCGCATAGGTAAAGCATAGGCCTAGGACATTTCAGATACAATGTCTACTAAAAGCATTTAAACCTCAAGAAAGCGCAGTGGCTCGTATATTGGGATCCTTATAGCCTACTCAATTAATTAAAAAGTGAGTGGGTTTTCCATTTGCACAAATTACTATCAAATTGTTGAGGATTATTTGTCTAATACAAAAGAAAGCTTGAAAATTAATCATTGTAGCCTACTTACATTAAAGAGGTATTATAAGTCGATTCTATATGAAAGAGGATTACTTTTTAAATACATGTACTACAGTATCACACAAAAGTAGTGAAAATTGCAGATCTACACTCAAAATGTGTCACACTGTATGACACAGTTTGAGCTTGTAGATTTTTTCTTGTTCAAACCTCTCATTTTAGATAGTCTCTCATTTTAGATAAGCTATTTACCTTTAACTCATACAGTGCCAAACGACTTTACTATCCTAAAACGATCCTAAACGATCTTACTATCCGGACTTCCCTGCCAAACGACTTAAATCGACTTTTACTTAGAAAAAAAAAATGATTTTCTTTTTTTTTTCTTTTTTTTTTTTGGACCCCATTAAATCTAGTAAACATGATTTCAATCACGATTTTGCATGTTCCACCCCCATACAACCCCATCTTTCATACAGGGCAGCCATCTTTGTTTACATAACATGTAAAACATAATGGCTATTATCTCAAGAATGCCTGAACGGATTTCCAATCTGATTTTTTTGTTTGAAAGCTGTGAACAGCCTGCACAAACATGGTGCATGGGCGTGCATGATCTGTGCACTATAAATTACATGGAAGTCTATGGAGATTTATGGCAGGGAACACCCAAAGAAGGCATATTTAATTGGCAGTAACTGAGGGGTGCCATGTACGTTTTTTACAATTTTCTTTTTCTTTTTTTCCATGTGTCTGAGGTTACTTCATTAGACCCCTTGTTGTAGTCGTTATGTGCAATGATGTCTTATTTTATTTTATTTTATTTGGGGTTTCTTACTGCTAGGTGTTGCGAGTCAAAAGTGCCAATCAAACAAGAATTGAATAATTATTCAATATTAAGGTTTTGTTGCTTGTTGTTTCTTGTCAAAGTGGTGGACATACAGTTTCTGTTGAATACTAATTACGTGGGGCAAGGTCCAGGCCTGACACATCTGTGATCTAGCTAGGCACATATTCAAGCTTAATTAGGATCCAAAACTGATTAGTATTGAGAAATTACAGATGTAACAATGCAACAGGATTAGGTCAATGAGGAGGAAGAGGCTGACTGTCTTTCAGCAAGAACTGGACTGGGACAAAAGATTTAACAGTAACAATTAATTGCCTATCAAATCAAGTCTGGGACCCCTGAATAGAGATGAATCTACAGTGCGTTGCCCTGTTTGCAGTGTCTTTGGATTGGATAGGGTTAGGGTATATAGGCTCTCCCCTAATCCTGCTGTCCGGAGGCAGAAAAACGGAAGCACTAACACACAGCAAGAGTGGACACTGACTACTGACAAACTACTATTAGTCCCATTTAAGCTATTCTGTTCTGTCGTGTTGATGTCACCCTGCTCATTGATGATACTTTTACTTAAGTATAAAATGTGAGTACTTTTAAATCTATGCATACGATAACAACTTTTAACAGCATTGTAATCGCCCTCCTGTGCAGGAGTGGAAAGGACAACAACGTCATGTAGACGAGTCATTATGCTCGTTCATATAATCCATGGTGTCGCCCGCCGAATATAGACGACACTGGTCTGATCTGCATTCTGCAGTCCTCGTGCGTGCACACACACGCGCGCGGTAGAGCCGCCTCGTTATCAACGTAAAAGTAGTTGAAAGAATTAACACACAGCAGCAGTAAGACTGCGACGCAGTTAGACAACATTGCTATCAGCTGCCGTTAGATCTACTCTTTGAAGCAATGTTTTGGTGCGTTGAGGAAAGGACACACAGACAGCAAGGTTTGTCTCACTGTTGCACACGTACGCATGCCGTGTACGAAAAACAGCGATTTTCTGACATTTCAAAATCATTCCCTCCCCCTCATTGTCATACCACAACAGGTGTGGGCTTGGCCAGTGTTGCATTGGTCCGGTCACTTGTGTAGACGCCGTCCTGTTGATTACATGACTTTAGAGATACTGTGTAGCGCTTTGCGTGATTTTAGGGCAACATCTGTAGGAGCAGTGTCCAAAAATGTCTTTTCTTTTTTTTTTTGTCCAAAAATGTTTTCTTTTTTTTTTAAGAATCTGCCTCATGGTGGCGCTAGAAGATGGCCATGTGAGAAATGAGGGTGTGTTGTGTGATGTTGTGGTTTGGCAGCCAAGGAGTGTGTGTGCAAAGTTTGGCATGGATCGGGGCAATGGTGGCGGAGATATGAGTAGGGCGAAAGTGTGACGTGTGACAGACTGACATCCGTTGGAGGTTTTGATAGTAACTGCGAACTGACGGTCGCAATAACATCACCACTATCACCAAGAAAGCCCAACAGCGACTGTACTTCCTCAGGCAACTGAGGAAGTACAGGGTGAGCCAACGACTGTTACTCCGTTTCTCCGTTCTTCCATCATACAAAGCATCATCACCTCATCTATCACTGTCTGGTATGGTTCAGCTGATCGGGAGTCGCTCTCCATTCCGACATGTCGCCACTCCGAAATTGACTTCTAATTGTCGGAGTGGCGACACTCCCATAGAGGTTAAGTTTAGGGTTAGGGTTAGAGATAGGGTTAGTGTCGGAATGGAGACATGTCGGAAAGGAGACATGTCGGAGTGGCGGGATGCACCCCAGCTGATCAACTCAAAATCCAAACTACATTAATAAGGCAGCAAAAATCATTGGTTGTGACCTCCCCACTCTGGACTCTATATACTTCCCGAACCATCACTCGTGCCAGTAAAATAATTAAGGACCCTTCCCACCTAGCCCACCGTCTGTTCCACCTTCTACCATCAGGGAAACTCTACAGATCAATTCATGCCAAGACCACAGCCATACGAACTCTGAACTCCCTCAGTACACCACTCCCTCTCCCCCCTCACACTAGCTACATGGTTGTCTGTCTTGTTTTCTGTTTTCATGTTTTTTATTGTTGGTAGTGATAATGGTTTAAATATCTACATGTCTTGTTCCTTGTTTTTGTCAGAGCTGCAACACATTATGTACTGAAACCATATACAACCAACCTGGTTGTGTAAAAGTCATGAAAAATACATGCTGTTTTTATCTTTGAAAGGCTGTGGGGGGTGTCCACTAAAGGCAGTGAAATGATTATTCTAGCCACAAGATATCGATGCACTCTAGGAGTGTAGCATCAGAAATAATTCAAAACTACACCAGTCACCAATCACTGGAACTCACCTGTACGTGTCACCAGGTGAGGTTTTTAGTGCCTACAAGAATAACTGCTCTCAGGTCTTTAAACTAGACTGCACTCTGCCGAGGTGCCAACTTGCATCTCGTGCACTCTTGGCCATAATATGGCCTACATGTGCTACTGCGATCAGTGCTGTTCGGTGCTGTCTGTCTGTATGTGTGGGTGAGCAAGTTAGCACTCTGTCGAGGTGGTAAATTTACATAGCATTTATGTTGCGCCTTTATCCAAGGCGCTTTTCAGAGATTGTGCATTACATTCACCAAACTTGCACCTTGTTATTTATTGTTATCAGTTCACACTTGTTGGTGGTGACATCACTGAGAAAGCTGCTCCCTCATTGGCTAAAGGCCCTGCCTTTGTACTGTGTGCTGGAAACAGACAGCCAGAAACAGACGGCACCGAACGCAGTACTTGCACACTCTGTTGGGCAAGTAATTTTCTACAAGATTTTACACAAGATTTCTACCCTAAAATATAATTATCAATGACTGCATTCAAGGTTCATATGTTGAGAGTTGGTCTTGGGTATTGCCTTTACCTTCAGCAAACATTATTGTTAATCCCTACTAGGTTTCCAGTTACTAAAGTCCTTATTCACAATTCTCGTTTCAGACCTGTGTATGGAGTCCAGACTGCAGGTGAAGATGAACGATCCAGTCTCAGCCAGGGACATTTCTATTAAACAGGAGGAACCTGAAGACGTGTCTATTAATCAGGAGGAACCTGAAGACATTTCTATTAAACAGGAGGAACCTGAAGACCACCCACATCTTAGTACGTATTTTCACTGCACATTAACCTTGGCAAAAAATGTAATCACAATGATATTAGTCAGTTATTATATGACCCCAATGAAAAAAAAAGTCCCCAGGACTTTGTGTTATCCTTTTGGCCTTTTACTGTGCAGCACAGTACCTCCCCGTTCTATTAAAATGTTTTGCCTAACAAAGAATGCAATCAATCCAATCAATCAAACAATCAACCAATCAATATGCAATAGGCATCATTAAATATGCAATACAAAAGAAACACTGTACCACATGTCGTAGGCCAAAGCATCTAGAACAGGGTTGGTCTGTCACACAGCTCAAGCATTATGACATGAAACAGAAGCACCTTCAGCCATAAAGTTTGCTGTAGTTGAAAACTATGAAAACCCAGTGTTTCCCCTATGTGCATTTCGCTGTGGCGGCCCGCCACACCTTGTTTTTGACTGCCACAGCTTGATTTTTAGGAAAAGTATGTATTGGAACTTGGAAGTTGGCTTGTGTCTCTTCCAAACTACCAGTGGTTGATTAGCTTTGCTGCTGAATAAATTAACTTGAAGCTAGGACGAATGAATGAGGAAACACAGAAATTAGTTTGTGACAAGATCTCGGCAGCACCATACAGCCGATTTAGGACGGTACCCTGTTAATACTTTATCAGTCAAAACTTTAAACAACATGGAGCTAAAGTTAAACTTTTAGACTAAAGTTATAACACAAACACGTGTCAAGGAGTCACATTTATTTATTTGTTTTTCACCATAATTCGTTGCCGGATAATAAAACTAAATATATCGATTGCTGTTACTTTTTAAAATGTGTATTTAGCTCTAATCTTGTGAAAAAAACAAACAAAAAAAAAACAAAAAAACTTTGGAGCCTGGTTTCAGCAAGAGCCGTTGGCCACCGCGTCCACGTCCATGGACGCGGCCGTGGACGCGTCCATGGACGCGGCCGCGAAAAAAACGGCCGTGGACGCGGCCAGGATGAACAGGTTTTATCTGTCCGTAAATGTGGTTTAGGCCGCGTCCACGGACGCAAACGGCCGGCCGTCCCGGCCGTGGACGCAGACGGCCGGGGACGCGGCCGTGGACGAGGCCGTGGACGAGGCCGCGGACGCAAACGGCCGGCCGTGGACGAGGCCGCGAAAAAAAGGCAGTGAAAAAAAAAAAAAAGGGTGTCTATTGTATGTATTTTTTGATGGAGAATTCAAATATGACCTTCTTTTTTGCATAGGACAACTCTAACCTGCATCAATTGGTATTTTATAATTGCCAATTGTACCCTATCCATCTAAAAAACAAATTGGATGTCTATTGTATGTATTTTTTGATGGAGAATTCAAATATTACCTTCTTTTTGGGATAGGACAACTCTAACCGGCATCAATTGGTATTTTATAATTGCCAATTGTACCCTATCCATCTCAAAAACAAATTGGATGTCTATTGTATGTATTTTTTGATGGGGAATTCAAATGTTACCTTCTTTTTTAGATAGGACAACTCTAACCTGCATCAATTGGTGCATCAACCTACTATCTATCTATCTATCTATCTATCTATCTATCTATTTATTTATTTATACTTCACCTTTAGTCCAGAAGAGAGTTCAGCCTCAGGAACTTGCACACATGGAACTGTGTCATGACTGTGTCATGGAGCTAAAACAGAGCTATGTTAAATACTCACAATGACTCTGATGGACCAATCAGGGTGGTGGTGGGGGGAGGGATCAACAATAGACAGAAACTGGATAATGCTTTGTTAACTGTCCCACCTAAGTCCCTGCTAGTCTGAACAAACATCACCTTCCCTCTCATAATACTACTACTACTACTACTACTACTACTACTACTACATTTATATAAAGCTGCTCTTGCATTTGAATGAAAGTCTGACACAAGTTAAGGTTAACTTAGGTAGTATTTCATTTTGCTGGCTTTTAGGGTCTGTGTGTGAGTGTGTAGGCTCACAAATTATTATAATTGTCATTAAGTGACTCTATCTATCTATCTATCTATATATCTATCTATCTATCTATCTATCTATCAATCTATCCATCTATCTATTTATTTATACTTACTGTTTACATTTTCTATAAATATTTATTTCTATATAAAACTCAGTTGTGTGGAGTTATTGTGTGCCTTTTCTTGTAGCTAAAGAGTCCATTTGTTCACTAGACATTAAGTCAAGGTTACTATTTTGAGTTGAAGCTAAGTGTTTTATTGCGTTGTGGTTTAACATGATTTAAAAGGCAAATTCATTGTTATGGTTACTTTAGAAGACTGCTTTTGCATTCATGAGTTAAAAAGAGAGCCAAGCTAATTCAAAGAGTTAAGTTAAAGGAACACAAAACATGACCTAACTCACAGCTGCCATTGGACAGACAGTTACAACATACTCTTATCTTTCACAGAACAGACAATTATCATTTATTTTATCTATTTGAGACTATGTAGCTGCTCTAGGGGAAATAGAGCATTATATCAGCCTATTCAATTGATAATGACCAATGGGTGCCAGTTTCTAAGTAGTTAAAGCATATTAACATAACAATATATGTGGCCTAGACATGGATATTGCCCAATCAACTCGTAATCTACAGAAATGTCCACCACATCACACAGTATAAAACCTAGTAGGCTTAGTGGATTACCTATGTTAAATCATGTCAGGTTAGTTTGGTTCAAGGTTCAAGTATAATAATTTATGAGACAAATATGTAAACAGCACAAATTTACAATCACATCTAGGCTAGAATGATAACATAAAGTCCTGACTACTCCTTGTTATTGTGGTCCTAAATACTACAATGATTAGTTTGGATGCATTGCTTCTATCATGTCCAATTAAAAATAAATACATTACATACATACAGAAATCTGCCTTCTCCTGTATTGTATTAGTGACATTCATTATAAATAGTAAAATAACAGGACAGAGCAAAAGGCCTATGTTGTGTCTTTATCTGATCACATGCAATCAGACACTCACACTGCACAGCAATACTTTATTACAGGCTCAAGGCCCACAGGGTAAGAAGACAATACATTACAAAGATAATAATTAAAAAAACAACAACAGAGAGTACATTCACCAAGCCCCACCGGAGCTAAAGAGGCACTCATGCCAGTGTCCTCTAACGGTAGACGTGTACCTGACAGAGCTTTCCCCACATTGGTTACAGATATAAGGTTTCTCTCCGGTGTGAATTTGTTGGTGTATTTTGATATGTTCCAGTCTAGGAAAGCTCTTTCCACACTGGTCACAGCAATAAGGTTTCTTTCCAGTGTGATTTTTCTGGTGTGCTTTGAGATGATGCATATCACTGAACCTTTTCTCACACTGGACACAGCAGTATATGGCTTCTCACCAGTGTGGATTTTCAGGTGTCTTTTCAGAGCCGTCTTCAGAGTGAACCTTTTCCCACATTGGTGACAGCAGTAAGGTCTCTCTCAAGTGTGGTGAATATGCTTGTGTTGTACGAGGCTAGATTTTACAGTGAAACGTTTGCCACAGTGTTCACAGCAGTAAGGCTTTTCTTCGGTGTGAAATCTCTGGTGTACTTTCAGAGCAGCCATTAAACTGAACTTTTCCCCACATTGAACACAGCTGTATGGTTTCTCTCCTGTGTGAATTCGTTCATGTATTTTGAGATAAGACAATCGAGTAAAGCTTTTCCCACACTGGTCACAGCAATAGGGCTTCTCTCTAGTGTGAATTCCCTGGTGTTCTTTTAAAATCCCCTTTTGAACAAATCTTTTCCCACACTGGTCACAACAATAAGGTTTCTCTCCAGTATGTGAACGCTTATGATCTTTTAATTGTCCAGACCGAGCAAAATACTTCCCACATTGTTCACAGCTGAATGGCTTCACTCCGGTATGAATTCTCTGGTCTACTTTGAGATAATAAATTGAGCTGAAGGCTTTTTCCACATTGGTCACAACAGCTCACAACAGCACTGTCTTGGTTTAACTGAGGACAGCACAGGACAGGGAGAGAAAACACACACCTGATAAGAGCCAGATTCACACATTGATCAGCATTTAAGTAACATCATCATTATTATTGTTGAGTCTGAAAAGAACAATACAATGTGATAGATCTTTACACATCTGACCCATAACATTATTAGCAATTCACATAGTTACTATAATAGGTGAGTCTTCTAGCTTTTTAAAAATGTAATATTTCATTAATTATTTCTCTTACTAAGTGGAACATCCCACTTCTTAATTGTATATTATTTGGAAAGGGTTGAGTAGCAAAATGTTTGCCATAAATTCAATGCTGAGTTGCATTTGTTTTCCTACATTTTCCCCTTCAATGTATTATTACAATGTATTTACTATTTCTTACTTAGGTCTACTTAACTTAGTATTTTTACATTATTATATTGATCAACATTAACACATAGTGTGTGTTAGGTTAGGTTAGTTGCAGAGTGTCCACAACTGTCCAGAATACACTGTACATAATTTCAAGACTCCAGACTTCAAGTGAAGATGAAATCTCTAGACGGCACCAGCGGCAATTCTGATGAACGGGTGGAACCCAAAGACCATCAAGATCTCTGTAAGTCACAGACTGAGTAAGTCTCCAGATAAACTCACACACATCAAAGTGTTTAAACATTACTTTTATCATTCATGACATAATATCATGTTACTGTTACCTACATGCCTTTATATGGGGAGAACCAAGCAACTTTGACCCGGTGATGATTTTGCTTTTAATAGAAAGGAATCCCTTACATTGTTGTATGTTAAATTACTTTCTGATCTGTTTGTGTTCATTATAACAGCCACAGGAAAGATACATTGTTTCAGATTGTTCCAGAGACTGATGACAGACCCTGGATGTAGCTCTGTCAGGTACACGTCTACCATTAGTGGACACTGGCATGAGTGCCTCTTTAGCTCCGGTGGGGCTCGGTGAATGTACTCTCTGTTGTTGTTTTTTTAAATTATTATCTTTGTAATGTATTGTCTTCTTACCCTGTGGGCCTTGAGCCTGTAATAAAGTATTGCTGTGCAGTGTGAGTGTCTGATTGCATGTGATCAGATAAAGACACAACAGAGGCCTTTTTTGCTCTGTCCTGTTATTTTACTATTTATAATGAATGTCACTAATACAATACAGGAGAAGGCAGATTTCTGTATGTATGTAATGTATTTATTTTTAATTGGACATGATAGAAGCAATGCATCCAAACTAATCATTGTAGTATTTAGGACCACAATAACAAGGAGTAGTCAGGACTTTATGTTATCATTCTAGCCGAGATGTGATTGTACATTTGTGCTGTTTACATTTTTGTCTCATAAATTATTATACTTGAACCAAACTAACCTGACATGATTTAACATAGGTGAATCCACTGAGCCTACTAAGTTTTATACTGTGTGATGTGGTGGACATTTCTGTAGATTACGAGTTGATTGGGCAATATCCATGTCTAGGCCACATATATTGTTATGTTAATATGGTTAACTACTTAGAAACTGGCACCCATTGGTCATTATCAATTGAATAGGCTGATATAAAGCTCTATTTCCCATAGAGCAGCTACATAGTCTCAAATAGATAAAACAAATGACAATTGTCTGTTCTGTGAAAGATAAGAGTAGGCCTATGTTGTAACTGTCTGTCCAATGGCAGCTGTGAGTTAGGTCATGTTTTGTGTTCCTTTAACTTAACTCTTTGAATTAGATTGGCTCTCTTTTTAACTCATGAATGCAAAAGCAGTCTTCTAAAGTAACCATAACAATGAATTTGCCTTTTAAATCATGTTAAACCACAAAGCAATAAAACACTTAGCTTCAACTCAAAATAGTAACCTTGACTTAATGTCTAGTGAACAAATGGACTCTTTAGCTACAAGAAAAGGCACACAATAACTCCACACAACTGAGTTTTATATAGAAATAAATATTTATAGAAAATGTAAACAGTAAGTATAAATAGATAGATAGATAGATAGATAGATAGATAGATAGATAGATAGAGTCACTTAATGACAATTATAATAATTTGTGAGCCTATACACTCACACACAGACCCTAAAAGCCAGCAAAATGAAATACTACCTAAGTTAACCTTAACTTGTGTCAGACTTGAATTCAAATGCAAGAGCAGCTTTATATAAATGTAGTAGTAGTAGTGTTATGAGAGGGAATGTGATGTTTGTTCAGACTAGCAGGGACTTAGGTGGGACAGTTAACAAAGCATTATCCAGTTTCTGTCTATTGTTGATCCCTCCCCCCACCACCACCCTGATTGGTCCATCAGAGTCATTGTGAGTATTAACATAGCTCTGTTTTAGCTCCATGACACAGTCATGACACAGTTCCATGTGTGCAAGTTCCTGAGGCTGAACTCTCTTCTGGACTAAAGGTGAAGTATAAATAAATAGATGGATAGATAGATGGATAGATAGATAGATAGATAGATAGATAGATAGATAGATAGATAGAAGTTTGATGCACCAATTGATGCAGGTTAGAGTTGTCCTATCTAAAAAAGAAGGTAACATTTGAATTCCCCATCAAAAAATACATACAATAGACATCCAATTTGTTTTTGAGATGGATAGGGTACAATTGGCAATTATAAAATACCAATTGATGCAGGTTAGAGTTGTCCTATCCCAAAAAGAAGGTAATATTTGAATTCTCCATCAAAAAATACATGCAATAGACATCCAATTTGTTTTTTAGATGGATAGGGTACAATTGGCAAATATAAAATACCAATTGATGCAGGTTAGAGTTGTCCTATGCAAAAAAGAAGGTCATATTTGAATTCTCCATCAAAAAATACATACAATAGACACCTTTTTTTTTCTTTTTCGCTGCCTTTTTTTCGCGGCCTCGTCCATGGACGCGTCCACGGCCGGCCGTTTGCGTCCACGGCCGCGGCCTCGTCCACGGCCTCGTCCACGGCCGCGTCCCCGGCCGTCTGCGTCCACGGCCGCGTCCACGGCCGGGACGGCCGGCCGTTTGCGTCCTTGTACGAGGCCTCGCGTCCACGGCCGTTTTTTTCGCAGCCGCGTCCATGGACGCGTCCACGGCCGCGTCCATGGACGTGGACGCGGCGGCCAGCGGCTGTCTCTCCCTGGTTTAGAGTTTCCAGTATTTTTTTAGTAACTGTCTGGTCAGTCTTAGTCTTAGTAGGTCATAGCTATGTACATGGAAGATGGAAAAATACCAGTTCTCACTTTTGTTGTTCTGCTCCTAGACATTCTGCACGTGGTTGTATGTAAAGAGGAGGATCCTCCTGAACAGGAGAGGAGCCCCAGTCTGCTGCAGGAGGAACCAGAGCCTCCACACATTAAAAAGGAACAGGAGGAGATACTTCAAAGACCAGACGAGCCTGATGGGTCAATGTTGACATTACTAGCAGTGAAAAGTGAAGTTGATGAAGACATCTCTTCACATCGCTCTGAAGTTGAACTCAAATCTGACACTGAAGTCACTGAAGACAGTGACGATTGGGGGGAGACAAGTGGAGGTGTCCACACTGGAGAAAAACCTTTCCAGTGTAAACTCTGTAGCAGGCGTTTCATCTTTTTATCTTACTTGAAGAGACACCAGCGTATCCACACTGGAGAAAAACCTTTCCATTGTGAACATTGTGACAAGAGTTTCAGTGTTTCAGGTAACCTGAAGAGGCATCAGCGTGTCCACACTGGAGAAAAACCTTTCTACTGTACACATTGTGACAAGAGTTTCCGTTTGTTAGGTAACCTGAAAGCACACCAGCATATCCACACTGTAGAAAAACCTTTCCACTGTGAACATTGTGACAAGAGTTTCATTAAGTCACGTGACCTGAAGGCACACGAGCGTATCCACACTGGAGAAAAACCTTTCCACTGTACACATTGTGACAAGAGTTTCCGTTTGTTAGATAACCTGAGAGCACACCAGCGTATCCACACTGGAGAAAAACCTTTCCACTGTAAACATTGTGATAAGAGTTTCAGTAAGTCAGGTGACCGTAAGAGACACCAGCGTATCCACACTGGAGAAAAACCTTTCCACTGTACATATTGTGATAAGAGTTTCAGTAAGTCAGGTGACCTGAAGACACACCAGCGTATCCACACTGGAGAAAAACCTTTCCACTGTGAACATTGTGACAAGAGTTTCAGTCAGTCAGGTCACCTGAAGAGACACCAGCATGTCCACACTGGAGAAACACCTTCCCACTGAAGAGACACCAGCCTATCCACACTGGAAAAAGGAGGGGGAAAAAGAAAAGAAAAGAAATTGTTGAAAAGTTGAAAAAAAAGTCTGATCTGAAATACTGTTTGATTTAATTCGTTCAGTTTTTTCACGTGTCCATGCTTCAAATTACTTAACTAATAACTTTTCCCCCCTAGTTTTAAAAATAACGTTAAACATTACTGTTTTTTTCATTAATGGAGGATTAGGTGACAAGCAATTAAAGAGGCAGGGAATCATACATACAATTAATTAATTACATACAATTAAAGCTGCAAGCAGCGACGACCGGGCCCTCGCAGCTCTACCCACGTCACAAGGGGCAGCAGAAGAGGGGGCGGGGCTATGTTACACCAACCAATTAAGGACAAAGAAACTAGTCAAATGACACCACCCACAAGTTTGTAAGACAAATGGTTGAAAAGTTACTGGTGCTATTTATTATCGGCCAATCAGAAGAGGGGGTGGGGCTAAGTTAAACCAATTTAAGTGAAGGACTCTGAAACATTTCAAATGACACCACCCACAATTCTGTACGACAAACGTTTGATGAGTTACAGCCAAATAAAGTTTCGGCCAATCACAAGAGGGGACGGGGCTAAGTTAAACCAATTAAGCTGAAGGACTCTGAAACAAGTCAAATGACACCAACCACAATTCTGTACAACAAACGGTAGACGAGATAAAGCCAAATAAAGTTTCGGCCAATCAGAAGAGGGGGGGGGGCTAAGTAAAACCAATTAAGCTGAAAGACTCTGAAACAAGTCAAATGACACCACACACAAGTCATTACGACAAACGGTTGACGAGATAAAGCCAAATAAAGTTCTGCCAATCAGAAGACGGGGCGGGGCTAAGCTAAACCAATTAAGATGAAGGACTCTTAATCAAGTCAAATGACACCACCCACAAGTATGCACGATTCATTCAGCGGAAGAATTATAATCTTTACAATTACAATAGGGTCCTCACACCATTATGTGGTGCTCGGGCCCTAATTAAATATAATAAATACATAGTCATTGATGATTTATTTAGGAAGATGTTAATGTTTTGTTTGTTTTACACACAATGCATAAATGCAATTCATTTTGGAAGTAAATTGTGAGAGAAATACAATAAACAAATGTACAGGACAAGGAGGAATGTGGATGGGGAAAGTAGATTAGACAAATAATCTTAATGTCAGACCCTGCAGTCAAATTTGTGCTGCAAATTAGTTTGGTTTCTGACCTTATGATTATAAACCATACATTTCTTATGATAGAATTGTGCAGTTTTAATGTCATGATTTGATGTAATCTCGCTGTGTTCCATTACACACCTAATGGAGCATCATAGGACCACTTGGAAACAAGACTCCAGGGTTCTTTGTGTTATCCTTTTAGTATTACTGTATTATTGTACCACTATACTGTTTTTGCAAATTGTTAAAGTATTTAATCAATTATCAATCAAACCATATTAGTTATTATACATGTCTTATCTGAGGGGGGAATGCATGCATTATTACACCTAATGTAATGCCTGTTATTGCTAGTGGGTGTGGTTGTATACTTTCTTGTGGCCTTACATCTTATTCTTGGCACACCATCACATGAAATATCATCTTCAGTTACACCATTTTAGGTCAGCCTGACCCAGTGCGATTGATCCTTTATTCAGGACCTTTCCAGGGAGGGTTTTCATGTGCGTCTTGCTGTGTCACCCTTTCTTGTTTTATTTCGATTTATTTGCACCGACCATTGGACACTTTTTGTTTGGCTCTGCACTATTGGGTTGTGTTAGTAGTATTGAGTATTTTGCTTGTGTTTGACATAGTGGTGAGATACTTGTAGCACTGTTGTTATGGACACTTTTGTTTGGCACTTTATTGATAAATTGTGCTTTAAGTATTGCTATTCACTTTTTAAGTATTGCTATTACACTTATGAGCATTGACTTTTTTGACACTTGTATATATTCTTTTTTGGTGTACTTTGCTCTTTTACTGTATACACTGTTTTTTTTTTTCTTTTCTAAAGACACATGGGCGTATGCCGCGTATCCACACTTTTCAGCTGTTCGTCTGACCTTAAGAAACACCAGTGTGTCCACACTGGGGAAAAACCTTTCCAATTTGAACATTGTGGCAAGAATTTCAGCTGTTCTTCTGACCTTAACAAACACCAGCGTGTCCACACAGGAGAAAAACCTTTCCATTGTACACATTGTGACAAGAGGTTCATCTGACCTTAACAAACACCAGCGTGTCCACACAGGAGAAAAAAACCTTTCCATTGTACACATTGTGACAAGAGTGTCAGATGTTCATCTGGCCTTAAGAAATACCAGTGTATCCACACTGGAGAAAAGCCTTTCCATTGTACACATTGTGACAAGAGCTTCCGTTAGTCGTCTGTCCAGAAAGCACACCGGCATATCCACACTGGAGAAAAACCTTTCCACTGTAAACATTGTGACAAGAGTTTCAATCAGTCAACTAACCTGAAGACACACCAGCTTGTCCACACAAGGGAAAACTCCTCGCAATGTTAACAGTATGACAAGCGTTTCAGTGATTTTAAGTGAATCTGAAAAGAGTGCATTCACACCAATGGAGAAACAATTTAACAGCTGTATGTTGGCAGGGACAGTTGGATAGACACAAACATATTATAGCGATATATATTGATCCAATATCCATATATCCATATTGTAAGTGTCTGGGACACTTGGTCATTTTAACTTCAATTACTGCTATAATTTGAAGTTATTTGGTTTTCTTTAGCTATTTTCTTTGATTATTTGGTTTGCTTTATTGTGAAACTTTTTGTTTATATTTACACTTCCTGTTACTTTATTGGGCATTTCCTGTTTTAATTTGGTACTTCCTGTTACCTGACTATATAACTGAGACTTGCTAGATTCACTCTGACTGCAGACAGAGCTAGAGTGAGACAGGTGGAGAGGCAACAGCATGTGCTTGGAAGCAACACTGCAAGGTATCATGTTTGTTTGAAGGCTTATTGACATTTCCACACGTTATTGAAGTATGTTGAATGCGTTTGGAAGTAATGTTGAAGAAGCTTGGCCTAATTGAAATGGCTTATTGTCCCCAGTGCCTGCAGTTGCAATGCTGTGCATGATTGTCTGATGAACCAGGAGTTCCAAGGTGGCTTTATGTACTGACCTAGCACCCCCCGGTTAGCGGAGTGAGGTACAGGAAGTTTCTTTGTTTGTTTGGTTTGGGGTTCTTTTGATTTACGTTGGAGTTATTTGTAATTATTTGGGTTAAGGTGCCTTTTGTTTTGTTCTGTTTGTTTCTTTTGGTAACGTGTTTATAATTTAAATGCATTGGTTTATTGGATTGCTATTTAAAGAATGAAGTTATGAAATCACTGCATTATAATTGAATTCTTATTGTTGGATTATTGAAAGGTCAGATTTAAATGCACTGATTTTATTGAATGAAACATTGAAAGCATTTTATTTAATAATAGTAGATGTTGTCAATTTAATTCCATTGAAAGGTTCCTCAAGCTATAAATGACCATTTTAAGTAAGCATGGTCCATTATGGATGAGCCTGGGCCAACTGTCGGAGACTATTTATTTGTAAAGCACATGCACCTGTGCTTTACAAATGATCGCAAACTATAATAATGTTTCATTATTATGCTATAAATGGTAATGGATTATTTCTTGAAGGTGAAAGATAAGCTACGATTTTGCAACATTACTATATTTTGGATATGTGGAATAAAGAGTCTTTAGTGCCACATCACATGATTAGAGTTACAGTTAGCCCTAGAATGTCTGTGATCTTACACACATGAATATATTCCAAATACAGAGCCATGGATCGGGCTTATCTGCACACGATTTCCTGCCAGAACATTCAAAGGAATATAAAACAAACTAGTACAATACCTAACTCCAAGTCTTAGGAGGTTATACTATTCGTATATTATACTATATTAAAATTATATAAGCTTAAACTTCAAGTTTCATTCAATGTTTCTCATAATTATTCATTATTTTTCATTGCATTTATTTTGATGGACTTCCTGTCCTGGCATTTGGCCTTTGTGTCCTAATTTAAAATAATTGACAACACTGAACGACAAGTGGCCTTGGCTTGCCCCTACAATGACAAAATTCCAGGCCTACATTTTCAAATGTATTTGGTTAGAAAGAGAACGTGACATATCACACAATTGAGAGTAATGGGAGCCAAAACCTCCACCGGCTGTCCGTCTGTGAGTGAGTCAGTCAGTCACACTTTTGCCCTGCTCATATCTCCACAACCATTGCCCCCATCCATGCCAAATTTTGCACACACACTCCTTACCTGCCAAACTACAACCTCCAAGGACCCCCGCAGCTCCAGGGACCCCCAGGTCCCTGGGGGACCCCCAGGTGTCACACGTCACACTTTTGCCCTGCTCATATCTCCACAACCGTTGCCCCCATCCATGCCACATTTTGCACACACACTCCTTACCTGCCAAACTACAACCTCCAACCCCCGGAGCTCCAGGGACCCCCAGCTCCCTGGGGGTCCCCCAAGTATAAAAAATGACCAAATGTGCAAAAATGACCACCCCAACGGGGCTGCTCACGGGGAATTCCCGGGGACCACCCACTCCTGGTGCTCCAGAACGGATGCAAAAGTGGTGACGCCCCCAGTGGAGGACCCCCTCCACTGCAGCTCACATAAAATGCCGTAACTCGGGCTAGGAGCGTCCGGGAGAGCCGGGGCCGGTACCTATTTGTCCGCCAAGGCAACGCGGACACCCCACCCCTCATTTGTCACATGGCCCTCTTCTAGCGCCACCATGAGGCCGATTCTTGCGAAACACATTTGTGGACACTGCTCCTACAATTCTTGCCCTAAAATCACGCACATCGGTACACAGTATGTCTACACTGATTTCATCACCTTGGATCTGTCCCATATTGCGCCACCTTCAGGCCGATTTGTAAAACACATTTTTGGCCACTGCTCCTACAACTTTTGCCCTAAAATCAGGCACATCGCTACACAGTATGTCTACACTCATCCCATCAACATCTGACCTGACGGTCGCTTATCTCCCGATTAGGGAGTCTTACTGGTAATAGCTGTACCTCCCAAGATGGCGCCACCTATTGAACGGCTCCTCACCTCAAGCTATATAAATTGTATAGACCATAAGGATATTTGTGCTTACGCTATACATACCCTTTTTTGTACTTCTTTAGATTTGTTTTAAATATATTTTACATCAGGATGTAATGATCATTAAACAATAACCCAACTATCTCTCAAACTCCCTTCCCAGTCTGAGTTTGAATGAATGTAGAATTATGTGCAAAATGTAATCCTATAGATGTGAAGGGACTAATTTAACTGACTAAACTACATTTTTATAAGGAACATCTCACATATGTCAGTGTGCCAGTGATCACCTCCCCGCTGTGCCAATGTTGGCACTATTGTTATTTTATTTTATATAATTATTTATTATTATTGTAGGCTATAAGGTGCGTTGGCTCTCACCCACATACCTGGCAAATCGGGGTCCCGGGTTTGCCTCCCGGCCGTGACGCTACATTGGTGGCAGTGGTATAAATAGGAAGAATTAATCCTCTGCGTTGTAGACCTGGCCGGCTAGTAGGCCTAGTCGACGACTGTCCACCCCTGAGTTGCGTTTGAACCCCCCGGTTTCAAAGTGATCCTGGCCGCGTGGTCGCGCTTCCAGGTAGAGGGGACGACTGTAGGCTATACGGTATGTGTGTTGGCTCTCACCAATGTGCCTGGCACTTTGGCTGACTGGTCAGCGCACATACCTGGTTCGCCTACCAGCCGCGACGTTACATTATTACTAATTACCCTTATTATCTTTTAATGAGCAATGCATTTCGGTACAGATTTAAAGTATAAATCAGGCATTGTGAGACTATCAAGGTTCGACAAAATATTTATTTTGTCTTAATCAATATACGACTGAAAGACTAGACTTAAAGACAGGGTGAAATCAAAAACATGTTTTTCACACTTATAGAGCATAGGCCTATCTGTAGTGATAATATGGCCATACCTAACACTAGATGCCAAAAAATAGAAAATAAACAATTTTTGTGTATATTTATATCAGAGGTCCCTAAATAGGCCATTCTTAATTACTTCCTGTGAACAGAAATTCAAAAAGTGATGACATAGAGTTTTTGAATATAAATGAACCTTTGGTTACATTCACCTGTTTGTTTCCCATTGCTGGCTCCCATTACTCCCATTACTCAGATTTTAAATCCCATCGCCTGAAGGGCTGGTCCCCTCGGATAGGTTCAGAAACACACAGGCTTCCTTTTCGAACTGAAACTTCAAAATAAAATACCCCAAATAGTCATTTCATTGGGTCTTTAAAGTAAAATGTTTCAGATGACTAAAGCTACATAGAATGTTATTTAAAAGACTATGACTTAGAGTGTAAGTCAGCGGTTCGCAACCTTGTCTGCATCAGAGCTCACTTGACAATCGCGAAGGCATTTGTGTCCTAGAGCCCAAAACTAACCCTACCTGACCCGATGTTTTCGGGCCGGGTAGGCCTTAAAATGTATGCTAATTATTCGGGCCCGAGTTAGGGCCCAGTTAGGGCTGGGCCTTAATTTATAAGCTGGTTGAGAACTCTAGTGCAGCCCACCAATCTGTAAGTGGACAGATGGGTGGGCCGCCTGCATTTTCAGGGCAAATTTAATTTATTGATCAATCCATTGGTTGTGTTCTGGCTTAGATGAATACACTTTAAATTCCTATCACAATGAATACAAATCTTTCTGGGTTTGAAAGAAACTACACAATTACTTTTTTATTTTATTTTTACCTTCCTTTTTATTATATTGTTTTATATTAATGTTCTATAATGAATGAATGAATGAATGGTTTATTACTGGTCTTTGTTTACAACCAATCAAAACACACTTGTGTGGACTTAAAACAAGAAAATCATCATCACAAATGTACATATCAAACCAAGTCACACACAAAATCTAAATCCAATGACAGAAAAAAGGAACAGGCTGAAGTAAGATGCCTTTTCTTTGCCTATATCCTGTATCCTGTCAACAAAATGCATTTATATATATATATATATATATATATATATATATATATATATATATATATATATATATATATTATATATATATATATATATATATGGAAAAAATAAAATGTAAAATATGCTGTAATAAACTAATATGTGTATATCTCCCCTGAGATATACACAATTTCACCCCATACCATTTATATTTTATTTTTTGCTAACTATTCATGTGCCCGCTTATATCCTCAAGGCCCAGCAGTAGGCGCCACAGCCCACAGGTTGAGAACCACGCGCTGTATTAACCCGAACACATCCCATTAAGGCCAGTCACAGCACTTGCAGCTCTCCCTGTAAACAAGGTTAGGCTGGCACTTCTGCAAGTAGGTGTTCCCTCCGTAGCAGTTGTAGTAGGAGGTGTTGTCGTCGACGTTCCTGTAGAGGCCATTGGGCCTCCCTCCGCAGAAGCCGGTGCGAGGCCAGTCACAGCACTTACAGCTGTCTCTGTACACGAGGCCGGCGCCGCACGCGTGGAGGTAGGTTAGTCCGTTGTAGCAGTTGTGGAAGGAGCTGGAGTCTTTGGCGTTGGTGTAGAGGCCATTAGCCCTCCCTCTGCAGAAGCCCCAGCCAGGTGACACAGTGGTGACGGTGTTGACGATGGCAGTGGTAGGGGTGGCTTCAGTGGTGACGGTGGTGGCAGTGGTAGTGGTGGCTTCAGTGGTGGTGGTGGTGATGGCAGCCGGGTTAGGGGTCTTAGTTCTGATTACTGGAGGGTCGATGGTCATGGGAAGGGGAGTGGAATCTGACAAATGGGGACGGAAACAATGTTGGTACTGAAATTGCAGCTCAACAAAAGCTAATTCATCCAATTGATGGAGGAAAATCTCACAATGTTTTTCTCTCACTATAGTAGCTATTATCGTCCAATCCCTACTGACAAACCAATAACAAAGGGTTAATAAGAATAATAGAAAATGGATTTTCTTGTAAAGCATCCCGGTTATCAATTATCTTTCATATCGTTGCTGTCGAGTCCACAATCCACAAAAAAAAAAAACAATTCCAATGGATCAATTGTCTATCTGATGTAGTCACACACTCTCGTGAACACTTTTCATTGGTTACATATTTATTAAACCCATAACAAATTAACAACTTTAAAATTCACATTCAGAAATATTATCGTGACAATTCTCAGATCTACAACCTCACATTGTGTCGTATTACGATGCCTTGTGAGCTTGTAGATCGGCCCCATTTAGCTACTGTTGCCTGACACTCAAGTATGACGAATTAAGGCATTCATATTTGATTATTTTATAGTTTTTTTATGGAGTTTACAAGGTCTCCACCCGACAGTGACAATATGAATGCAGTGGTTTGGTTTACCTGAATCTAGCAGGGATCGCAGATGGCTGATGAGGGGGTATCTGCCCTGGCCGCACACCTCTCCCGTAAAGTCATCCAGGTCGATGGCCCACACCAAGGCTCCCCCGAAGCCCTTCTGCTTCAAGTACTTCACCTGTGGAGATTTCAATTTATCGTGAAATTGTCCTCAGTCATACACTAGGATGAATTTGCTCTTGTTGAGCTGCAAATTCAGTACCACTTAACCCTCGTAGGGTCTTCGGGTCACTTTGACCCGGTTTTCAATTTTCAACATCAAGAAAAAGTATGTTAAAATATGTTTTTTTCCATGAAACTTCTTCTGCTTGGCTTATTTACTGTACTAAACATGTGATATGAAAATGGTACATGTGATGCATTTGCAACACCCCCCTGTATCAACATATAACACCCAGGGTCTTCGGGTCACTTTGACCCGGCCATTGAAAGTGTATGCTAAAGGGCTAATATTTAGGCCATTTCTTTCTGAAAAAACATTGGACATATGGATTTTCGAGTACATAATTTGCTCACCATTACAAACTACATTGATAACAATTCAATCAATATTATCTCCGCCAGGCCGGGATGGCCAAAGGTGAGGGATTATGTTTTTGTTGCTTCTGTCTGTGAACAGCTAATCTCAGTCACCGCTGGACCAGTCAGCGTGAAACTTTACATGTACTCCCCCGGGAGGCCTAAGAAGATATTCAACCCCAAATTGTCCTGTTATAGCGCCACCATGAGGCAATATTGAGCAAAACACGTTTTGGGCGTTATAGCGCCCAAAACGTGAGGCAATATTGAGCAAAACACGTTTTGGGGGATATTTACAATACCGATTTTCTCTGGTCATTTGATCAATGTCATGACCTACAGTATGTGTCACATTTTCTATTCAGATTGGCCACGATTCCAAAGATGCTTACGATTTTTGCAGGAGTGGCACATTTTGATACCAAATGGGAACTTCAGTTCCACAGCATTCCGACGTGATTTGTAGCATTTATTTCATTTTGTTTTATTTTGAGTAGTCAATTATGGTTTACCCTCTTTTTCTCCCCAATCCAGTCCTTATGCCAATTGATTCCTCCCCTATGTTGTCACTGCTGTTGTATCCTACCGAATCATCTGACAGTGAGGAGCCCCCACCGAGAGGACGTAGGGCCTTCGCCCTTCGTCCTACTCCTCCCTCCCAAAACCAGCTGCCACCCAGCCTGGCTGTAGGAATACATGTAGTGACAATTATCACCCTCTCCGCCCAGCTTCCCTTCCCTCGAACAACAATTGTGTTTGCATAGATGCCCCACGATTGATTCAAATCCACAACCTCTGTGGTGGTGGCAGGGTCGCTGTGCCACCCGAGCACCTGTAGCACTTAGTGCAAATCAGAATGGGACAAGAAATATTTGACATACTGTATAGTTCTTGATCAAATGACAATAGGGATAATATGTACCAATTGGTGGGAGGTTTGGACCAAGTCTATATGGTAATACCAACAAGATATTTTGCAAAGATCAGTCTCATGGTGGTGCTATAAGATGGGAAAGATTTCTAGTGGAGTTTCTTTCTAGGCCTCCTGGGCGTATGTGTGCCAAGTTTGATGCTGAAGTGGTGCCTGAGATTAGCTGTTCACACAACGGCCTGATGGTGGCGCTATAAGAGGCCAATGTGAAGAATTTGGGGGGTAGCTTCTTCCTAGGCCTCCCGGGAGTGTGTGTGTGTGTAGTTTCACACTAATTGGTCCAACTTGCCTGAGATTAGCTGTCCACAGACAGAGGAGTGAAAACATAATCCCTCACCTTTGGCGGGGATAATACAAAATATTGATTGAATTGTTAGTAAAGTAGTTAGTAATGACAATCAAATTGTGTTTAGTATGATTTGTGGGGATTTCGAACTACTTTAGAATGGTTTAATATGAGCCGGGTCAAAGTGACCCGAAGGCCCTGGGTGTGACTAAAACACGAGGATCCTACGAGGGTTAAACCCTCTACTTGATAATATGGATCTGTAAAGAGTGCATTTGGTACGCTCTTATTTAACTCAATTTAACTAATTTAACTCTTATACAAATCAATTTGCCAAAAATAGCAGATCTGCTGAAAGTTCTCCCCAGAATAGGGATGCTGGGGGTTAAAGGTTATGCCATTTGGATTGTTTTCAAAAGCATACCTTTGTTTTACACATTTTGGAGAAAAGCCAATTTCACATGCATGGAAGTGCCCTGACTTTATTAGGTGCCCCACATCCATTTAGACTCTGTGAAACAATTTTGGTCATTTATTTTGACTTGTGTAACATGTACCATCGCAACAGCTAGCTGAAATTGTATTATTACAAAACGATAAAGAGGTTTAGATACATAGTTATTTATTTAATTCAATTAATTTGTTTCGATTTGGCAATTTTAACATCAACCTCTGATGTAAACGTATAGGCAGAAAGAAATGACTTATTTGTCAATAAATACATTCTTTTGTGTCTCAAAATGCAGAAATACAGTTCTTTTCCTTACATATCCTTACGTTATTTTCTTATGAAAATGACGACATGTTTGAGATTTACTCATTGTGTAGTTATTTATTTTAATTTGGTAAGAATGAACATGTCCATTTCATTTAAGATTAGGGGCCCTATTATGATCCAGGTCTTATGCCTTAACTTCTTTACCTTTTTTTCACTATTTTGAAAAACATTTTAAATACTTCAAATGCTGATCTACATCTGCACGTTGTGAACTTGCAGATCAGCTATTTGAAATATTTAAAAAACAAAAACAAAATAGTAAAAAAAGGCAAAGAAGTTAAGGCATAAGACCTGGATCATAATAGGGCCCTGCATGTTAAAGTTGTAGTATATTACCTTGTTTGCAAAACTCTGCTTATTATCAAATCCCAGCCATACTTTGCCTTTGGTGGCATAAGGCACCATTTGCTCATCAATCCAGTGGACAGCTGCCCCTCGGAGGAAGCTACAAATCTGTTGGAAGAATGAAAACATATGTATCTTATACAGTACCGGTATGTATCAAATACAATCCAAAAACCTTGACATGATTGACCATATTTGCAAAATTCAAATGTCATTAAAAAAAAGGTGTATTATATTCTACTTCGTTGTTCAACAGTATCCCACAAAAGTAATGAAAACAGCAGATCTACAAACCCACAATATGTGTGCGAAGAGGTCATGCACATGGGCTTGTGCACATGGGCGCATGCACGCATCCGCCTGGCTGACGGCAGACTGCTGGGCGAGCGCTGGCGCTTTGACATGGGATCAACTTTGACCAAAACAATGCACAAACCTAGTTGGTTGTTTAAGTTGGACAAAATGTGGCCATATTTTCACACATATGGAGATGACTGATGTCTGACTGACATACATGTTTGACGTCATAGACCACATGAAACTGACACAATATGTCCATATATGGGCATATTGATGACATCGGGAATAAAAGGGACAAGGACGGAATTCATTTGTAAGTGTGACTATTGATGATGACATCATATCCCATATATGGGCATAAAAGGGATTGTATGATGTCAGCCGTCATAGGTCTATGATGTCAGACAAGGATGGAATTAATTTGCAACATCATTGTGATGTCAGAACAGGTCAGCTATCCGTCAGCTGAGTTGGGATAAGGTGTCATGCACTGTGATGCACACACGCACAGGATCTGGAGTTTTGTATAGTTGCTTATAGTAAATGTGACATAAGCTCGCGAACACCGCTTATTGTTTCCCCATTTCCTAAAAGGTTACACTTTTGTACAAGGTTACAGCAACAACATTAAGCTTCAACATTCACTCACCTCATAGTAAGACAGGAACCCAGCTTCTCTTGTGTAGCGTCCAGCAGAGCCAGCACTGCTGGCTGGTGAGCCGACAGCACCACCTGCTGACCATGTGTTGAACGTGCGTCCATATGTAGCAAAACCAAGCAGGAGTTTTTCAACAGGAGCTCCTTGGTCTCTCCAGTAATTCATGGCAAAGTCCTGGAGGCAAAATGTAAACACACATTCAGTTCAGTGCTTGCTTGGATCAGACAGTGATTCTCAACAAGGTACCCCCAGTTTGAGAACTAAAAGAGAAAAATCCTCTGTGATTATTTCTGAGAAATATCTCTGAGAGTGTACACATGGAACCAAATGGACGTGTGAGTATTTGTACACTTTCTGAAGGTTATGATTTCCTCTGATGTGTGATGGAGATTTATATTGTTTAAAAAAAATAAAGGACATCCCTGGGGGTCCCGAATCCCCAGGTTATGAACCACTGTATTGTATGAGTGTATGAGAGCATATTAAAAAGTGTGGTGTTCGAGTTATGAGGTTTCGACTCACCACATTGGCAGTGTCATCTTGTGAAGAAGTTAGAGGGCTGTTGTGGCCCGTGGTTTGCTCCCAGGCTCCGTGGAAGTCATAAGTCATGACATTAATAAAGTCCAGGGACCTGTTATGTTACACACAATGACACACAGTTATGGATGGCAAGTCAAATGTTGCAATGTTGGAATGAGAAGCTTGTTAGAAAACGTGGCAAAACTTGTATATCATCACTGTCGGGCAGAAACCTTATATCTCCAAGTTTCAAATGTGTATTTTTTTCGTAAAAAGTAAAGCCCTGCTTCATCATACAAGACTCTCGCACAAAACTAGTGAAAATAGCAGATCTACAACTAAGTGATGCGAGGCGTTGTGTGTCCTTGTAGATCAGCTAATTGTTTTTAGTTTAAATCATTTTTCAAATGACAAACAAAACGATTGGTGTTGGACATACAAGGTTTCCACCCGACAACAACGATATAATCTGTTATAAATATAATTATAATGCATTAAGTCTCATAACACTGTTTATAAGAGTTCATACATAACTAGAAATACTGTTCCTTCGAAACAGTGTGGGCTCGCTTCCAACCCAACAAATAGGATACTTTAAGGTACTGTAAGGTAGAGTACCTTACAGTATTGTACTGTACCTTACTATACTGTACTGCACCTTACTGTACTGTACTGTACTGCACTGTACTGTACTGTACTGTACTGTACTGTACTGTACTGTACTTTACTGTACCTTACTGTACTGTACTGTACCTTACTGTACTATACTATACTGTACTCTACCGTACTGTACCTTACTGTACTGTACTCTACTGTACCTTACTATACTGTACTTTACTGTACTCTACTGTACTTTACTGTACTCTACTGTACTTTACTGTACTCTACTGTACTGTACCTTACTGTACTTTACTGTACTCTACTGTACCTTACTGTACTGTACCTTACTGTACTGTACTTTACTGTACTCTACTGTACCTTACTGTACTGTACTGTACCTTACTGTACTATACTATACTGTACTCTACTGTACCGTACTGTACTGTACTCTACTGTACCTTACTATACTGTACTTTACTGTACTCTACTGTACTTTACTGTACTCTACTGTACTTTATTGTACTCTACTGTACCTTACTCTATTGTTTTGTACTTTACTGTACTGTACTGTACTCTACTATACCTTACTGTACTGTACCTTTCTGTACCTTACTGTACTTTACTGTACTCTACTGAACCTTACTGTACTTTTACTGTACTCTACTGAACCTTACTGTACTGTACATATTCTATGTGTTCTAGAGGTGTATATTGAGCATATACTGTAGGTTAACAATCCCAGATCACATCTGTCCTCCACTATGTCTATAACCAAGGCGTTCTTCTATGTGGCCACTCCAGACTGAGGAGTGGAGCATGACTTTTATTGTGTTTGTGGATCTGATTTGAAAATGCATTGGTTGTGATATCTCCCTGACAACCAACAACAACCACTAATACGGCTGATTGTCCCTGCGGGTTCTAGGATATATACTGTAAATCCCATTGCCCGGGATCCTAAAACCTTATTCTTTTTAACTAAAATTTCTAAAACACTACAAAACATGTCTCAAAGACAAATACAAGCAAAAGTCTCCACAGTAACACAGTAACAGTTGTTTGTGTGTGTGTGTGTGTGTGTGTGTGTGTGTGTGTGTGTGTGCGTGCGTGCGTGCGTGCGTGCGTGTGCGTGCACATTGTAGATCAACTTCATAGCAGTATTAAGTGGTCCATCTATGTTTTTTTATTAATAATAAAATCTACAAAGTAACAAGTAACTGAAGCTGTCAAATGCTGTATTTATAGTAGAGTATATGTAACAAAAATGGAAAGTAGAGTAAAAGTACCTCAAAATTGTACTGTAGGTACAAGTACTTGTATATACTTGAGTAAATGTACTTGGTTACTTTGCAGCACCACAGAACAGCCAATGACAGACAGGCCTTTAATCACAGCTGTTTCAATCAGTAGAGTGGAGAGGGACATTTAGAGATATTTGTAGTTTTAACTCAGAATATATACATCACACAGCTTAGATATTTGGATCAAATCAGAGAGCAGACCTGTGTGAACGCAATGATATAAATAGCATATCTGAAGTGTGAACACTGCAGCCACAGCGCCTTAACATAAACATGGGTCTATTATCCTTCTCTCCACTCTGTCCCCACTCACTAAACCCATTGGAAATGCATTGGGTGCTTAAAGTTAAACATTTAAATTTTTTTATATTTATACTACAAAACATTTCAAAACGAAAAATACAAGCACACGTGTCCTCAGTAAGCTGAACACATAAAAATTTGAATGGTGTTGAAAGGTGTAAGCGTTTAAGAGATGAAGCGCGCCAAAGTTTTGAGGAGATACTGACTGACTGATAGATAAATAAATAAACTAGAAATACTGTTCCTTCGAAACAGTGTGGGCTCGATTCCAACCCAAAACAATAATAGTAAAAGTGTCAAGTTCCCAGGCAATGCTCTCTTTCATTTTACTGACGTAAAATGGTAATGCAAATACAATGTAGACAAGCAGTGTTATTACATGAACTTAAAGGACCAGGTCACCTTTGGGACAACCAGATCTTATTTTATTGTTGTGTGGGGACACGATCAACACAATGTTGAGTTATTTTTTGTGTTCAATCTGTGTTTTTAGATATTTTAGTATTTCAGTATGCTACAACTGGTCATATGATGCATTTTGCATCATATGATGCATGAGATGATGCAATATCATGCTACAAAGCATCATATGACCAGTTGTAGCATGCTGAAATAATAAAATATCTAAAAACACAGATTGAACACAAGAAATTACAGGATTGTGTTGATCGTGTCCCACACAACAATAAAATAAGATCTGGTTGTCCCAGAGGTGACCTGGTCCTTTAAAGGTATGGACAATTAAATCAAAATAAAATTAAAATATAATGTGGACGGGTAACCAACAACAAAAGTTCGAGACCAGTAGCATGTTGGGAACTGAAGTTATGGCTGTTTAAAGCCTGGGAAGAAAGATGGGGAACCTGTGTGTGTGTGTGTGTGTGTGTGTGTGTGTGTGTGTGTGTGTGTGTGTGTGTGTGTGTGTGTGTGTGTGTGTGTGTGTGTGTGTGTGTGTGTGTCTGTCCTAGGGGTCCCTGAACTACACTTTGCAAACCAGCAAACCACATCAAAGTAATAGTACGCAGATGGTCCTAATATTGACAAGCTTTTTAAAAACAGCAGATCTACAAGATCACAACATGTCGCAATGTCACATTGTAGATCAGCTTCTACGTGATTCATCTACCGTATGTTTTGTATTAATAATAAAATCTGCAAAGTAACAAGTAACTAAAGCTGCCAAATGCAATAGACCGTTTGTCAGCCTTCTGATTGGTCCCTGAGACTCCCTGACTGGCCAACCAGAAAAAAACATTCACTTTTTGCTATCGGGGGTGGAGTTTGTGCAGTGGAGAATATTGAATGTGGCTTTCAACAACTGTCCGCAGTGCGTGACACGGAGATCGGCCGGTACGGTGATAGCGACGGCAAGCGTCAAGCCATCTCGCTCATCATAACGAATAAGCTTCAACAAACTAGTTCACATGTACCTTATCAATGGTCTAAGAGTCACGATTAGGTACATATAATTTAAATGGGCAGAATTACGAAAAGCCAGCCTATTATGTGAGGAGAAACATTCTCTCTGTCCTCTTCCTAGTACCCAAGATGCAATGCGCTTCTCTTTCTATCTCTGATCCAGAGGATTAAACTAATTAAAACATTTATTTTTCGGGGGAAAACTACTGTTTTGCTATGTAATTACTGTACCTTTTTCTTCCCTTTTTATTAATATCACGTAGATGTGTTTTTTGTGGTACTTTATATAGCTGTAATGAGGCTATGAAGGGAAAAAAAATCCCATCCACTACCACTATAAAATAATCTGCAAAGAGGATTCTGTCCCACTGGGATTAAACAAATTAAAACATATATTTTCGGGTAAACCCCCCGTTTTGCAATGTAACTACTGTACCTTTGTCTTCCCTTTTTATTAATATCACCTAGGTGTTTTTCCTTTGGTACTTTATATAGCTGTAATGAGGCTATGAAGGGGAAAAAAAATCCCATCCACTTCCACTATAAAAACAATCTGCCCAGGGTTAATGTCCCATCATAGTAACAGGGCAGAATGGGGCGGGATTTGCAAAAGGGTTTATTGCAGTGGAGTATAAGTAACAAAAGTGTAAAGTAAAAGTTGGTATACAGTACGGGACATGCTGATCCAAATGCATATGGGATATACTAGGATTCAAATGCAGACAGGCTGAAATTCATGGCTTTTAAAGTGTTTGGGGTGTGGTTTTGCCAGGTGGGTCCACTTCGGTTGATCGTCTGATTTGGAAATGCATTGGTTGTGATATCTCCCTGACAACCAACAACAACCACACAGAGTGCCCCTGCGGGTTCTAGGATATATACTGTAAAGCCCATCGCCTGGGAACCTTATTCTTTTTAAGTTAAATTTCTAAAACACTACAAAACATGTGTCAAAGACAAATACAAGCAAACGTCTCCACAGTAACACAGTAACAGTTGTTTGTGTGTCAGTGTGTGTGTATGCGTGTGTGTGTGCGTGTGTGCGTGCGTGCGTGCGTGCGTGTTAATAATAATTATTATTATTAATAATAAAATCTGCTAAATAAAAAGTAACTGAAGCTGTCAAATGCTGTATTTATAGTAGAGTATAAGTAACAAAAATGGAAATTAGAGTAAAAGTACCTAAAAATTGTACTGTAGGTACAAGTACTTGTTTGTATATACTTGAGTAAATGTACTTGGTTACTTTGCAGCACCACTAGCCTTACATTAAGAAGTCTCTGCCGAGACTTTCGCATTGTCACTGCAGGGCCGACTTATGTAAGGCTACATCACCACAGAACAGCCAATGACAGCCAAGCCTTTAATCACAGCTGTGTCAATCAGTAGAGTGGAGAGGGACATTTATTTATAGTTTTAACTATAACTATAGTTTTATACATCACACAGCTTAGACATTTGGATCAAATCAGACAGCAGACCTGTGTGAACGCATTGATATAAATAGCATATCTGAAGTGTGAATATTGCAGCCACAGCGACTTAATATAAACATGGGTCCCTTTCCTCTGTCTCACTCTCTCCCCACTCACTAAACCCATTGGAAATGCATTGGGTGCTTAAAGTTAAACATTTTTATTTTTTTATAATTAAACTACAAAACATTTCAAAACCAAAAGTACAAGCACACGTGTCCTCAGTAAGCTGAACACATAAAAATTTGAATGGTGTTGAAAGGTGTAAGCGTTTAAGAGATGAAGCGCGCCAAAGTTTTGAGGAGATACTGACTAGTATAATATAGAAATAAACTAGAAATACTGTTCCTTCGAAACAGTGTGGGCTCGATTCCAACCCAAAACAATAATAGTAAAAGTGTCAAGTTCCCAGGCAATGCTCTCTTTCATTTTACTGACGTAAAATGGTAATGCAAATACAATGTAGACAAGCAGTGTTATTACATGAACTTAAAGGACCAGGTCACCTTTGGGACAACCAGATCTTATTTTATTGTTGTGTGGGGACACGATCAACACAATGTTGAGTTATTTTTTGTGTTCAATCTGTGTTTTTAGATATTTTAGTATTTCAGTATGCTACAACTGGTCATATGATGCATTTTGCATCATATGATGCATGAGATGATGCAATATCATGCTACAAAGCATCATATGACCAGTTGTAGCATGCTGAAATAATAAAATATCTAAAAACACAGATTGAACACAAGAAATTACAGGATTGTGTTGATCGTGTCCCACACAACAATAAAATAAGATCTGGTTGTCCCAGAGGTGACCTGGTCCTTTAAAGGTATGGACAATTAAATCAAAATAAAATTAAAATATAATGTGGACGGGTAACCAACAACAAAAGTTCGAGACCAGTAGCATGTTGGGAACTGAAGTTATGGCTGTTTAAAGCCTGGGAAGAAAGATGGGGAACCTGTGTGTGTGTGTGTGTGTGTGTGTGTGTGTGTGTGTGTGTGTGTGTGTGTGTGTGTGTGTGTGTGTGTGTGTGTGTGTGTCTGTCCTAGGGGTCCCTGAACTACACTTTGCAAACCAGCAAACCACATCAAAGTAATAGTACGCAGATGGTCCTAATATTGACAAGCTTTTTAAAAACAGCAGATCTACAAGATCACAACATGTCGCAATGTCACATTGTAGATCAGCTTCTACGTGATTCATCTACCGTATGTTTTGTATTAATAATAAAATCTGCAAAGTAACAAGTAACTAAAGCTGCCAAATGCAATAGACCGTTTGTCAGCCTTCTGATTGGTCCCTGAGACTCCCTGACTGGCCAACCAGAAAAAAACATTCACTTTTTGCTATCGGGGGTGGAGTTTGTGCAGTGGAGAATATTGAATGTGGCTTTCAACAACTGTCCGCAGTGCGCGACACGGAGATCGGCCGGTACGGTGATAGCGACGGCAAGAGTCAAGCCATCTCGCTCATCATAACGAATAAGCTTCAACAAACTAGTTCACATGTACCTTATCAATGGTCTAAGAGTCACGATTAGGTACATATAATTTAAATGGGCAGAATTACGAAAAGCCAGCCTATTATGTGAGGAGAAACATTCTCTCTGTCCTCTTCCTAGTACCCAAGATGCAATGCGCTTCTCTTTCTATCTCTGATCCAGAGGATTAAACTAATTAAAACATTTATTTTTCGGGGGAAAACTACTGTTTTGCTATGTAATTACTGTACCTTTTTCTTCCCTTTTTATTAATATCACGTAGATGTGTTTTTTGTGGTACTTTATATAGCTGTAATGAGGCTATGAAGGGAAAAAAAATCCCATCCACTACCACTATAAAATAATCTGCAAAGAGGATTCTGTCCCACTGGGATTAAACAAATTAAAACATATATTTTCGGGTAAACCCCCCGTTTTGCAATGTAACTACTGTACCTTTGTCTTCCCTTTTTATTAATATCACCTAGGTGTTTTTCCTTTGGTACTTTATATAGCTGTAATGAGGCTATGAAGGGGAAAAAAAATCCCATCCACTTCCACTATAAAAACAATCTGCCCAGGGTTAATGTCCCATCATAGTAACAGGGCAGAATGGGGCGGGATTTGCAAAAGGGTTTATTGCAGTGGAGTATAAGTAACAAAAGTGTAAAGTAAAAGTTGGTATACAGTACGGGACATGCTGATCCAAATGCATATGGGATATACTAGGATTCAAATGCAGACAGGCTGAAATTCATGGCTTTTAAAGTGTTTGGGGTGTGGTTTTGCCAGGTGGGTCCACTTCGGTTGATCGTCTGATTTGGAAATGCATTGGTTGTGATATCTCCCTGACAACCAACAACAACCACACAGAGTGCCCCTGCGGGTTCTAGGATATATACTGTAAAGCCCATCGCCTGGGAACCTTATTCTTTTTAAGTTAAATTTCTAAAACACTACAAAACATGTGTCAAAGACAAATACAAGCAAACGTCTCCACAGTAACACAGTAACAGTTGTTTGTGTGTCAGTGTGTGTGTATGCGTGTGTGTGTGCGTGTGTGCGTGCGTGCGTGCGTGCGTGTTAATAATTATTATTATTATTAATAATAAAATCTGCTAAATAAAAAGTAACTGAAGCTGTCAAATGCTGTATTTATAGTAGAGTATAAGTAACAAAAATGGAAATTAGAGTAAAAGTACCTAAAAATTGTACTGTAGGTACAAGTACTTGTTTGTATATACTTGAGTAAATGTACTTGGTTACTTTGCAGCACCACTAGCCTTACATTAAGAAGTCTCTGCCGAGACTTTCGCATTGTCACTGCAGGGCCGACTTATGTAAGGCTACATCACCACAGAACAGCCAATGACAGCCAAGCCTTTAATCACAGCTGTGTCAATCAGTAGAGTGGAGAGGGACATTTATTTATAGTTTTAACTATAACTATAGTTTTATACATCACACAGCTTAGACATTTGGATCAAATCAGACAGCAGACCTGTGTGAACGCATTGATATAAATAGCATATCTGAAGTGTGAATATTGCAGCCACAGCGACTTAATATAAACATGGGTCCCTTTCCTCTGTCTCACTCTCTCCCCACTCACTAAACCCATTGGAAATGCATTGGGTGCTTAAAGTTAAACATTTTTATTTTTTTATAATTAAACTACAAAACATTTCAAAACCAAAAGTACAAGCACACGTGTCCTCAGTAAGCTGAACACATAAAAATTTGAATGGTGTTGAAAGGTGTAAGCGTTTAAGAGATGAAGCGCGCCAAAGTTTTGAGGAGATACTGACTAGTATAATATAGAAATAAACTAGAAATACTGTTCCTTCGAAACAGTGTGGGCTCGATTCCAACCCAAAACAATAATAGTAAAAGTGTCAAGTTCCCAGGCAATGCTCTCTTTCATTTTACTGACGTAAAATGGTAATGCAAATACAATGTAGACAAGCAGTGTTATTACATGAACTTAAAGGACCAGGTCACCTTTGGGACAACCAGATCTTATTTTATTGTTGTGTGGGGACACGATCAACACAATGTTGAGTTATTTTTTGTGTTCAATCTGTGTTTTTAGATATTTTAGTATTTCAGTATGCTACAACTGGTCATATGATGCATTTTGCATCATATGATGCATGAGATGATGCAATATCATGCTACAAAGCATCATATGACCAGTTGTAGCATGCTGAAATAATAAAATATCTAAAAACACAGATTGAACACAAGAAATTACAGGATTGTGTTGATCGTGTCCCACACAACAATAAAATAAGATCTGGTTGTCCCAGAGGTGACCTGGTCCTTTAAAGGTATGGACAATTAAATCAAAATAAAATTAAAATGTAATGTGGACGGGTAACCAACAACAAAAGTTCGAGACCAGTAGCATGTTGGGAACTGAAGTTATGGCTGTTTAAAGCCTGGGAAGAAAGATGGGGAACCTGTGTGTGTGTGTGTGTGTGTGTGTGTGTGTGTGTGTGTGTGTGTGTGTGTGTGTGTGTGTGTGTGTGTGTGTGTGTGTGTGTGTGTGTGTGTGTGTGTGTGTCTGTCCTAGGGGTCCCTGAACTACACTTTGCAAACCAGCAAACCACATCAAAGTAATAGTACGCAGATGGTCCTAATATTGACAAGCTTTTTAAAAACAGCAGATCTACAAGATCACAACATGTCGCAATGTCACATTGTAGATCAGCTTCTACGTGATTCATCTACCGTATGTTTTGTATTAATAATAAAATCTGCAAAGTAACAAGTAACTAAAGCTGCCAAATGCAATTGCAGTGGAGTATAAGTAACAAAAGTGTAAAGTAAAAGTTGGTATACAGTACGGGACATGCTGATCCAAATGCATATGGGATATACTAGGATTCAAATGCAGACAGGCTGAAATTCATGGCTTTTAAAGTGTTTGGGGTGTGGTTTTGCCAGGTGGGTCCACTTCGGTTGATCGTCTGATTTGGAAATGCATTGGTTGTGATATCTCCCTGACAACCAACAACAACCACACAGAGTGCCCCTGCGGGTTCTAGGATATATACTGTAAAGCCCATCGCCCGGGAACCTTATTCTTTTTAAGTTAAATTTCTAAAACACTACAAAACATGTGTCAAAGACAAATACAAGCAAACGTCTCCACAGTAACACAGTAACAGTTGTTTGTGTGTCAGTGTGTGTGTATGCGTGTGTGTGTGTGCGTGTGTGCGTGCGTGCGTGCGTGCGTGTTAATAATAATTATTATTATTGTAAGAGCCATATTATGATTTCTTTATTGTGTCGTGGTTATGACATCACTTATAGGTTAACGCCCATGTTCAAGGCCAAGGCCAAGGTGGAGTTTACTTAGGGACACCCGTAATGAGCGACAGGTGTTGTCGTTTTTGAGACAAACAGTCTTTTGACTGTGCGGTGTGAAGGCTGTTGTGCAGCCGTTTTGTTTGTTATTTTCTTTATTACTATACAAAGTGAACGAGTGAGTGTCTAACTCTGAAAGTAAATAAATAAGCTTTTTCTGCAACTCTGAAGAACACCTTTGGACATCAGTTTTTTATCGCAACACACGTCTAGACTATACTTTTTTAATCGGCAACCAGTAGCGGCAAATATTGGGATTTCGTCGCTACATTTAGTCAAAAGACTGTCTCGGGACCACCGCGCGTTTATTTGTTTTATTGGGAAGCAAGTTAAACAAGCGGCGGCGGCTCTGTTTGACACGCACGGGCCGCTGCGTTGGTGGTGGAGGCGTTTGGAGTGGAGCGAGGAGGACAGTCACAGCGGACAAGGCGAGCGATCATCATCATCATCTTCTACGACTGCCAGCGTTTCTGTGACCGGGAGCTATTGGTGCGCTTACCGGCGGCGGGGATATCATCGGCATCGGGTGGTCGGGTGACGGCCAGCGGAGAGCAGCGGGACCAGAGCGGACCGGGTGTGGAGGTGGAGGATCGATCGTCTACGCTGATCTACATGTAATCGGTTAGTGGTGGTGCAGCGGCGCAGCGCCGATTCAAATCAATGGCCATTGAAATAAAAAAGTGTGCACACTAAACTAAACTAAACCCAATGCATTGGTAACAAGCGCCTTTAAGGACATTGCGCGTGAAGGCGTTTTGTTTGGACTACTACTTGCGTTCTGACTATCGACACGTTTCTGACTATTGACACGGAGGCGGAGCATTGACTTTATTTATTTATTATGTCGGCCGACGACGCGCAGACTAGCGCTGATTTAGAATCACGAAATGAGAATGACAATGTGGTTGAACCTGAACCTGAGTCTGGTGGGGTCCGTGATAGGGCTGCGTCCCTGGGTAAACGCATTGTCACAATGACGCCTAAAGCGTTGTTGGACAAGATTGATGGTTTGGAGAGGCAGCGCAAATCAAAGTTGAACAAGCTGTCCACTTTAAAGGAAAACATTTTTGCCATGGTAAATGATGAAAATTATGAAAAGCGTGTGGTACAAAGTCATTTTTGCCAATTCATGGGTGTGTACAATGAAGCAAAAGGTGTACATGAAACGTTGTTGGGTTTGTTGCCTGAGACTGAGGCAATTAAACACACAACCTGGTACAATGCAAAAATGTTGAATTATGATGAATTTATTGATGATGTGAACAGGGTTCTTTTTGTTCAAAGCCATCCCGATGTTTTTGACAGTGATGGGGTTGCAATCAAGGTTTCCGCTGGTAATGAGGTTGTTGTTGAAGCTCACATTTGCGACGATGATGCTGAGGTTGTTGTTCAACCCCATATCTGTGACAATGGGGAGGAAGTTATTGTGGAGCCCCATGACAGCATTTCTAATGTTCCTTCCAATGTTCTAACTGCAAAATCCACTGGTTCAAAAGCGAGCAAAGTGTCATCCACTACATCTGCACGCATTAAAGCAGAGGCGGAAAACGCTGCACTCATGGCGCGTGCTGCTGCTTTAAAAGAGCTGCATGCTTTGGAGGAGGAAGGGGAGGCTTTAATAAAGAGGACCCAGGATGAACAGGCTGAGGTTTTAAAGAGAACACAGAAGGAACAGGCTGAAGCTCTAAGTCTAAGGAGAACACAGCTGGAGCAGGCTGAGATTTTGAGGAGGAAAAAGCAAAAATTGGAGCTGGATGCTCAAATAGCAGCCAATACTGCAGAAATATCTGTGTTCAAAGAAGCCAGCAGTGTTACTGGCAGGAAGTCTGATGGCATGGAGTCCTATTTCAAAAAAGGTGCTAAACCTAAACCAGTGCCTCCTGGTGGTACACAACAGTCCTCACAACAGCCACAATCTGGGCTTCCCAAGTATAAGCCAGCAGCTCCTAAGGATCAGCCCAACCCTCAACAAAAGAAACAACCATTTCGCACATCAACTCTGGATCCTGCTGCACGCCTAACAAGGCCAAAATTACCTCAAGCAAACCTATCATCTCCAAACAATAACCAACCTTCAGGAGATCTATGCAATATATTACAAGGTCAAAATGAAATGATGGCAATCCTGGTTCAATCACACACCTCTCAGTTCCTACCACAAAGACACATTCCACATTTTGATGGCGATCCATTGCATTTCCAGGCATTCATAAAGGCATTTGAGCACTGTGTGGAGGCAAAAGCAAATGATTGGGGCGACTGTTTGTATTATCTTGAGCAGTTTACTAAGGGACAGCCAAGAGACCTGGTACGCAGTTGTCTCCATATGCCTGCTGAGAGAGGCTATGCTTCTGCCAAAGAGCTACTAAAGGAACACTTTGGAAACCCGTTAAGAGTAACGGCAGCATACATGGACAAAATCACGGCTTGGCCTAATGTCAAATCAGAGGATGTAAAAGGTCTACAAGCGTACGCACTTTACTTGCGTGAATGTTCAAATGCTATGGAGGAACTACAGTATTTGGAAGAGCTAAACACACCAGCAAGCATGAAAGCTCTCATACAGAAACTTCCATACAAGCTCCGAGATCAGTGGAGAGTCAAAGCATGTGACATCGTCGACAAACAAAAGCGAAGAGCTAATTTCACAGACATCGTGACATTTATTGAACAGCAAGTCAGAGTTGCTTCCGATCCTGTCTTTGGTAACATCCAAGACACACCTCTGATCAAAGCAACATTCAAACCCAAACCTCAACTTCCTGTTAAATCACAGTACAAGAGAAACAGTTTTGCAACTCATGTGGAAGTTGCGGATGAATCTAAACCAGATCCACAGCCAAGCAAAAGTATCTTCAACCCAAGGAGTATTCCCACATCCTGTCTCTATTGTTCACGTGAGCATCTATTGGATAAATGCCCACAACTGGGAAGGAAGGCTCAAAGAGAGAAACTTGACTTTCTAAAGGAGAAAGGCCTATGTTTTAGTTGCCTGTGCACAGGGCACTTGAGTAAGAATTGCAAAAGGCGCATTTCTTGCTCTCACTGCAACAAAACACATCCCAGTATTTTGCACATTGACTTCGGGAGCTTTGGAGATAAGTCAAATAACACTGAACTGCATAAGGTAAAGTCTGAGATCTGTACTACTTCCTCTACTTGTGGCCATACAGGGGCTGGCAACAGTAACGGCATTCTTCCCATTCTGCCCGTTCAAGTGAAATGCTCGAAGGGAAGCAAAGTAGTCCAGACCTATGCTTTTCTGGATCCAGGAAGCACAGGTACTTTCTGTTCAAAACATCTGGTGAACAGGTTGAACACTGAAGGCCGAAGAACTAAGATCCATTTGCGCACTATGGGTCATAGCAAGTCTGTGCCAAGCTGCATTATTAAGGGCCTGGAAGTTTCAGAGTGGACTGGCAATCAGTTTTACGAACTTCCTGAAGTGTTTACCCAAAGGGAAATGCCTGTGTCTGCTGACAACCTGATCAGTGAAGTGGAGCTGAATAAGTGGCCTTACCTGCAAGGTGTCCGGATCCCTCGAATAGCTGCCAATGTGGACTTGTTAATTGGCACCAATGCCTCCAAGTTAATGGAACCGTGGGAGGTGATTAACAGCCATGGAGATGGCCCCTATGCTGTCAGAACCCTACTGGGGTGGGTAATCAATGGGCCTTTACAAGGCAGTGACAAGCATAGCGGGAGTGGCTGCCCCACAGTAACTGTTAATCGCACAGTCGTTAACAGGTTGGAGGAACTGCTTATTAACCAGTACAACCACGACTTTAACGAAAACACCTCTAAAGACCAAAAGGAGATGTCAAGAGAGGAAAGGAAGTATATGGAACTGGTGGAGAGCTCTGTGCAGCTACAAGATGGGCATTACGAAATGAAGCTGCCCTTCAAAGCAGAAAACGTTACCTTGCCAAATAACATCAGCGTTGCCAAGCAACGTATTCGTGGCCTGGAAAGGAAGCTTCAGAGGAATGAAGCTTTTCGAAGTGAGTACACAAGCTTTCTCTCTGACGTCATCAACAAAGGTTATGCGGAGCAAGTGCCTCAACATCAGTTGGAACCATGTGAAGGAAAGGTGTGGTATATACCCCACCACGGCGTGTATCACCCTAGGAAGGGCAAGCTACGAGTGGTGTTTGACTGTGGAGCAGAGTTTAAAGGGGTCTCACTCAACAGTCAACTTCTGCAAGGCCCTAACCTAACCAACTCCCTGGTAGGAGTCCTTCTGCGGTTCAGACAGGAATTTGTGGCGGTGATGGCAGACATAGAGGCTATGTTTCACCAAGTCAAGGTGGCGGAAGAGCACAAGGATTTCTTGAGATTCTTGTGGTGGCCTGAAGGGGATCTAAAGCAGAGTCTTGTAGAGCATCGCATGACTGTTCATTTATTTGGAGCAGTATCATCACCCAGCTGCGCATGCTTTGCTCTTAGAAAGACTGCTGAGGACAACAAGGACAGCTTTCCAGTAGAAGTGATTGACACCATTAACCGGAACTTCTACATGGATGACCTCCTGAAAAGCCTGCCCTCTGACGAGGAGGCTGTCGTCCTGATTGCGGACCTCATGTCTGTCTGCCAGAAAGGAGGGTTCAACCTCACCAAGTGGATCAGTAACAGCCGGAAAGTGCTACAAGGCATTCCAGAACAACACAAATCGAAAAACCTGCATGAACTCGATCTGGACAGAGACAAGCTGCCTATGGAGAGGGCCTTAGGTCTGCAGTGGTGCATCGAGACGGACACCTTTACGTTCAAGCTGAAGCTAAAGGAGAAGCCCCACACCAAGCGTGGCATGTTGTCCATCATCGGTTCTGTCTATGATCCGTTAGGATTCCTAGCACCTCTCATACTCCCTGCCAAGCTGCTGTTGCAGGAGTTATGTAGACAGAAGTGTGACTGGGATGACGCAATACCCAAAGCCTTCCAGCACAAGTGGAACAAGTGGCTAGCAGATCTTGAGAATGTGGCAGATTTCAAGATCAGCCGGTGCATCCAGCCCAATGGTTTCGGAGGTATTGCAACTGCTCAACTGCATCACTTCTCCGATGCTAGTGAATATGCTTATGGTACCGTCACCTACCTCAGAATGGAGAACACAGAGAAGGCGGTTCATATTGCTTTCCTGTTTGGCAAAGCCAGGGTGGCTCCACTGAAGCCTGTTACCATCCCTCGCCTGGAACTCACAGCTGCCGTTGTTGCTGTTAGAGTGGACAAAATGCTTCAGGTAGAGCTACAGCTTCCACTGAGGAAATCTGTCTTTTGGACAGATAGCACGTCGGTGCTTAAGTACATCAAAAACGAGGATAAGAGGTTCCAAACGTTTGTGGCAAACAGGGTAACCACTATACGGGACCACTCGGATGTGTCACAGTGGCGATACATCCCCACATCACTAAACCCTGCCGACAATGCTTCAAGAGGATTGAAGGCAGAAGACCTGGTCAAACAGAAATGGATTGAGAGTCCAACATTTCTGTGGGAGCCTAAGGAAAGGTGGCCAGAAGCTCCTGTGGATGTTAACATCACTACTGACGACCCAGAGGTTAAGAGGAATCTGGTGGTGAATGCAACTGTCGTTGATGCTGTGAACGCTACTTACCAGCTTATAACCTATTTCTCTGACTGGCAGAGATTGAAGGTTGCAGTTGCGTGGGTCCTAAAGCTGAAGGAAGTCCTGCTAAACCTAAGCAGAAAAAGAAAGCAGTTACAGCTTCTAAGTACTGGTGGTAATGGATCACCTTTACTGGATGTGCATAAGGAGATGCACACTGTGAGAGCTTCATTGGGAAGCCAGAAGCTGTCGCTGGACGATCTCTCAGAAGCAGAGAGGTCCATCATTTCTTTCTGTCAGCAACAGAGATTTGACAGCGAAATCACTGCATTAACCTCTGGAAAACAAATACAGAAGAGCAGCAGCATCTATAAATTGGATCCAGTCCTTGATGGAGGTCTTCTGAGAGTTGGGGGTCGACTGAACAGAGCAGCAATGCCCGAAGATGTAAAACATCCCCTCATCTTATCTAAAGACCAACATATCTCCAACCTTATCCTCCGGCACTTCCATGAACATCTGGGCCATGGAGGAAGGAATCATATACTTTCTACAGTAAGGAAGAAATATTGGATCACGAAAGCCAACTCTGCAGTGAGGAAGGTCACCGCAAAGTGCAAGTTTTGCAGACTCCACAGGGGAGTGACTGCTGAACAAAAAATGGCAGACTTGCCCACTGAAAGGATAGTTCCTGATCTCCCGCCGTTCACGAACGTGGGCGTGGATTATTTCGGGCCCATCAACATCAAGAGAGGACGTGGCACCGTGAAGCGTTACGGTGTAATCTTCACGTGCATGGCGAGCCGAGCCGTTCATCTCGAGGTGGCCTACTCCCTCGATACGAGCTCCTGTATCCATGCTATCCGGAGATTCATTTGCAGGAGAGGACAAGTTTCTCACATGAGATCCGACAACGGTACCAACTTTGTCGGAACAGAAAGAGAGCTAAGAGAGGCCTTAGCGTCTCTTGACCAGACTCACATCGAAAGATCTCTGGCACAAAAGGGAATCAAATGGAGTTTCAACCCACCGGCTGCATCTCATTACGGTGGCGTATGGGAACGCATCATCCGGATGATCAGGAAGGTCTTGAATTCTGTGCTTCGACAGCAAACACTGGACGATGAAGGCTTTCAAACAGTGTTGTGCGAGGTTGAAGCTTTGCTCAATGATCGCCCCATCACCAGACCTTCGGATGACCCAAATGACCTGGAGGCGTTAACGCCAAACCACCTGCTCCTGTTAAAGGGAAAACCAGTTCTTCCTCCAGGACTCTTTGACAAAGAAGATCTCTATGCTAGGAGAAGATGGCGACAGAGCCAATATATTGCTGATCTTTTTTGGAAAAGATGGATCCACGAGTACCTACCGTTGCTTCAAGAGCGACAGAAATGGACAAGGGAAAGAAGAAGTTTCATCACTGGAGATGTTGTTGCAGTGGTCGATGCATCAGCACCAAGAGGATCTTGGATACTTGGAAGAGTACTGCAAACCTTCCCTGATAAGAAAGGTCTTGTACGTTCAGTTCGTCTGCAAACGAAGACCAATGTAATTGAAAGACCCGTGACTAAAATCTGTCTCCTTTGTGAGGGAGCAGATTAAAGACATTTTGTGCATTGAAATAATGCCTCAGTTATGAGTACAAATGGGTTGTGTACTTTGTTTATTGGTGTTTATGGCTCTATTTTTATTTTGTTTTGAATTGCTCTGTTTTTCATGTACCAGTAGCAATTAGGGGCTGGTGTGTAAGAGCCATATTATGATTTCTTTATTGTGTCGTGGTTATGACATCACTTATAGGTTAACGCCCATGTTCAAGGCCAAGGCCAAGGTGGAGTTTACTTAGGGACACCCGTAATGAGCGACAGGTGTTGTCGTTTTTGAGACAAACAGTCTTTTGACTGTGCGGTGTGAAGGCTGTTGTGCAGCCGTTTTGTTTGTTATTTTCTTTATTACTATACAAAGTGAACGAGTGAGTGTCTAACTCTGAAAGTAAATAAATAAGCTTTTTCTGCAACTCTGAAGAACACCTTTGGACATCAGTTTTTTATCGCAACACACGTCTAGACTATACTTTTTTAATCGGCAACCAGTAGCGGCAAATATTGGGATTTCGTCGCTACAATTATTAATAATAAAATCTGCTAAATAAAAAGTAACTGAAGCTGTCAAATGCTGTATTTATAGTAGAGTATAAGTAACAAAAATGGAAATTAGAGTAAAAGTACCTAAAAATTGTACTGTAGGTACAAGTACTTGTTTGTATATACTTGAGTAAATGTACTTGGTTACTTTGCAGCACCACTAGCCTTACATTAAGACGTCTCTGCCGAGACTTTCGCATTGTCACTGCAGGGCCGACTTATGTAAGGCTACATCACCACAGAACAGCCAATGACAGCCAAGCCTTTAATCACAGCTGTGTCAATCAGTAGAGTGGAGAGGGACATTTATTTATAGTTTTAACTATAACTATAGTTTTATACATCACACAGCTTAGACATTTGGATCAAATCAGACAGCAGACCTGTGTGAACGCATTGATATAAATAGCATATCTGAAGTGTGAATATTGCAGCCACAGCGACTTAATATAAACATGGGTCCCTTTCCTATGTCTCACTCTGTCTCCACTCACTAAACCCATTGAAAATGCATTGGGTGCTTAAAGTTAAACATTTTTATTTTTTTATAATTAAACTACAAAACATTTCAAAACCAAAAGTACAAGCACACGTGTCCTCAGTAAGCTGAACACATAAAAATTTGAATGGTGTTGAAAGGTGTAAGCGTTTAAGAGATGAAGCGCGCCAAAGTTTTGAGGAGATACTGACTGACTGACTGACTGACTATAAATAATGAAGATAACATACGTGTGCTCGCCTTCCAGGCGAGCCCACAACTAGAAATACTGTTCCTTCGAAACAGTGTGGGCTCGCTTCCAACCCAACAAATAGGATACTTTAAGGTACTGTAAGGTACAGTACCTTACAGTATTGTACTGTACCTTACTATACTGTACTGCACCTTACTGTACTGTACTGTACTGTACTGTACTGTAACCTACTGTACTTTACTGTACTCTACTGTACTGTACTTTACTGTATTCTACTGTAACTTACTGTACTTTACTGTACTCTACTGTACCTTACTGTACTGTACTCTACTGTACCTTACTGTACTGTACTGTACCTTACTGTACTATACTATACTGTACTCTACTGTACCGTACTGTACCTTACTGTACTGTACTCTACTGTACCTTACTATACTGTACTTTACTGTACTCTACTGTACTTTACTGTACTCCACTGTACCTTACTGTACTTTATTCTACTTTACTGTACTTTATTGTACTTTACTGTACTCTACTGTACCTTACTGTACTGTATTGTACTTTACTGTACCTTACTGTACTGTACTCTACTGTACCTTTCTGTACTGTACCTTTCTGTACCTTACTGTACTTTACTGTACTCTACTGAACCTTACTGTACTTTTACTGTACTCTACTGAACCTTACTGTACTGTACATATTCTATGTGTTCTAGATCTACATTTTTGATTCTGTGTTTGGGAACCAGCAACTGTCAAATGGACTCCAACTGTAGTGGAGTATATTGAGTGCATATACTGTAGGCTAACAATCCCAGATCACATCTGTCCTCTACTATGTCTATAACCAAGGCGTTCTTCTATGTGGCCACTCCAGACTGAGGAGTGGAGCATGGCTTTTATTGTGTTTGTGGATCTGACTTGGAAATGCATTGGTTTTGATATCTCCCTGACAACCAACAACAACCACTAATATGGCTGACTGTCCCTGCGGGCTCTAGGATATATGGCTATGGGATTTACATCCCATCGCCCGGACTTGATTCTTGATCACAGCTGTGTAATCAGTAGAGTGGAGAGGGACATTTATTTATAGTTTTAACTATAACTATAGTTTTATACATCACACAGCTTAGACATTTGGATCAAATCAGAGAGCAGACCTGTGTGAACGCAATGATATAGATAGCATATCTGAAGTGTGAACACTGCAGCCACAGCGCCTTAACATAAACATGGGTCTATTATCCTTCTCTCCACTCTGTCCCCACTCACTAAACCCATTGGAAATGCATTGGGTGCTTAAAGTTAAACATTTTTATTTTTTTATATTTATACTACAAAACATTTCAAAACGAAAAATACAAGCACACGTGTCCTCAGTAAGCTGAACACATAAAAATTTGAATGGTGTTGAAAGGTGTAAGCGTTTAAGAGATGAAGCGCGCCAAAGTTTTGAGGAGATACTGACTGACTGATAGATAAATAAACTAGAAATACTGTTCCTTCGAAACAGTGTGGGCTCGATTCCAACCCAAAACAATAATAGTAAAAGTGTCAAGTTCCCAGGCAATGCTCTCTTTCATTTTACTGACGTAAAATGGTAATGCAAATACAATGTAGACAAGCAGTGTTATTACATGAACTTAAAGGACCAGGTCACCTTTGGGACAACCAGATCTTATTTTATTGTTGTGTGGGGACACGATCAACACAATGTTGAGTTATTTTTTGTGTTCAATCTGTGTTTTTAGATATTTTAGTATTTCAGTATGCTACAACTGGTCATATGATGCATTTTGCATCATATGATGCATGAGATGATGCAACATCATGCTACAAAGCATCATATGACCAGTTGTAGCATGCTGAAATAATAAAATATCTAAAAACACAGATTGAACACAAGAAATTACAGGATTGTGTTGATCGTGTCCCACACAACAATAAAATAAGATCTGGTTGTCCCAGAGGTGACCTGGTCCTTTAAAGGTATGGACAATTAAATCAAAATAAAATTAAAATATAATGTGGACGGGTAACCAACAACAAAAGTTCGAGACCAGTAGCATGTTGGGAACTGAAGTTATGGCTGTTTAAAGCCTGGGAAGAAAGATGGGGAACCTGTGTGTGTGTGTGTGTGTGTGTGTGTGTGTGTGTGTGTGTGTGTGTGTGTGTGTGTGTGTGTGTGTGTGTGTGTGTGTGTGTGTGTGTGTGTGTGTGTGTCTGTCCTAGGGGTCCCTGAACTACACTTTGCAAACCAGCAAACCACATCAAAGTAATAGTACGCAGATGGTCCTAATATTGACAAGCTTTTTAAAAACAGCAGATCTACAAGATCACAACATGTCGCAATGTCACATTGTAGATCAGCTTCTACGTGATTCATCTACCGTATGTTTTGTATTAATAATAAAATCTGCAAAGTAACAAGTAACTAAAGCTGCCAAATGCAATTGCAGTGGAGTATAAGTAACAAAAGTGTAAAGTAAAAGTTGGTATACAGTACGGGACATGCTGATCCAAATGCATATGGGATATACTAGGATTCAAATGCAGACAGGCTGAAATTCATGGCTTTTAAAGTGTTTGGGGTGTGGTTTTGCCAGGTGGGTCCACTTCGGTTGATCGTCTGATTTGGAAATGCATTGGTTGTGATATCTCCCTGACAACCAACAACAACCACACAGAGTGCCCCTGCGGGTTCTAGGATATATACTGTAAAGCCCATCGCCCGGGAACCTTATTCTTTTTAAGTTAAATTTCTAAAACACTACAAAACATGTGTCAAAGACAAATACAAGCAAACGTCTCCACAGTAACACAGTAACAGTTGTTTGTGTGTCAGTGTGTGTGTATGCGTGTGTGTGTGCGTGTGTGCGTGCGTGCGTGCGTGCGTGTTAATAATTATTATTATTATTAATAATAAAATCTAAATAAAAAGTAACTGAAGCTGTCAAATGCTGTATTTATAGTAGAGTATAAGTAACAAAAATGGAAATTAGAGTAAAAGTACCTAAAAATTGTATTGTAGGTACAAGTACTTGTTTGTATATACTTGAGTAAATGTACTTGGTTACTTTGCAGCACCACTAGCCTTACATTAAGACGTCTCTGCCGAGACTTTCGCATTGTCACTGCAGGGCCGACTTATGTAAGGCTACATCACCACAGAACAGCCAATGACAGCCAAGCCTTTAATCACAGCTGTGTCAATCAGTAGAGTGGAGAGGGACATTTATTTATAGTTTTAACTATAACTATAGTTTTATACATCACACAGCTTAGACATTTGGATCAAATCAGACAGCAGACCTGTGTGAACGCATTGATATAAATAGCATATCTGAAGTGTGAATATTGCAGCCACAGCGACTTAATATAAACATGGGTCCCTTTCCTCTGTCTCACTCTCTCCCCACTCACTAAACCCATTGGAAATGCATTGGGTGCTTAAAGTTAAACATTTTTATTTTTTTATAATTAAACTACAAAACATTTCAAAACCAAAAGTACAAGCACACGTGTCCTCAGTAAGCTGAACACATAAAAATTTGAATGGTGTTGAAAGGTGTAAGCGTTTAAGAGATGAAGCGCGCCAAAGTTTTGAGGAGATACTGACTGACTGACTGACTGACTGATAGATAAATAATGAAGATAACATACGTGTGCTCGCCTTCCAGGCGAGCCCACAATAAACTAGAAATACTGTTCCTTCGAAACAGTGTGGGCTCGATTCCAACCCAACAAATAGGATACTTTAAGGTACTGTAAGGTACAGTACCCTACAGTATTGTACTGTACCTTACTATACTGTACTGCACCTTACTGTACTGTACTGTACTGTACTGTACTGTACTGTACTGTAACTTACTGTACTTTACTGTACTCTACTGTACTTTACCTTACTGTACTTTACTGTACTCTACTGTAACTTACTGTACTTTACTGTACTCTACTGTACCTTACTGTACTGTACTGTACCTTACTGTACTGTACCTTACTGTACTGTACTTAACTGTACTCTACTGTACCTTACTGTACTATACTGTACTGTACTCTACTATGCCGTACTGTAACTTACTGTACTGTACTCTACTGTACCTTACTATACTGTACTTTACTGTACTCTACTGTACCTTACTGTACTGTATTGTACTTTACTGTACTGTACTTTACTGTACACTACTGTATCTTGCTGTACCTTACTGTGCTGTACGTTACTGTACTTTACTGTACTTTACTGTACACTACTGTACTGTACTGTACCTTACAGTACTGTACTTTACTGTACTCTGCTGTACCTTACTGTACTTTACTGTACTCTACTGTAACTTACTGTACCTTACTGTACTGTACTTTACTCTACTGTACTGTACCTTACTGTACTTTACTGTACTCTACTGTACCTTACTGTACTGTACCTTACTGTACTGTACTTTACTGTACTCTACTGTACCTTACTGTACTATACTGTACTGTACTCTACTGTGCCGTACTGTACCTTACTGTACTGTACTCTACTGTACCTTACTATACTGTACTTTACTGTACTCTACTGTACCTTACTGTACTCTACTGTACTTTACTGTACTCTACTGTACCTTACTGTACTGTATTGTACTTTACTGTACCTTACTGTACTGTACTCTACTGTACCTTTCTGTACTGTACCTTTCTGTACCTTACTTTACTTTACTGTACTCTACTGAACCTTACTGTACTTTTACTGTACTCTACTGAACCTTACTGTACTGTACATATTCTATGTGTTCTAGATCTACATTTTTGATTCTGTGTTTGGGAACCAGCAACTGTCAAATGGACTCCAACTGTAGTGGAGTATATTGAGTGCATATACTGTAGGCTAACAATCCCAGATCACATCTGTCCTCCACTATGTCTTTAACCAAGGCGTTCTTCTATGTGGCCACTCCAGACTGAGGAGTGGAGCATGGCTTTTATTGTGTTTGTGGATCTGACTTGGAAATGCATTGGTTTTGATATCTCCCTGACAACCAACAACAACCACTAATATGGCTGACTGTCCCTGCGGGCTCTAGGATATATGGCTATGGGATTTACATCCCATCGCCCGGACTTGATTCTTGATCACAGCTGTGTAATCAGTAGAGTGGAGAGGGACATTTATTTATAGTTTTAACTATAACTATAGTTTTATACATCACACAGCTTAGATATTTGGATCAAATCAGAGAGCAGACCTGTGTGAACGCATTGATATAAATAGCATATCTGAAGTGTGAATATTGCAGCCACAGCGCCTTAATATAAACATGGGTCCCTTTCCTCTGTCTCACGCTGTCCCCACTCACTAAACCCATTGGAAATGCATTGGGTGCTTAAAGTTAAACATTTTTATTTTTTTATAATTATTCTACAAAACATTTCAAAAAGAAAAATACACGCACACTTGTCCTCAGTAAGCTGAACACATAAAAATTTGAATGGTGTTGAAAGGTGTAAGCGTTTAAGAGATGAAGCGCGCCAAAGTTTTGAGGAGATACTGACTGACTGATAGATAAATAATGAAGATAACATACGTGTGCTCGCCTTCCAGGCGAGCCCACAATAATGAAGATAACATACGTGTGCTCGCCTTCCAGGCGAGCCCACAATAATGAAGATAACATACGTGTGCTCGCCTTCCAGGCGAGCCCACAATAATGAAGATAACATACGTGTGCTCGCCTTCCAGGCGAGCCCACAATAATAATTCTGCGTGACATGAATCATAACGCATTATGACATGTCATAATGACTGTGGCAAAGATTGCTGGTCTACAAGCTCACAACATGTCACATCGCAGTGTTGTGAGCTTGTAGATCGCCCCCTGTTGAGTATTTATGAAGGCATACAACTATAATTATACTTTGTTATAAGTAGGTTTTTAAAGCATTGGGACTTGGGATACACAGTGAGTGTTCGTGAAAAGGCCTTGGACTCACCTAGCGATCTGAGCGACCTCATAGCCGTTGTCGATGTTTGCCTTCCCAGCAGCCACTGCAGCTGTGAGCAGCAGTCTGGGCCTTCCATTCCGACGTACTTCCTCCTCGAAGGCAGAGCGCAACTCCTACACCCACCCACCCACCCACCACACACACACACACACACACACACACACACACACACACACACACACACACACACACACACACACACACACACACACACGTTACAATAATGGCTCATAATGATAATTGATAATAGTCAGTCATCAACATGTCTGTACGTGGACAACACTTATTTACTATGACACTATGGCACATTAAAGTCCAACTAGTACTAGTGGTTCTCAAATGTACCAGCTACCCCCTTAAGAGTGTTCCATTTGTACACTCTCAATTACAGTCATTCAAGGCTAGGCTCTTAATGTGTTTCTAGTAATACTATTATCCACTCATTTTGTATGTCTGTGGGGGAAGAAAATATGTTTTTTTTACAAAAATGTCCACCTGATAATAGTAACAGCGCAGTGGTTCTCAAAACTCTTTGATTTCAGGGACATAGTGTTTATTTTGTCAACTAAAACTAAGACAGAACATTTCCGTCTGACAAAAAGAAATCTGTATGTCTGTGGGGGAAGAAAATATGTTTTTTTTTTACAAAAATGTCCACCTGATAATAGTAACAGTGCAGTGGTTCTCAAAACTCTTTGATTTCAGGGACATAGTGTTCATTTTGTCAACTAAAACTAAGACAGAACATTTCTGTCTCACGGAAAATAAATGGAAGGCCTAGTTGAGAAGAGATCCAGTTTGTAATTTCATGCTTGGGTGTCAGATCTACAAAGTTGTTTCTTTGGTGCGTTGTGAGCTAGCTATATTCAGCCGACAAGCACTGTAAGTTGAGCCATTACACTTACAAGTCTGACTCTGTTCCAGAGAAACATACTGTATAGTGAAAATATGCAAGATCACTAGATCAGCTATTTTCCAAAATGTTTGTGCCTTTGTTATAGGTAATATTTAACATTATTTTATTTACGTTACTTAGTTTGTTGATTACTTTTGATGCAGTCTTTTTATTTTCAAAAAAACAAATGTCCAGATGCTTTGTATGCAATTATACTGTATGTTAGTTTGTTTAACTGTTGAGTGAGAAAACTAAGGTTGAACATTAGAACACAGTTTGGGAACCAGTGCTATACAGTACCTGGCAGAGCAGTGTGAACCTGTGTTTGTCCTCCGGGGGGCTCCCTCGGGCCCCTGGGTACTCCCAGTCCAGGTCCAGTCCATCAAAGCCATGCTGCCTCAACAGGTTGATGGCTGACGTGATGAAGGTCTGCCGGCTGGCGGTTGATGACACCATTCTGCTGAATCTGCACCACACAGCATCACACATCAACTGTTTAAGGTTGTATTGATTGACAGCTTGATGAAGAGTGTTTATTCAACAGCCTCGTGGACTGCACTAGAGCTGCACGATATGGACAACATTTGATTTCATATCTCTGTATTTATGCCAAATATTTTGATACGATATATGATATTACCAAAAAAAAAAAAAAAAGATAAAACTACGCATTATTCAACGAGTCAACATCACTCTTGGTTTCAAGTGCTATTGGCTTCCCACGTGTTATTTGATATTCTAAGCGTAGCAAAGGGAAAATTAAGCATTCTTCAAAAAAAAGAAAAGAAAGAAAAAAAAAACATAAATTGAAAGTCAGTTTCACTCTTATTTTGAATGCTTTCCTAGTATGTACGCTCTTATTTTGAAGTGTCTACTTTTTTGACTTGACACGAACATGCAACAAGTCAAAGTCACTGCAAATCACTTGAGTGATATATCGCCCATATCCTTGTGTTTTGCGATACTGATATTGCACAGGGTCATACCGAGATAACAATTTGATAACGATATATCGTGCAGCACTAGACAGCGTGTTTTGCGATACTGATATTGCACAGGGTCATACCGAGATAACAATTTGATAACGATACATCGTGCAGCACTTGACAGCACAATGCTTGTGAACTCACTGTGTAGATCCAAAGTTCCAGCCGCCAACAGCCAGCAGAGTTTTCAGCCCAGGGTTGCTGCAAAATAGACATGGAAACATTCAATGAATGACACAGAACAAGAACGAATAGTCGATCTTGTGAGCTTGTAGATCTGCTATTTTCACTAGTTTGGGTCCCGGGCAAACGCCTAATTCATCTTTTGGGTCTTAAGCTAATAGGTTTGAGAAACCACTGCTGTAGAAATTTACACTTGAAAGGATATGGGGCTGTTAAGTATGACATCATTTTGTAGGCAGAGGAGAATTTCTGCCCCCAGTTTCCGTGAATCTTTTTACTATTTTTACTATTTACACATTTTTCTTCTCTTTGTTGTTGAAAGGAAAGTGTTAGAATTATACTTTAGACGTTATTTTTGTCTCGGATCTGTTGAAATAGCGAGGGACAGAAAATGCTCTGGGGGCAGAGTTCTCCTCTGCCTACAAAATGATGTCACGGCTTAAAAGCCCCATAGAGACAAGAGGGGCGACAGTGGCTCAGGGGTAGAGATACCGTCATTAGAACACAGAGATCGATCCCAGGTTCCCCCAGAGTTAGTGTTGAAGAGTCCTTGAGCAAGACTCTGAACCCCTAGTTTCTCCCGGTGAGCAGGTTGGTGTCTTGCATGGTTTTCTCCGCCATTGGTGTATGAATGGGTGTGTGAATGTGTGAATGTAATCTATCTATAAATGCGACAAATCTCTGTCTGTTTGTTTGTTTGTTTGTAATCCGCGTATCTCGAGAACCGTTCGTCCCACCGGCTTCAGATTCGGCACGCGCGTTCCCCGCCGCCGCGCGGAGTGCAGTGCCAGGCCTCGACCCGACCCGACTCGCGGTTTTCCGAAACCGGCGCGAAACGTTCGGAATCTCCTTATGCGGAGCTGATTGTTGACATCAGGCTGTTCCGGAGGAAATCGGCGCAAGCGCTGAGTCATTGTGACATCACTTCATAAAAGGCTCTGACATCACGTACGCCACATGAGTCAACACAAAATCTCTGTGAATGTGTATGTATGTATGTAATCCGCGTATCTCGAGAACCCTTCTTCCCACCGGCACGCGCGTTCTCCAGATATGGGCATAAAGTCTGACATCAGAGTTTTCCGCAACCGGTACTGTGTGTGCAGAGATCTTCATATATGGGCATAAGTGGACAAAGACAAACAGATGGTCAAAACGGGTCCTATGACAACAGGTATATTGGGGTTTGCATTAAAGGGTGGGGCATTCATGGGGTTTGCATTAAAGGGTGGGGCATTCATTCCCTATTTCAAATTCGGCACGTGCGTTCCCCACCGCAGCAGGTAGTGCAGTGCTCGGCCTCAACCCGACCCGACCCACGATTGTTTGAAAAAGCGACAGAAATCTCATATATGGGCATAAAATGGACGCAGATAAACAGATATCTCCATATATGGCATATATGGGCATACAATGGATGCAGAATCACAAAGATCTCCATATACGGGCATAAAAGGGACACAGACAGACAGATACAGAGATCTCCATATATGGGCATAAAATGGATGCAGATAGACAGATATCTCCATATATGGGCATATATGGGCATAAAATGGACCCAGAACTATAACTGCAGTGATCTCCATATATGGACATAAAATGGACACCGACAGACAGATACAGATATCTCCATATATGGGCAAAAATGGACACAGGCAGACAAATGGTCAAAACGGGTCCTATGAAAACAGGTATAATGGGGTTTGCATTAAAGGGCGGGGCATTCATTCCCTATTTACATTGTTCCGAGTTGGCCAGGTCGCCGGGCCCAGCTTCTAGTGCACATAAAGCGCCTTGGATAAAGGCGCTATATAAATGCACCATTAAGAGGCGTCTGCCTGACAGCCATAGGGGGTCTTGGAAATGAAAAGGACACAAACTGACCTCTGCTTGAGTGCATTGAAGTCCCTGTAGAGAACCTCGTCGTTCCACTCATAGGTGTCCAGCTGGTTGTGCTGGTTGACGATGGAGAAGGCGTAGATCAGGTGGGTGCAGAGGTCAGGGTCAATGTCACCTGGCACGAACCTGCCAACACCCGCTCTGTACTGGGCCCAGTTGGTGAAGTAGCACAGCAGTGGCTTGGAGGAAGACACTGTTGGAATGGATGGATGGATGGATGGATGGATGGATGGATGGATGGATGGATTAATCGTTGAATGAATGCATGAATGAATTGTTGAATTAATGCATGAACGAATAAATGAATGAATGAATCATTGAATGAATGAATGCATAAATAAATGAATGGATACAT
>NC_137818.1:16813572-17053572 GCF_963921795.1 Nannobrachium achirus
ACGCCCAGAGCATTGTTTGCACCAGATGACAAGGTCAAAGCTCATCCATTGCCTGCAAAATCTGATACAAACACACAATGAAACCCATATTGTGAAACCAGTATCTGAGGAACACAATGAAAGTCATAAGATTGCCGTTGTGGATAGAATGGTTCTTGGAAGGTTCTCCAAAATGGGCAAAACCAAGTGGTTTCAACAGTTCATGAAGATTGACAGGGACATCATCTCAGCAATGATGAAACTAACAGAGGAAGGAGACCTAACATAGGAGGTGAAGGATGCATTGGCCAACTTTGTATGCATGCTGTACTGTCCAAAGGGCATCCATATAACAAGCATTCCTGAACTAAGGTGGCATCTGTTTTGCAGACATCTGGCAGAAAGCAGCAAGTTGCCTTCTGCACTTGGTGCCCTTGAGGAACACATTGAACGTGTCCTGTGTCTTGTGTCTTACCAAGTAGGGTGTGGTGCCAAGCCACTGTGATGTGGCAGCATCCTTTTGACCGATTCAAATGTCTATTTAAAAAATAGCCATGGTGACATACTACCTACCACCACAAAGGTTCCACCTGCACCACAAGCCATTGTAGAGTTGGTCAGTTGGGAAAGTTCCACAGGTTCCAGAAATCCCCCACTATTTCATGGAACCCTGCAGCTCATGGAAAGGCCACAAACTCGCCTTTCAAGCCCAACCAGATGGCTCTGCAAACCTCCGTCACGATGTTTATGACGGTCGAAAGTCCCATCCTGTACACAGTAGCAGCCCTTCTTTGGTGTGAGAGGCCACAGGCAAGCACCACCAGTGTGACTGCGAGTCGTTCTGCTGGGGATATTGGCATTCTGTGGTTGGGAGCATGCTGCAGCAGCGGCTCGATGCAACGCACCAGGTCGTCGAACCGACTGGCTGACATCCTGAAGTTGGAGAAATGTCTCTCCTCATCCATTTCTCGCATTTGCTGTACGAGCAGACCCCACACTCTCCCTGCCGTGTTGTGTTCAATGGGCGCACATACCACCGGCGTTCACTCGGCTGGGCCTCCATCTCCTCCTCCACCAAACACTGCAACGCCTGGTCCTCCGCTTCCTCCTTCTCCAGTATGAACTTCTCCTCCTCCTCCTCCTCCTCATCCAACAACTCACACACAACCGCCATCTTCCCTGCCATCTCCAACCTTTCTGCCTCGTCTTCCATTCTCTCTGTTTCTGTTATTCTGTCGTCCTCCATCATTTTTCTTTTTCCCGCCTTGCACGCTCCTTTCTCCCAAACTGTTTCCGGTAGTCAGATTTCATCGTTGGCGGGGTTTTGTGTCTGAACCAGAGGGAGGCAGGGTCACGGTGATAGGACTTCACCGTGACTATGATGGCCTCCACTTGTTATCTCATGATAACTTATCACCTAAAACAGCGTTTCTCGAATGGGGGTACGTGTACCCCTAGGGATAGGCGGAGGTACTGCAGGGGGTACTCCAGAAATTGCCCCCAAAAAGAAGAATTGAATTATAAATCATGCTAATATTGTTCATAGTTAAGTAATTGTTATGTTTAATGATGACACATGGAGAAACTTGATATGAGCCTGCGTTTCTCACCCAAATGACATGGTACCAGGCAACTGGGATGTGTTTTTAAGTTGTTTGAATGTATTGAAGTTATTGACATGAAAACCGTTTGAGACTCTTTCACTCCATTTCTTATTGATTTTATATTCTTGAAATGGGGGGGGGGGGGGGGGGGTGATAGCATCATATACATATAGGCTACCACTATTTATTTATATTTTAATTACAGTTTTATAAGCAAAATGTTGTTGCCGGGTAGAGGACCACTTGGATTCAGAAATCAGGAAAAGCCAAAAAAGATTGGGAAACACTGACCTAAAAGTTGAGGTGATCACCCTTCACTGTGGGCTATGATAAAGCCTTTAGTCTCGAGTAGCAGCCGCCTGAAGGTGAATTTTCATACCAATTTTGAAGGAGGCACTCCTTTAAGGCTTGCGGAAGGGCGTTCCACATGTCGGTGGTATAGCTGGAGAACGAATTAGAGCCTTATATAGTGTTTAATCTAGGTTGAACATGATTAGTGGAGATGCGTCTGGTGTTGTGATCGTGGACATCCTTGACCTTTAGGAAGTAGTTTGTCAGGTTCATGGGTAACTTGGACGTGTAGTGTATCTTGTAAACCAGGGCCATATTGCAAGATGCTGTAGTCTGTCAGCTACTTTGAGCCACCCCACTATCATAGATAATTAAGTGTGTTTGTTTGTTTGTTTGTTTGTTCCGTCCGTCCGTCCGTCCGTCCGTCCGTCCGTCCTTCCTTCCTTCCTTCCTTCCTTCCTGTAGGCCTATGTAATCTAATCATTTCATCTTTATTTTATTCACACCTCCTCCACCAGGCGGCGAAAGACAACAGTGACTGGATTATTTGCTGCGAATGCTTGAAAGTGAAACACGTTGACCCGGAAGACAAGTAAACAAGTGACATGCAAGGTCTGTGAAGCATAGCTGTGAAGTGAGCTGCACTAGCATTTCCGGGCTGGGAGTAAGCAGCAATAAGCCAGGCTCCAGCCTTCAAAATAAAATCGTGGTAAATAATGTTTTTCTTTTCTTTTTTTTCTTCTTAAGATGCAAATGTAGGCCTATTATAAAATACATGTATGATGTATGTCTCTAAACTAGTGTAGGCCTACTTCTAAGTGTCCTAACATTTTTTAAAGGTTCTTTCAGATTCTTTAAAGGTTCTTTCAGATTGAGATTCGTGGAATGCGAGCTATTAAAGCCCTTTTAACATGTTCCATTCTTTCTACTGTAATCCATAGAAGAGCCATCATAGGCTAGAGATATTAATTGGCTGTTGATAAAAGTAACACCTAAGTACGGTAGGTCTAGTTACTATTACTAATGCCTTTACTTATTCATTTTGCTTTTATCTGTTTATTTAGACAGGATGTAGCCTAATGTACGGTAGGCTACTTAATGAAAATACACTTTGTGCGATGTGTAGCCTATATACACACAGGAGACGTCTCTTCTTCTCAGCACTTTTGACACACACGCACGGTTCGGGGTGATTTCCAAATTAAGCCTGTGTTTCCGAGGCTAGGTTCGAGGGAGACCTCGTCCAAACAACACTCTCCGTTAAGCAGGAGGGATGTCAAAAAAAAATTTGTTTCTCTGTCCAGTGGGGCCAGACGCCCAAAAAGCGCCATTTCCATACTCTAGTGGGCGCTGGACAGGAGACGGCTCTTTGCATTGTCACTTTGGACACACGCACGTGTTCGGGGAGATCCCTCTTCCACACCACACTGTCCGCTAAGCGGGGGAGGTGTAAAAACTGTGTTTTGCCCGTGGCAAACCTTTTTCAACCGTGGGGGCAGTAGTGAGGAAGAAATGTTTCGTCTTTTTTTCTGGTCTCCACTCTCCATTTTGTAGGTGGAAGTGACGTGCCGTCATGCATTGCCGTGGGCATAAAAACAAAAATAAATCACAAAGTCACCAACAGGCCAGGGGACGTGTCCATGCTCATCTATTCTCCAGTAACGTCTTTTTTATATTATACCCAGACAGCACAGCGACTAGCGCCCTCTGTCAACAATGTAGGCGCTATGTAGCGTTTGCTCATTGCGTGAGATCAACATAGCCTCTCCCTACTGCCATCTAGTGGATACAGTATGTACATGGGCTATATTGAACCGTATGTAACACAGAGACCGTACGGAACTATGCATATTGACGTAATTACCGCACGTTCTTTCTCACCCCCAAACGTACACAAAATCAAACGTACGTAACTATAAACGGCCCTTTTTTGGAGAGGTGTAAAAAAAATGTTTTGCTGGCCGACCAGTGCGGCCAGGCGTACGAAAAAGTGATGAGAAAGTGAGGAGGTCTCCCCAAACACGTTTGTGTGTTCAAAGTGCCGACACAAAGAGCCGTCTGCTTTGGTGTGGAAGAGGTCTCCCCGAACACGTGCGTGTGTCCAAAGTGCCGACACAAAGAGCCGTCTCCTGTCCAGTGCCCAATTTGTAACGGGCCGGCTTGCACTCCAGAGAACAGCATTTATCAATTTAGATTTTTCCTATGTTATTAAACTTTTCTTTTTTAAACTAAAACATAGTTTGAGTTGTATAGCTGCGTTTAAATGCTTAATTTATATTCTAAATGTGCATCATGTGCAAATTAATCAATTTTTAATTGGTTCAGGGCTACTCTTATTCTGAAGAGATGGGCCACTGGATATATTGTTGCTGATAGATTGTTGCTGCTCACTTCACACAGGCCACTGTTGTTTATTGAGATCCCCCTTTTCCAGGCGTTCCGCCCAGGTGGGCGTGGTTTTGAGCTTAGGCATCTAACCACGCTGGGCGAAACACCTGGAGAAAATGTTAGTCCCATGTGTATTAGCTCCAGTCTACATGGCTCTAGTATGGCTCTAGTAGCCAGCGCATGGTATAAGTTAAGTAACGTAACGGACCTAATGTTGGAATTGTTAACATTTGTGCCTTTACACGTTGTATAAGTACATTACACTAGGAACAGAGAGCTTTAAACATATAAGTATTTTACAGTAGGAACAGATAGCTTGTGAAGATGTCTCAAAAAGGAGGTAAAACAAGTCAAATGGAGTCTATACGGCTGTCGACAAACGAACTCATGGCGTCTGTGGGAGAGGAGATATTGTGTGTTTTGGAACAACAGCGTGGTGTTGATGTTTGTAGTGTGAAGCTTAATGTCAGAGTTTTTGTGTTGGAGCGACTAAGTGCGGCTGCAGAGTTCATGTGCAAACTCTTCCAGAGAGAGATAGAGACACTAGAAACTCTGCTGGAGACACAACACAAACTGCTGGACGTGATGCTACAGCCACACATCAAACTACAAAGAGCAGGTTGGTTCATGATTCGAGCCAAGCTACTATAGCCTAGAATGGCTGTGATATTTCATACATTTCATGTATTCCAGTCGATACAACAGCCATTAGATCTCTCCTACCAGGTAGCAGACTAAAAGGGCATCATCTGGGAATCAGAAATAGAGTTCAGCTCCATATATGGAGATCTAGGTGATGATCCAGTTGTCTCCATATATGGATATTCAGGGTTTGATGAGGTCATTGTTGTGATCTTGGATATCCAGGTGATGATAGTTTGCAGTCATCAATAGCTTGAATAGCTTGAATCCCAAAAAGCTGGAGTTAATTAAGGGAATGTTTCATGACGGTAAGGTAAAGATTTTATCCTTCTCTGAAACTAAACTTGATGACTCGTTTACGGATGCTAGCATTGAAATTGCCAACTATACTGTAATCAGAAATGATAGAAACAGGTATGGAGGCGGAGTTTGCATGTATGTACATAATGATGTCAATTTTATGCCCCGTCCAGACTTACACCACAGTTCTCTTGAAACTGTATGGATTGAGGTAATCTTTGAACATGCAAAAAACATACTAGTATGCGCTGTCTATAGACCACCTGATCAGAATGACTTCTTTGAGCTGTTTGATGAGAGCTTAGCAAAGGTGGACGGTACTGAGTGTCACATTTTGGGCGACTGGAATGTGGACATTTTGCGTAAAGACGCACCCATGTTCAAGTCCTTTGATGGGTTATGCAATCAATACAGCCTCACTCAGCTTGTCACAGTACCCACCAGGGTGACAGAGCACTCTCAAACCCTCATAGATCTCGTCGTAACCACTGACAAGTCCAAAGTCACCGCTAGCGGGGCTATTGTATGCGGTCTTAGTGATCATTATATGATCTACTCTACCCGAAAAATACACAAACCCAAAGCTAGTGGCCACAGAACTGTCGTTGCTAGAAGCCTGAAGAACTACTCCAGTGAGGCTTTTAATCTCAAACTAGCGGGTGTAGACTTTTCCCCAGAGCTGCAGTGTACAGATGTCGAGGAAGCATGGTGCGGTTTTAAAACCAAATTGACCGATGCTCTAGACGACGTGGCCCCCTTGAATACCACCAGGGTTAAAGCCCGCCAAGAGCCATGGTATAACTCAGATATTGCAGAATCAGCTAAACTCAGAGACAAAAAATACGATGAAAAACGAAAGTGCTGCAAAAAGCTCAAGAAAAAATTCAACCATGACCTCAAAAAACAAATTGAGCATCTTACTGCTCAATGCAAGAGACTTAGAAACCAGACAACCGCCCTAGTTAGATCCGCCAAAAAAAACTACATCGACGACAAAATCGATGAATACAAAAACAACCCACGAGACCTATGGAAGTTGCTTAACAACCAATTAGGCTTAAAATCAAAAACCATATGCCACAACATAAACATCAAAACGGACGCCGCTCTCATTTCTGACAAAGGTGAAGTGGCTACCCATTTTAACAAAACCTTTACCACCACAGCCCGTTCACTGGTCAAAAGACTGGTCGCCCCATCTGGGCGGTATGGTGAAGAATTTGTTAATACATTCTACAAAAAACTGGGCGTCAGTAAAGACAGCTTTAAACTTTCCACAGTGACAACTGATGAAGTGTTTAAAAAATTGAGCGCCCTACCTCAACACAAGGCCACTGGCCTTGATAAAATCCCAGCTAGATTTCTCAGAGATTCAGCCGCCACCATTGCTCCAATCATTACCCACATAATTAACCTTTCCATCGAACAGGGTCATGTCCCCCAGGACTTCAAACTAGCAAAAGTAACCCCCCTGCATAAAAAAGGTAGCAAACTAGACCCTGGAAACTACCGCCCCGTTTCCATTCTTAGCTCCATATCCAAAGTCATGGAGAAAATAGTCTACGAACAGATTGCAAGATATCTCGATGAGAATAATCTGATTTACGAGTTCCAATCTGGATTCAGAAAATCCCATTCCACTGACACATGCCTTCTCTATTTGACTGACCAAATCAAACGCGAAGCGGATCAGGGCAAGTATAGTGGCATGGTCATGATGGACCTCCAGAAGGCATTTGACACCGTGGATCATGCTATTCTGATTGAGAAACTAAAAGCCATCGGTCTTGACAGCGCAGCAGTGAGCTGGATGCAATCTTACCTGGTGGGGAGGGAACAGGTGGTGGAGATTAACGGTACCCTGTCCCCCCCCCTCCCAGTAAGCTGTGGAGTTCCCCAAGGTAGCATACTGGGACCTCTGTTGTTCCTAATATACGTGAACGACATGGCATCTGCTTGCGACTGCAACCTGTTCCTGTTCGCGGATGACTCGGCTCTCCTAGTCTCGGGCAAGGACCACTTGCAGGTTGAAAAGACACTTAACTCTGAACTGAGTAAGATCTGCACATGGCTTAACGACAACAAATTATCAATTCACCTGGGCAAAACCGAGTCCATCCTCTTTGGATCAAATCATAACCTCAAAAAGGTAGAGAACTTCACAATCAAAGTGGGTGACAAGGTCATAACACGAAAAAACGAAATCTCCTACTTAGGATGTATCCTTGAAGCTAATCTTTCCAGCGAAAAGATGACTTCAAAAGTAATACAAAAAATCAACCAACGAACTCGTTTCCTACAGAGGATCGCCCCAATGGTCAACTTCAACACACTGAAGACCATAGCTGGTGCAATAATCCAGCCCCTCTTTGACTATGGAGTCCACGTATGGTATCGTGACGCCCCACAAGCCCTAAAAACTAAACTCCAAACAGCCCAAAATAAACTAATTAGGGTCCTTGCTTAACCTTCCCAATCAGACTCACCTCACCGCTACTCACCAGTTAAGAGTGGGGTGGCTCAGAGTAGATGACAGAGTACAGCAACTTGCAATGGGCCTGGTGTACAAGATACACTACACCACTATGATACCCAAGTACCTGTCAAAATACTTTATAAACGTTAAGGATGTCCATAATTACAACACCAGAGGCAGTGCCACAGATCACGTTCAACCCAGAGTCAACTCAAAGAAAGGGTCGAACTCGTTCTTCTGCTACACCACAAAAATGTGGAATGCCTTACCGAAGGCCATAAAGGAGTGTGGATCACTAGCATCCTTTAAAATTGCCCTAAAAAACCACTTACAGGCAGCAGCCGTTCACAACTGGTAAAAACCTAGCCCAACCCTACCCTCCCTGCCCCTTCCTTGTATATACTGTACATACTGATTGTTTAGACTTACTGTTACCTGCCCCTTCCTTGTATATATTGTATATACTGTACTTACTGATTGTATAGACCTACTGTTTTCTTTTTTTCTTTACATATCTACTGCATAGTACTGTGTTCTATTTGTCTGTCATTCAATGTTATATGAGATACTTTAATGGTTTCCTGTTGAAATAAGCTTAGTCTTTTCATGGATCTCCTTTTAGTAGACCTTGTACCAGTGAACTGTACCGTCATGAATCTGTACATTTTCCTATGCAAACTTCTAATAAAGCCTTCAATCAATCAAAAAAGCAGTCTTGATTTGCAAATGAATTCTGTCTTGGCCATATTGAGCGTCTATATATGGGCATTGCCAAATATGCGCTTAATATTGATGACATCAAGGATCTCCGTATATGATTGCCAGAACAGGCTGTTTTGGTCATACAAGGTCAAGGAGCAAGACAGTCAACAATGTGATGATGTCACAACAGGTCAGCTATAGACATAGAGGCAATACGGATTGACTGACTGACAGAGAGGATCTACTGGGTTTCATAGTAAACTGCAACCTATGGTCGCAATTTATTTGTTATAACACTACATACTTGAGCAAGGGCTTAATAAATAGACCAGGAGTGATTAAGACCGACAGGTTGCAGTTTTGCGGTATCACAACGTCCACCTCATGTCCATCAGTGAGTGTCACGCTAATACACAACATTCTGTTACCTATCGACTTCAGATCCTCCCTCCATCCATGAAGGCAGGTCACAAAAAATGTAAAGTTATACCATGTAACTTTTTTTATAAAACAAATCTTAAAATTGTCCTAACTGTTAAATCGCTAAAGTTTTAGAACCCCCACTCTGTTATTTTCAGCTTCTGAAGCCTTCTCTTTATATGTTTTCTATGAGTTGTGAGGGGGGGAGAATTTCCCGGCAAAATGATGTCATCTCCCACATGATACACTACCGGCCAATCACAGCGCCGATCATACACCACCGGCCAATCACAGCGAGTCTTGCTGTCTCTAAAGGAAGTAGCTTCCCTCAGCAACTGTGTTTACATTGGTGAAGGAATCTTGCTTGCTACTCCCTCAATTCTGGTCTAAAAATGATGGGAGACGGCTCTACGGAATCGTATCGGCAAGGCGGAGGTGCTTGCGACGGCCGCGGTGGTCCGCGGACCCCCGTTCCGGTGGTCCGCGGCGACTCCGGCCGAAAAAAGCAATACCGCTACTGACCACTAGTTGAGCAGCTTCCACAGTACAGCTTTAAGTAACAGATTTGGTGTGACACTTACTAACATGGGTCTGTGGAGCGTCACTGATTGACTCTCTCACTCACATGGGTCTGTCGTGTGTGTGTGCGTACGTTGCCAGATGAATAGTTTCACTCCTGCTTCTTAAATGTGCCGTATTTAGAAGCTCTGTTGTTTCAGTGCCCTCACTTCTCGCCCTTACGGCGTCTTACTTGTATGATTTCAGAGGAGTGGCTGAGTACCGTTTACTACTCTGAATATGAAAAACAAACAAACACATAATTCATTGTTGTCTCAACTCCAAAATGATTCACTTTTATGCCCATTCTGATACCTGTACCATGGATGGACATAACCAAAATCATAACATAACAACAGACAGGCAGAATATTACTACTGGTAGCAATGGCTACCATTATGGCTGCCACTCTGAAACAGGGTACCTCATACACATCATAGAATCATGAGTGATACCTCTTTTTATGTGTATGAAGATATTTAAGTGTATGAGGATGCAGAAACCATTTTAGACATAACTTGGAAAAGTCAGGAACTCTCAGGCGCCGTACAGACATTTGCGTGAAACATCTTCTCCGTATCGTCTGAGAATGGCCACTGGGGGCGCCGTACTAATGCATTGTCAATGGAAGGTTGTCTGGTGTTTTGTCGTTGCCGTGTCTCTTGGCCAAAAGACAGGCTGTGGTTGAGCTAGAGACACGGCAACGACAAAAACCAAACAACCTTCCATTGACAATGCATTAGTACGGCGCCCCCAGTGGCCATTCTCAGACGATACGGAGAAGATGTTTCACGTATATGTGTGAGTCCAGCCTCAAACTCTAGGTTGTACCCCAGCGCACAACTCAACTCAGGAAAACATGTAAATGAGGATCACACAAGACTTAACTTACAGATAACATAACTTTAACACACACACACACACACACACACACACACACACACACACACACACTTTGAAAAAGGCAGTAGGCAACGTCTTGTCATACTGCATTCCTTCAAACCCTGTCATGCTCTTACTTATCTAATCACTCATCATATACAGTATGTTTAGTCTGTCATGTTTGTTCCTCCGTTGTTTCATTAGCATGCACATCTTGCATCACACCTGCTTATGGAATCACAACAATGTTCAAAGCGTTTTCATGGAAAAAAATCTTCACACAAAACTAGAGCCGGTAAAACCTGATCTCCTCCAGTCTAAAAGTAACACTGTCCTCAGCCAGTATGTTTAATGACAGCGCATTCACATTTCATTATCATATATTGTTGTTTTTTTTAAGATTTGTTTTGGGGCTTTTATTTGTCGTCCGGATCGGGAATCGAACCAGCGACGCCGCCAGGCATCCATGCCGATGTGGCAATGCCTAAAGCCCGTATCAGAGTGTACGGTGGAGAGCTATCCACCGCAAATTTGAGGTGGAAAGCTTTCCACCTCAAGTCAGAAAATAAGTGCAGGCCATCATAGTACGGCACGGTGGAGTCCTATTCACCGTGACTGACTGGTCTAGATTGACCAATCAGTGAACGGGGTGTAGAGCCTGTCTGTCTGATGGTAAAAACAGAGAGATGTGTTGGGACTCACGGTGTAAAGCTCTCCACTGTGAGGAATGATGTAACGTTGTAGTTTCATGACTCAAAAAGACTCGAAAAGACTACACCGCGGTGTAAAGCCTTTCACCGCGGACCCGACTATGATACGGGCTTAAGTGGTATGCGCCTGGACCTGTAGGCCAGCGGGTGCCCCTACCATGTATTGTTTTTGAGTTTTGTGGTTTAACACACCTCAAGCCTCGATCAGAGTCGGCACAGCCTTCCACCGCGGTGTAGTCTTTTTGAGTCATGAAACTACAACGTTACGTCATTCCTTGCGGTGAAGAGCTTTCCACCGCGAGTCCCGACACATCTCTTTGTTTTTATTATCAGACAGATAGGCTCTTCACCCCGTTCACTGATTGGTCGAACTGAACCAGTCAGTCACGGTGAATAGGACTCCACCGTGACGGACTATGATGGCCTTCACTTATTTTCTGACTTGAGGTGGAAAGCTCTCCACCTCAAATTTGCGGTGGATAGCTCTTCACCGCAGACTCTGATCGAGGCTTTACAAAACACATGCATATGGAATCACAACTATGTCCAAAGCCTCTCTCATCAACATGGAACGCAGGTTCACCTTGAAGGGAAAACAAAATCACCCCACTGAACCTTAGATGGATATTAGACATCTGGTCTAAACTTAACCACTGTGCCAATAGGGCTCAGCTCTATTGGCACAGTGGTTTGCATGTCGGACTGGCGACTGGAAGAGAGGTGTTCAATTCCAGCTCCCACGCATCACTACACCTGCTTGGCTTTTTGAGGTGTTGCATGAATAACATAAGTCAAGGTAGCTTAATTTACACATACACGTTTTATGAAAATGGTAAATACAACATTGTGATGTCAACTGTCAGCAGAGGAATGTGGTGCCAACTTGTGGATTCATGTTTCAACGAATGCTTCTTAAAAAGATATAAATATACAATGAGCCAAATTTTGGATGCTCTTTTAAGTTAGCCAGATCCATGGCTCTGGCTCACTTCAAAGAGCCATAAATCCCATTTATACTACAAACGTTTTCTGCCAGCACTTTAAAATGGACATGAAACTAGAGGAACATATCTGATTCCAAGTCATAGCTATTAATTATTGAGTGAGTACTGTACCATAACTTAACATGATTCTGCTACTCAGGCGAGCATGGAGGTGATCCATGGCTGCTGTGTATCTGGAATACATAAAATAAATGTAATATCACAGCCATTCTATCGCTATTAGCTGAACTACACTTTGATTTGTGGTGCTGAGCCTGATTCTACCTCTTCTGTCCTCCTTCTGTCTGTGTCTAAAGAGGTTTCCCCTGAATGTGAGGATAGGAGCTCCTGTCTGGTCCAGGAGGAACCTCAACATCCACAACATGAGGAGATGAGCTCCAGTCTGTTCCAAGAGGAACCACAACCTCCACAGATTAAACAGGAACAGGAAGATGAGGCTGATGTGTCAACATGGACATTGCTACAACCTGACACACTCTCAGGTAAAATAATAATAACTTTATGAACAGTGCCGCCACTACCATGACGCGCATAACACACTGTGCGTTGGGCATCACGCTGCCAAAGGGCACCAAAAAATGAGAGGGTGAAAAATAATTGTAAAAAAAAGAATTAGGGCCAAGCTGATCATCATAATAGGCTAACTAATATGTATTTGCTCAGACTAAAAGTAATCACGGCATGCATCAATTACTTATGATAGCGGTTCTGAAACTATGTGTCCCAACAAGAAATATAATTTAGCAAGAAACGGGAAAAAAGGAATGTCATTACAATCACTGAAGAGGACGTCTGGACTCCTCACAGGCTCAAACAGCTTTATTGGCATGAGAAAACATACACACAAACGCGCGTGCGCGCACACACACACACACACTCACACTCACACCCCCTGTCCTCCAACAGCGAGACAGGTGCAGTGCACTGTGTTTTGTTATAATTACTCAGTCCGGGTGGTTAATCTGTACCTCTGTCCCTCGCGGAGTTGCATTTACCGCGATAACGTTGCCGAAAGACAGCAGCTTATACCAAACATCACGTTGGTCATCGGGTCAAGAAATTGTGGTTTTACATATTTTGGCTAAAAAATGCTTTGTGTGTGCTGTGCAGAACCACTTCCATGTGGCACGCGGCCCCAATGGGAGCAGAATTGGAGCGGAGAGCGGGTCGGCATGTAAATAACGTTGAGAGGAACTATGCATGTCGACGGATCTACCGTACGTACTCTCTCACCCAAACACGTACACAAAATCATGCATAAGTAACTATAAACAGCCCTTCGTCGCTTCCAGTCATCCCGGTTCTCCATACATCTGGCCATCTTTTTATTACTACTTTCTCAGGTGGTCTAGGTTACGATTTTTGTGTGTACTGTATCTGTGTTTACTGACTGTACTGTAGTAGCATTCAACCCTCTCTTCATGCAACACTTTGTCTAATATTCAAGCATAAAGTGGATATACTACTGTACTGTACTTAGACACCCGTAAGAGGCCATTTGGAACCCCCGCAAGGAACCACGAAGGTCCCTAGACCACACTTTGAGACCCACTGATGTAGCAGACCCAAGTTGCTTACCTTACAACAGAATAAACCCTCTAATGCCAAATGCTACATCATTTCCATAGTCACCTACTCTTATACAATTGTACCATTGAGTTTAAAAAGGACCCCAATTTAAACAAGCCCAAAAGCTTTCTTGTGATGTTTATCCTTTTAGTAGACGTTGCACCAGTATACTGTACTGTCATGTACCTTTTCTAATAAAATCTTAAATAAATCAATGCATTCATATACCATAGAGGTAATATATAATGAAGAGCAGACTGCCCCGCCCCCCAGCTATTCATTTCAATGCAAGTTGCTTAGTGGTGTTTGAAGCACCCGGAAGACTGCCGGAAGTAGTACTGCGGGGCACAGAGCAGGCGCACTAGGAATTTTCTAGGAGTTTAGAAATGGAGCATTTAATTATAGTGCAAGTTACTCCCATTGATCACACCTACCGTAAGAAACAGAGGTAACACGAGAGGTTGCGAGGTAACACACAAATTCAAGTTAACATATTTCATGGTTGCTTTCATTGTGTCTTTTCCCTAGACTCCCTGCACCTCCCTGTCTGTAAAGAGGAGCTTTCCCCTGAAGAGGAGTGGAGCCCCAGTCTGGTCCAGGAGGAACCAGAGCCTCCACACATTAAAGAGGAGCAGGAGGAGCTACTTCAAAGACCAGAAGAGGTTGATAGACCAATGCTGACATTACTAGCAGTGAAAAGTGAAGATGATGATGGTGAAAACAGAGACACAGAGCCTGTAGCCAGCACCTCGACTGAACACATGAAAACACAAGATGATGTAGAGGACTGTGGAACATCACAACCAACTAGTGAGGACCAGCTCTCTTTAAACTGTTCTGAATCTGACGTCACTGAAGACAGTGATGAGTGGGAGACCAGTGTAGATCTGTCACCTTTAAACACACTGAAGTCACACGAGAGACAACATGTGGAAGGACGGAGATTGTCTTTGAGCAAAAATATGTCCCAGGACCTGAAATCATCGAAAGAACCTCACTCCATGCAAAGTCACACAGGGAAGAAAGGTTTTAGTTGTGCAGTGTGTTGCAAAATGTTTAATTGCAAGGGAAATCTGAACAAGCACATGTGGACTCATACCGAAGGGAAGCCATTTACTTGTACGGTGTGTAGCAAGGGCTTCTGTTACAGCGGAAATCTAAAAACACACATGAAGACCCATACGGGGGAAAAGACGTTCACGTGTACAGTTTGTGGCCACGGTTATTTTCAAAAGAGTGATCTTAAAAAACACCTTTTGACTCATACAGAGGAAAAACCCTTTACCTGCCAAGTTTGTAGCAAAGGCTATAGTCAATTGGGTCCACTAAACGCACACATGAAGATCCATACAGGGGAAAAGTCATTTACTTGTTTAACTTGTGGCCATGGCTTTATTAAAAGGGACCATCTAAAGAAACACATGATGACTCATACAGGAGAAAAGCCATTTACTTGTACAGATTGTAGCAAAGGCTTTCGTCAATTGAGTAATCTGAAAAGACACATGATTATTCATACTGGGGATAGGCCATTTACGTGTACAGTTTGTGACCACGGCTTTTGTGTACAGGGTGCTCTAAAGCAACACATGATGACTCATACAGGAGAAAAACCCGTAACTTGTACAGTTTGTGGCAAAGGCTTTCGTGACAATGGTTCTCTAAATATTCACATGAGAATTCATACAGGAGAAAAGCCTCTTTCTTGTACGGTTTGCAACAAAGGCTTTGCTGACTCGAGTAATCTAAGAAAACACATGAGGACTCATACAGAAGGGGGAACTCTTTAGCTGCCGTTTGTGACAAGATGTTTGGTCTGAATGCACATCGATTCGGAGCAGCTGTTAGTTAAAGAAAAATGCTTGTATCAAAGGAGAACATAATATATATTATATATACAACAAAGTATAATACAGAGTTAAGGAAAACGTATTATTATTATTATTATTATTATTATTTCACAATTTCTTTTTTAACCTATCTTGATATAATTGGGCCTCACTAATGTTCAATAATGTTATAAACTGGTACTATTTCTGTCTACTCACTTATTGGATATACAAATTCCACTGGAGAAAGTGAACCTTTCCATGGTAGATTATTTGACAGACTTTGCGTAAGAGACAAAGGGGTGGTAAGAGGTGACTTGCCCTACTCACTGCATAGACTGGTTTTCTTTCCTTTTGTTTCCTTTTTGGATTTAATTGGAATTATAGACCGTGTAAGGAGATTATAATGCTGACTATTTGATTTGGTTAAACCTTTTGAGGACTGTTTTATTTAATTTAAGGGAATACATTGTTATTTGAAGCTTTATTTGTTTTGTTGTTCATTCACTTTCAGCTAAAGCTATTTTGCTCATTTGTTTGATGAACTGACCCTCCACCTCCATAATTGTTTTGCTATAATTAATGCTACAGCTACAGGCAATAATGTTAGAACTATAATTAATGCTACAGGCAATAATGTTAGAACTGTTATAGCATGTGTGGTCAATTGAATTCTAAAAATATTTTAATTTTTTATTAATGCAAAACTGCTTTTACCTGATGTTTTCCCAAAGGGAAATAAATACATTATTATACAAATGTAAACTGGTAAAAGGTAATATAGAATAACAAATGTTAACTGGTAAAAGGTAATATAGAATAACATCTGTTGAATGAAATGGATACATGTACGGCAACAGAAGAAGTTTGATGCAATTAGTTCCTTTGAGTTCAATAAAGTATCTATTTATCTATATTTGTCAAGTTATTTGTTAATTTATCTGAGATGCAAGGTTTTCTGGAAAGTAAAATGTATAGGCCTATATATATATATATATTTTTTTTTTGTATAACATTAATTCTACTCGTTTGTGTGTCATCTGTTTATCGAGAACATCTACTGTGGATAATTTTAATGGAAACATTGGATCATTTACATTTCAGTAATTATTAGTCAAATGATTGCGACCGTAAGGTCGCAGTTTAGTTGCGACCGTCAGGGAGCAGTTTACTATGAAAACCTCCACCGGCCGTCCGTCCGTCGGTCGGTCACACGTCACACGTCACACCTTTGCCCTGCTCATATCTCCGCATCAGTATATAGGGCTTGTTTGTTTATTGTATGACATCACGCCACATCATCAGCTGTGGACTCTGTGATGTCATCGTATCGCATCAGTATATAGGGCTTGTTTGTTTATTGTATGACATCACGCCACATCATCAGCTGTGGACTCTGTGATGTCATCGTATCTCCATATATGGCCATCTCCGTATATGGAGATATAAGTCGTCCATGCCCAAGTATGGGCTGGTGAGGTCAGACTTTGTGTGAGGGAGACCAACGGTCGCTTATCTCCCGATTAGGGAGTCTTACTGGTATACATACGGTCGCATTTACTACAGAAACCTCCACAGGCTGTCTGTCAGTCCGTCAGTCAGTCACACTTTTGCCCTGCTCATATCTCCGCAACCGTTGACCCGATCCATGCCAGATTTTGCACACACACTCCTTGACTGCCAAACTACAACCTCCAAGGACCCCCGGAGCCCCAGGGACCCCCGGGTCCCTGGGGGACCCCCAGATCCTCACGTCAGACGTCACACTTTTTCCCTGCTCATATCTCCGCAACCGTTGACCCCATCCATGCCAGATTTTGCACACACACTCCTTGCCTGCCAAACTACAACCTCCAAGGACCCCCGGAGCCTGGGGGACCCCCAGATGTAAAAAATGACCACATGTGCAAAAATGACCAAATGACCACCGCAACGGGGCTGCTCACGGTGAATTCCCGGGGACCACCGACTCCTGGTGCTCCAGCACGGATGCAAAAGTGCTGGCGCCCCCAGTGGAGGACCCCCTGCCACTGCAGCGCACATAAAATGCCGTAACTCCGGCTAGGAGCGTCCGGGAGAGCCGGGGCCGGTACCTATTCGTCCGCCAAGGCAACGCGGACACCCCACCCCTCATTTCTCACATGGCCCTATTCTAGCGCCACCTTCAGGGCGATTTTTAAAACACATTTTTGGACACTGCTCCTACAGTTTTTAAAATCACGAATATCACTACACAGCATGTCTACACTCGTGTCATCAACATGGATCAGGAAGATTTTAGAAAAACAAATGTTTGCCCTATTTGTGGAGATAAGCCACCTACGGTCGCTTATCTCCCGATTAGGGAGTCTTACTGGTATACAGTATGTCTAGTAAGTTACTGTTTAATGACTGAGTAATCCAGTATCTGTAAAGACACTGCGTGTGTGTGTAGGGTTGCCACCTTTCAGAAATTGAAATAAGGAACACCTCTTCCGGGCACGCGGTGCGTGCGTTCTGTGCGTTCCGTGCGCGTGGCACAGCCGCCGGCCAGCGAAGAAATGCAGTCCCAAACCCATGAAATGCATAGAATAGTTACTAGAAAAGAAAATTTCTAAGAAATTTTAAGTGTGCCTGCAGCTCGCTAAGTCTGTGCAACCTTGTTTAGCGGTTGGTGTTAGCATTAGCGTTACATTTTTTAACATTAGCATTTTTTGCATAAGCTTTAACATTATGGTTCTTCATATGACACCACCCACATGTCTGTACGACAAACGGATCACGAGATAAAGGGTCACTTGGAATGGTGTGCTATTAACTTTCTTTCCAATCCGCGTTACCATGGCGAATTTTTTTTGAGAAAAAAAAATTGAGAAAAAAAAACATTTTGAGAAAAAAATACTTTTTGAGAAAACATTTTTTTTGAGAAAAAAAAAATTAAGAACAAAAAAAATTGAGAAAAAAAAATTGAGAAAAAATTTTTTTTGAGAAAAAACAAATTTAAGAAAAAACAAATTTAAGAAAAAAAAATTGAGAAAAAAAAATTTGAGAAAAAAAAATGTTTGAGAAAAAAAAATTTGAGAAAAAAAAAATTGAGAAAAAAAAAAATTGAGAAAAAAAAATTTGAGAAAAAAAAAATTGAGAAAAAAAATTTTTTTGAGAAAAAAAAATTTGAGAAAAAAAAATGTATGACACCAGCCGCGAGTCTGTACGACAAACGGTTCATGAGTTATAGAGGCACTTCCTGTTTGGCAAAGGGCACTTCCTGTTATAGAGGGGGCGGGGCTTAATCAATTACAGCTCATCCCTATTGGCTGGAAAAAGACCAAAGTTGTGTGTGCATTTTAAAGTTTAAATCACGTTGCTAGGCAAAAGTATGGCAGAGTTATGTGGCGCCAAAGTTTCTGGGTTTTTTTTTCGGAGTCCCCCATTCAAAGTCAATGGGGGTTTTTGAGCGTAGTTTTTTGCGAATTACGTTGCCATGGTTACGCGGATCGGAAAGAAAAGTAATAGCACACCATTCCCGGCCGAGCCGCACATTTTGATGTATATATTGCGGGGGTGGCGTAAATCGTGCGGCAGTTACTACGTGCCGAAGTTTCCCCCATTCTAAGTCAATGGGGTTTTTTGGCGTCGTTTTTTGCGAATTACGTCGCAATGGTAACGCGGATCGGAAAGAAAAGTAATAGCACCCCATTCCCGGCCGAGCCGCACGTTTTGATGTATATATTGCGGCGGTGGCGTAAATCGTGCGGCACTTATTACGTGCCGAAATTTTGTGAAGTGATTATTATTATTATTATTATTATTATATAAGTATGGCGGATTACGTGCCGAAATTTTGTGAAGTGATTATTATTATTATTATTATTATTATATAAGTATGGCGGATTACAATAAGTGTTTTGCCATTGCTTTGCATGGCAGGCACACTTAATAACTATAACACACAACATGATATAACCTATATTGTATTTTTGCTATGTTTGATTTGTTCTTTTTTTATTTAAATAAAAAATGAGAACTTCCCCATAGGGGTGCTGTAACACCTGCAGCATCCCTAGTTCCCATGCTGTTCCCATGCTCCTGCACAGTGACCACTGTGCCAAAAAATCACATTCACTTTGTCTTTCAGCAGTGTGCTGTGGAGATGCGTGGAAGCAAAGAAAGTCATCACAGTTTGATTTGATCATTGCTTTAGTCAATTATGAAGGGATTTTAAAAATTAAAACGTCTCCATGTTGCTTGGGAAGACTACTTCGCAGAGAAACCGTGGCCTTTGCGATTCGCTAATCGCGGGATTTCACATCGCGATTTCGGTTTGAAAACGATTAACCATGGAGCACTAATTCTTTTCTGCTTTTAAAGCGTGCGGTGTGCATCTGCCTGGTGGAAGGAGGAAGTTCAGTGATCACTGACTGTAACTAGGTAACGGTGATTGACAGCGACATGCAGCGCATTATGCAGACAGGGGCCGGGCAGAGAGGAGAGGAGAGGACGAGGCAGAGCGCAGAGCGCAGCGACTGCGAGCCTCTCTCTCCTTTTGCTGTCTTTTCCTGTGTTTACAGTTTACAGTTTACAGTTTAGGCATTTAGCAGACGCTTTTAATCCAAAGCGACTTACAATAAGCAGATAACATCACAATAATAAACAAGATAATATGTCAGTACATCATCAACAATATAACAAATGCAAATGGATATCTATCTAGAAAAAACACAATATAATCAAAGTTCTGAAAAAACCTAAAAAACAAAAACAAATGCTAACTAGCTTCATGTATTCAATGATTCTTTTTCTGTAGTGCTAAGGTTTTTTTTGATGTTTTATTTCATTCATTATTGTTAAATGCTGTGTTGAGGTTTGTGTGACAGGCCTTTATGGGGCATTTGGTTAAATACGGAACAAACCGCGTTCCGTATTGGTTCAATACGGAACGCATCTTTTAATTGTCCAATACGGAACGATTCCGCAGTGTGTGTGTGTGTGTGTGTGTGTGTGTGTGTGTGTGTGTGTGTGTGTGTGTGTGTGTGTGGTAAATAAAATAAATTATGCATTTGTAGGCCTATGTTTTATTCCAAAGTGCATTACACAGTGCGTTACATACACCCATTCACACACACACATCCATACACCAATGGCGGAGGAAACCATGCAAGCACCAACATGCACATCAGGAGGAGCAATTAGGGGTTCAGTGATCGCCAAAATAAGCCTGGGTTTCCGGGGCTAGGGGTTCAGTGACTTGCTCAAGGACACTTCAACACTCTGGAAGAGCTCTCTACCTCTGAGCCACTGCCGCCCTACTGTGTGTGTGTGTGTGTGTGTGTGTGTGTGTGTGTGAGTGTGTGTGTGTGTGTGTGTGTGTGTGTGTGTGTGTGTGTGTGTGTGTGTGTGTGTGCGTGCGTGCGTGCGTGCGTGTGTGCGTGTGTGTGTGTGTGTGTGTGTGTGTGTGTGTGTGTGCGTGCGTGCGTGTGAAGCAGGGAGCTGCTATAAACCAGCAGAGTACATAGAAATGTCAAACCCAGGTACAATATCCATTATCTGTCTGTCTGTCTGTCTGTCTGTCTGTCTGTCTGTCTGTCTGTCTGTCTGTCTGTCTGTCTGTCCATCTTGTCTTCCATCACAGCTGAATAATTTGTCCTCCTATAGCACCATGAGTAAAGCTGAATTATTAAGTTACAGTGAACATAGTTTTTTTTACCCAAATTACCCGGATATTAGGACTATAATGTATACTCCATAGTAGGAAGTTGTTGGGATGTGGATTGTTTTAGATCTGAGCTTTTGAAGCATGCATCTCTCATATTATGGCACAACATGTTGTGCAGGTCAGGGCAGTTTGCACATGTATAAAAGGATAAATTAGACGTCTATCTATCTATCTATCTATCTATCTATCTATCTATCTATCTATCTATCTATCTCTCATATTTATTCATTAACAGTTACACACCTCCTCCGCCAGGTGGCGCAAAAGATCTTTTACTGCGGAAACCAATGGCGGAAACGCTTTGACCCGGAAGTAAATGCGAGTTGTCTACTAATGCGTAATGGCGGAATTGTTGATCGTTGTGCCTTTACACATTATATAAGTACCGGTATATCTTTCTTTACACATTATAATAAGTATATTAAAGTGTAGGAACAGATAGCTTGGTGAAAATGTCTCATAAAGGAGGTAAAACGAGTAAAATGGAGTCTGTACGGCTGTCGATAAATGAACACATGACGTCGGTGGGAGAGGAGATATTGTGTGTTTTGGAGAAACAGCGTGATGTTGATGTTTGTTGTGTGACGCTTAATGTCAGAGTGTTTGTGTTGGAGCGCCTCAGTGCGGCTGCAAAGTTCATGTGCAACCTCTTCCAGAGAGAACTAGAGACACTAGAAACTCTACTGGAGACACAAAACAAACTGCTGGACATTGATTTCGATATGGACATCAATCCTCCTGCAGGTTGGTAAACACATGGTTACATTATGTTCAACACGAGGGGTGTAGCATCTGTTCGACGGTCATAGTACTACGTAGTACGTATAACCCATATCACGGTAGAACCAACACGCACTGGTTTACATTACGTTCAACATGAGCTCAGTGTGTGACTGTGTGTAGCTCAGTGTGTGTGTGTGTGTGTGTGTGTGTGTGTGTGCGCGCGCGTGCGGGTGTTCTAACCCTAACCCTAACCCTAAACCTAACCCTAACCCTGCTTCGGAATAGCGGTGTTTCGGAATGGCGGACTGTTGCCGTTTTGGTTGAGGCTGAGCTAAATTGACAGACCATAGAGAATGTTAGATCATGAGTTTTGCTTGCAACAGTTTTAAATATTCAGACTGTACATGACAACACTAAAAACCAGCCTGATGCACACAGTCTCAGTGAAGAGATGGATGGAGGAGAGACAGGGGTGTGTAGCGTTGTTCCAATGTGTTATTAGTCCGAGGCTGCTGAAAGCTAACCTGCCGACGCTGGTGAATGCTAACCTGGTGAATGCTAACCATAACCCCTAATCCTAACCTTACTCGGACTAATGGGACCTTGGACTATCGAGATTTTATTGAGAGACAGGAGGACACTGCATATTAAATCCAGCACATTGCATAAAGCCCCAATTGTAGATCCTACCATGGGTCTGTAACTATAACTATATGTCACATTTGCAACAGTATGCTTTTAGAGAATATTGTTGTACTGTATTATTGTATTATATTGTATTGGAAAGGACCATAATGGAAATAAGCCTACCAGCTTTCTTATGTTCATCCTTTTGGCTATTTGTATGCTTGTATGCTAATATGTCAATAAAGAAATCAATCAATCAATCAAAGGCTACTTTCACAACTTATACTTATAGATCTAGCAGCCATCTATAGCAAGGACTGTTATATTGTTGTAGTTGGCTTTTCATTATTCAATTAAGTGATTAAACAACCATAGGCCTACATTTGTGCTGGTGCATATGAACTACAATGTTTTAACGGCTATGACATCAATATTAATTGCCAGCAAACTCTCATTTCATGTTTTGTACTTTGTGTGTGTGTGTGTGTGTGTGTGTGTGTGTGTGTGTGTGTGTGTGTGTGTGTGTGTGTGTGTGTGTGTGTGTGTGTGTGTGTGTGTGTGTGTGTGGGGATAATCTCAAAAATAATTTAAATAATAGTTTCACCCACACACACACACACACACACACACACACACACACACTTACTTACTTCTTATGGCAGTATATCGATGTCGATGATGACGTTACTCCAAAAGAATATGTTGGGTTGATTATTGTGGTTGGTTTCGTCTGTGCATACTGTAGCAGGTGGCTGCTCAGACCAATGCGTGATCCACAGACTTTGTCACAGGAGGGGCAAGGGAAGGCAGCAGTGGTGGACCTTTAGCAACATTGGTGCCTCTGCGCACGTCGCTGTACTCTCCTCTCTGTGAGCTTCTCCTGGAGATGAGTGATTCCCTGGTGACAGGTAGAGCTCCAGGTGTGGCGATCAACAGCTAGGGACTAGTGCTGGTGGTTTGATATCACACTTCTTCAGGAGGGTTTTAATGTGGTCCTTGTAACGTTTTTTTCTGGCTCCCAAGTCCCAACAGACCTTCGACCATCTAGTAGCTGGCCATACAGGATCTGTCGAGGCAGGTGGTGGGCTGGAATTCGGATCACATGCCCAACCCATCTGAGATGTTTTTGTCCGAGGAGCGCTGTGATGCTGGGTGTGTTAATCCGGTCCTATATGTCAATATAGGGCACCCTGTCTTCCCATGACAAACCCAGGATCCTTTGAAGGCAGCGGATGTGAAAGGCCTCTAGACTATGAATGTGCCTCTGGTAGGGTGTCCAGGTGATGATGTTTGCATCCTTCCAGTCCTGCGGGATAACTTCCAGTGACCAGATGGTAGTGATCAACTGATGCATTTTACATAACAGTAGGTATCCACCATGCTTCAGGACTTCTCCGGGGATCCTGTCAAGGCCTGGGCTTTTGTTGTTCTTCAGTCCCATGATGGCTTTGTGTACTTCTGTGAAGCTGGGAGAGGAGTCCAGTGCATCTACAGGTGGCAGGCAGGGGAGATCGGAGAGTATGTCTGGCTGTGTGGGATTTGAGGTGTTCAGCAGGATCTTAAAATGCTCAGCCCATCTGTCCAGGATCTGTTGTTTGTCCTTGTAGAGGATGGCACCGTCTGCTGATCTAACTGGGGTAATGCTTTTTCTCTGTGGGCCGTAGATAGACTTGATGGCGTCATAGAAGGCGTGAGAGTTGTTAGTGTCTGCGTAGTGTTGTATTTCGCAAATTCGCAGGCCTTCTTCGTCCACCAGTCGTTCTCCATTGATTGATTGATTGAAGACTTTATTAGAAGTTTGCATAGGAAAAGGTACAGTTTCATGACGGTACAGTTTACTGGTACAAGGTCTACTAAAAGGAGATCCATGAAAAGACTTAAGTTTATTTCCACAGGAAACCATTAAAGTATCTCATATAACATGGAATGACAGACGAATAGAACACAGTACTATGCAGTAGATATGTAAAGAAAATTAAAAAATGAGAGAACAAAAAAAGAAAACAGTAAGTCTAAACAAACAGTAAGTATATACAAAGAAGGGGCAGGGGAGGGTAGCGTTGGGCTAGGTTAGTTTTTATTACCAGTTGCGAACGGCTGCTGCCTGTAAGTGGTTTTTCAGGGCAATTTTAAAGGATGCTAGTGATCCACACTCCTTTATGGCCTTCGGTAAGGCTTTCCACATTTTGGTGGTATAGCAGAAAAACGAGTTTGACCCTTTGTTGGTTTTGACTCTGGGTTGGAAGTGATCTGTAGCGCTGCCTCTGGTGTTGTAATTATGGACATCCTTAATGTTTATAAAGTATTTTGACAGGTACTTGGGTATCATAGTGGTGTAGTGTATCTTGTACACCATGGCTCTGAGGGTGCGCTGGGTTTCACTTCTGAGGCTATTGAGATGAGCCTTCAGTACAGTGGATTGGGGGTTAGAGAGATGAGCTGCAACGGCCTTGTGTTTTGCCTGAAGGAGGGCGTGAATGCCCGGTGAGCTGTTGTCAAACCAGTCTTGGTGTCTTTTTCTGGTGTAACCTACAGACTCCACTGTCGCCTGGATGAGGGCAGTGCGTAGGGTGCTCCATGTAGATCTGATGTCAAGATCTGATGGTGTTACAGGGATCCTGGACGTCTGGTCTGCTACCTTCTCCCTGAGCTGGTTGACAAAGTGCTTGGACTTCAGTGCATCACAGTTGATCCTCCTGCATGGTGATGTTTTCCTCTGTTGAGGGCAGATTTCAAGATCAATCTTTGCTCTGATCAGACGGTGGTCAGTCCAACAGTCGGCTCCACGCATGGCTCTGGTAATACGCACGCACCTCCTTCGAACGATGATGTAGTCTAGGAGATGCCAGTGTTTAGAGCGAGGGTGTTGCCAGGATGTTTTGAACTTATTCTTCAGTTGGAACATGGTGTTTGTGATGACCAGTTGATGTTCAGAGCAAAGGGTGAGGAGACGGAGACCGTTGTCGTTGAGCTTGCCAACACAGTGCTGGCCAATCACTTCTTTCCACAGTACACTGTCAGAGCCCACTCTTGGGTTAAAATCCCCTAGAAGAATGAGCTTGTCAGTGGGATGTGTTTTACTGATGGAGGAGTGCAGGGAGGCGTAGAACTCTTCCTTGCATTGAGGGTCAGCAATCAGTGTTGGGGCATATGCGCTGATGAGGGTACAGTAACGGTTGTTTGTGAGGGGAATCCGCCAGGTCATCAGTCTTTCGCTAATGCCAACGGAATGACGCGTAGAAACAGCGGAACGCTCCCGGGTACTGCCAGTGGAAATTTAAGTACTGCTTGTGCAGGGGTACTTTTCTCTCTCTCAGTGAAAATGATTAAGGCAGAAACGTACAATTCAATGAAGGGTGAAAATGTAGCCTTTTAAACCAATTGAACATACCTTGTCATCGTCACTGACCACGAACAGGCCACGGCACTCAACTGTCTTTTTTTGGATGACCCTGATGAGGCCATAGGCATCCAAGCCTTCCTTTATCTGGTCAAGCATAGGTCTGCGCTGGTTCGTAATGTGTAAAGCGACAGCCCTTATAAAGAAAAGGATAACACACATTACATTTTATGACAGCCTTTTCTAAACAATGTAAAATTAGCAATTGGATATAACACTAGTCAGTTAAAAAAAAGTTATTATGCAACTGATCAAAAGTATATTATTTATCCATAGTAGTGAAGACATCTAAGTGCAAAACAAACCTTTTGATGCAGTCTTTGTTGTCAACATCTATTTTAACTTAACTTGAAAATGGATCAATTTACAATTTAAGCATTTAGCAGATGGGAATGGGGGTGAGGGTATTTGGATCAGGCCTGCGCAGGGAGTTGATTATAGTGAAGGAATGGTGCGCAGTCACTACCCTCACTACCTTGGCTCCACCCTACGTCCTCCAGTGGCATGAAAAGCTCATGACGACCTTCTGTAGAGAGGAGTTGCAGAAGACTGCCAGCACACCGGTCTGTTGATGGCTGCACTGTAAAATAATTCGCTGTAAATTTACAGTAAATTACTGGCTAATAATTGCATTACTTTCACAGTAATTTTCACAGTAAATATTGCGCAGTAAATTACTGTAATTTCACAGCTGTGAAATGTTAGTAATTTACTGTGATTTAGCAGTATGTATTGCAGTTATTTACTGTGATATTACAGTAGTTGCCTGTATTTTTACACTATTACTGTGAATGTAAGGCAGCTCAGTAGGCAGTAATTTACTGTAAATTTACAGTAAATTGTATCTAATACAGTAAAATATTGTAAATTTGAATTTATAGGCCCATTCCCAATGGGCCAGATAACAGATACAAAAAAAGCTCTTTCTCCAGATATTTTTCCATTCAAAGTGGATGGTAGATACAGATAAAAAATATCTGCCACAGATATTTCTTTTATCTGTGACAGATATTGTTTTATCTGTATCTAACTATCTATCATCCACTTTGAATGGAAAAATATCTGAAGAAAGAGATTTTTTTATCTGTTATCTGGCTCAGTGGGAATGGGCCTTAACTGTGATTTTACCATACATACACAAACATGCTAAAAGAAAAAAAGAAAGGAAAAACAACTTCATTAATTTAAACTTTTTATTGTACAATTCCAATACAAAGTGCAACATTTCAAATGGACAAAGAAGAACCACACATGAAGCCTTTACTCAGTAGAAGTGTTAAGTCTACAAACACTCCTGGAGTTTGGTCTGGTGTCTGGAGGCCAGTTTGAAAACTGGTTGTCATAGACTTTAGTTATTTAGGAGGCTGCAACACTGTTTTCCTGTGAAACTCCAGGAGTGATTTTGTGGACTAAAAAAAACTTCACCTGACTTTGTATCAGCATGGTGGTGAGTAGATACAACATTTTCACTTTTGAGTGAACTGTTCCTTTAACTGCAAAATAACTCATCTACTCACCCTCATGCCAGCTGGAACAGAGGTGAAATGTGTCCATATAACACAAATGGAGGTTGCCTTCACAACTTGGGGAGAAATCTGGCAACCCTCCTGTGTGTTATATGAACACACTTCAGCAGGCACGAAGTATGTGAAGTACACCTCAACTTTGCACTCAGTCACATAAGTCCTGAAGGTATAAAGCAACACAGTAGTGGTAAGAACAAAGCAAACTAATGATTACAGTATGCACCTTGCTAACATGCAGGCCGAGACAGAAGAGGCGAGCATTGCTGAATGAAGTGACAGGGCATCAGCAAAGAATATTGGCAATTTTACATATCCAGATAAGAATAATGGCTGGTGGAGTTGGACAAACAAGAGTAGGGCATCTGAAACACGTATGAGTGTGTCTCATATTCGAGTCCTGAATACCATCGACCATTCAAAGTCCACAAGTTTTCTCAAATGCGTATGAGTGTGTCTCATATTGGAGTCCTGAATACCATCGACCATTCAAAGTCCACAAGTTGTCTCAAAAGTGTGCTCACGTGTGGGTTGATACGCCACGCTTCTTCGATTTGGAGCCTCTCTCAGGGTTAATGCCCATGAAGCACCTGTAAACAATAAGACAAGACAACAACTTTTACTTTCACATAAACATATATTGCATCGTTTATACAAGGCACATGCAGCAGTTCCCCTTTCCCTTAAGTAAACCCTACACCGGGTTCCCAAACTTTTTTGTCTCAGGGTACCCCATAAATATCTTTTTAATCCGAAGCACCCCTACATTATAATTTTCACTCCCAGCACCTTATATTTATAGCATATCATCGTTGTCGGGTGGAAACCTTTTATGTCCAAAACCGTTAGTTTTGTATTTATCATCCATAAAATGTACTAAACTAGTGAAAAGTGATTAGGTTGAGAGGAAAACGTTGAGATAATAGCCATTTTGGTTAGAACTGACTGAAAATAACTGTACTTCAAGTTTAAATGATACTAAATATTTGTCCAAATAAATACATTTCAAATATTATCAAATGATCTCGCGGCACCCTGTCACCCACTTTGAAAACCCCTGCCCTACACCACAGAAAGAAAGTAGTACTGAGAGTAAGTAACATTCAAGTATCAATGTTGCAAGCAATCCAGTACAATGCTTCAGTACAATTTCAGTGTTACAATACCTCCAATCCAGAGTACACACACCATCCTCAGGAGCAGATTGAAGTTGTAGTAGATCGCGAAAACCACAGCTATCCAATAATGATCCCATCGTGTTGTCCCATCACACTTGCTCTTCAATGGACAGCATCCAGGCCATAGACTTCATTAAATCACCTGAAAAGAGATACCCATTATGTGATATTGTAGAGGTGAAATGCTAATTGAACAAGAGTAGAATTTCAATGATCAGCAACATCACAAACTGTGACACAACTCACTTTATTTTGATCTACCTTGGACAATCAAGCAGGGGGTGCTTGGTAATTTCTCCGTCATCTGCACATCAGTGGCTGTGGCACACAGCTGTAAAATAAATAAGACAAGACAACAACCACCTCAATGATTGACCATGCCCAAGAGATCTCAAGCTGACACCAAACTCTCTCCAGGACCTCTAAAACCTTATCTAGAACCTCAATCAATCTGTCAATCACATTAGATCTACTTTGTATTATTCTATGCCAAATTCTATTAGCAATGTTAAATTCAGTATAATACATTTTCAGTAGCCTATAAGTATAATACCTTTGGATAAACTCCAGAGTACAAGTGCCATCCTCAGGAAGGATACTGCAGATTGAAGTTGCAGTAGCCATCACGTGGTCCCATCTTATTCTTCAATGGACAGCATCCTTCATTATATCACCTGAACAGAGATACCCATTGTGTGATATTGTTAAGAGGTGAAATGCTAAATGCATTCCACAATACACACGCACGCACGCACGCACGCACGCACACACACACACACACACACACACACACACACACACACACACACACACACACACACACACACACACACACACAATGTATTTATGCCCACAGAGTGGCTTATCACTCTGTGGCATGTACTGTTTGGTACAGTTTAAAATAAATGAAATCTTTCCAAAATGTTCAGTTTATTTTACTTTAATATTATTTGATGAAGATAATATAAAAAATAAAATCTCTATTCAGACACATTCCAGTATTTTTCTGACTTACATTATTTTCTAGGTATGCTTACATTATGATATTAAGGGGAAAAAAAATCACCCTATGTCACCCTAATGACCATAATGTCTCACATGTGGAGGAAAGGGGAGGGGCGACTGGGCGAGGAGATTCCATCAAAGTCAAAACAAAGTTTTAATGTAGGCAATTAAATATATACATTTAATCCATGCATAAAGATTTAAGGACATTATACTTATGACGGGATTTTTGACGGAAATTAAGCTCCTACTGCAGTGGACACCACAGGTAGGCTAATGATCAATCATTAATCTGATGGTGTCACCCGTCGAATATAGACCATCTCTACAGCAGTGGTTCTCAAAACTTGTGGTTCCACAAACCCCAATTTAACACTTATCAGCCAGTGGACGTCCATTTGAAAAGATATACGCCAGGGACCCCCATAAGAGAAGATTTTGAAGGCTCTGTAGTGATTCCATTTTAATTTCAAGGACCCCCAGGACATATGTAATGGTATTTCTATCTCTGAGATGATATATGTTAATTTAACTCTCAGAATGTACAAATGGAACAAAATGGACCTGTTATAATTTAGCCAGGGACCCCCTGGAACTCCCTGAAGGACTCCTGCGGGGTCCCGTACCCCACTTTGAAAACCAATGATCTACAGGCTCCCATTTGTCGTGACGCTTGGCTTGTGGATCGGTTGCTTTTACAACAGCAACTTTTAGCCACACTGGAGCATAAAACCTCCCCCGGTGCAAATATTATCATTGATATAGTTGAGAAGAACCAAATGGACCCGGCGTAAGGATACGTACAACTGACACAAGGATTGTCTGTGGTTCTCAAAGTAGTGTCCGGTCATTATCGCGTCCGAGTGATGGAGTTCCAGATGGTCCACAGCTAAATGATAGATATAGGAACCAAATGGACCCGTGTGGGTCTGTAACTCGTGCGTCGCGGGGAGTTCTTCCACGCGCGTCGGCCGTATTGAACCGGGCAGGGAACGTTCCCTACCGCGGTCCGCTAGCTAGTAAGCAGCCGACATGATATAAATAAGCCCCGCTGACGTGCAGCCTATCGGCGGCAGAAACCACACAAGCACACTGGTGAAACGGCTTGGCGTATACACCGAGCGACGCGCGCCAATATGAGCTTGTATATCTGCTATTTAGTTGAAGTGGTTTGTAAGGGAAATACACATTTAACTCGACAGTTTAAATGTGTGTTTCCCTCACACACCGCTTTAACTAATAGCAGATATACAAGCTCATAGTGGCGCGCGTCGCTCGGTGCCGGTTCACCGGTGTGCTTGGGTGTCTTCTGCCGCTCGACAGGCGCACGTCAGCAGGGAAGCAGTGCTACTTCAGAGCCTGCAGCACACATACATTGCTGGAGCAAGACTGAACCACACGCGAAAGCACAACTAGTTGTCATTAAGGTGGAGGGGGTAAAAAAGGAGCGTGACTTACCTTATCAGAGCAATGTTATGAACTTCACATGACTTCTGAAAGTTCCTTTGAATTGAAATTGACTTCATAATTTCATAATTCCATCTTCACCATCAGTTCACTGCTTTCCCTCTCACAATGGATATAAATTTGAAATGTAATCCCACAATGCAGCACAGTACAAGTAATTTGTTGTGATATCACAGTAACATTCTGAACACAATATTTTATTGTGAGATATATTGTAAAGTGTTGTGTAATCCTGATAACAATTTAGAGTACAGTCATTTGTTGTGTTATCACAGATGATGGTGTGATTACACAGTAATATTCAGAATACAGTATTATATTGTGAAATAATAATGTAAAGTATTGTGAGATCCTGGTAATATTTAACAGTGTGCTTGATGCGGGTCTTCACAGCAGATTTGTCATTCGGGGTTCTCTCCCCTAGCCAAACACGTACGGTGCACCCAGTAGGCAATGAGCCACCAAATAACCTTCATCCGCCTTCACTGCCGTTGTGACGTGTGTCACGTGTCATCCTCCGCCAGTTCCGCCGTTGTGGTCTTCGGACAGCTCTTTGTCTGGAACCTCCCCCTCGACCTTACCGCCAGGAGCATAAGCTCCCGACTGCATCGCTCTCAGGTTCATTGGAACACGCAAGGCTCTCCACCACGACAAGGTGGCGATCCATGGAGAACACACACACACACACACACACACACACACACACACACACACACACACACACACACACACACACACACACACGTGGAAAGCGGTAAATGTGCTATGAAGTTGTGGAATCTATAATTTCTACAACAATTTTTTTACACATTTTACAACTCTAAGATGGGATACGAAATCAACAAGGAATTGTAGGCCTACATCTTATATTTTATCTTCTTCAATTGAGTCAAGTAGGCTACTTCAATTAATCAATCAATCAAGCAGTCCTCAATTAGGCCTCTGGAAAAACAAAAAACAATAACAACAACAACAACGTTATAGATAAGTGTGACTTTAATGCCAGATTCTTCTTCTGTGATCCTTGCCCGGAAAGGGAACAAGGCTTCTCCGTTTTGGAAATCACTCCTATTCTCCAGGGAGATGGTGGCGTCGTGGCGATGGCATGGCTGTCGAAAAGAAGTTCCATCCCTTTGTCCGTCTCCATGGCTCCTAATACGACCTCCTCCCTGGACTCCTCCTTGAAATCAAACATTTTGTTTAGTCATTGATAGTTTTTAGATATCATAAGGCAACTAGCAGCCATCTATAGCAAGGACGTTTGACTGTGTCTATTTCAGTGGGAGATAGCACACTAATATTAATGGAGCTACAAGGATGTAAGATTACAAAAAATAAAGAAAAACACATATCTGTTCATATTATTTGGTAATAAGCTGTTCAAATGTTAATAGTGTTTTCATATTGTGTCTTGTATTGGATAGTTGTAAAATCTAGAATCACACATCATAAGGAGTTAAAACATTATTATTATATTAACAATAGGGTTACCTCAATTGTGGTGAAGTTCGTTGGGATTTTCGTTTGGGATTTTCCTAAAGAGCTTGATTTTCAGACGGGTAATACAGAGTCTATTGGTGGTTTTCAAAAACCACCATTTTTGCCACGATCTTTCCATCAGTGAAGGTGGCATTCACATTTTCCACTGATTTTAGGACAATGGGTGCATCCCCAGATAAATCCCAGTTGAGGACTTTTGTTGTGTGCTTCATTGTCTTCAGCTTCAATGGGGACTGCCATTCGTAGGGGGCCCGATGATTTTTGTTTTCTTTTTTTTTGAAGGGCAGTTTTCAGATCCATTTCTAGGGAGAAAGAAAAAAAGACAAAGTTAAATGTAGAGTTCAATTGAATCAAATACATTATATTGGTTGTGTGTGTGTGTGTGTGTGTGTGTGTGTGTGTGTGTGTGTGTGTGTGTGTGTGTGTGTGTGTGTGTGTACAACGCTTGTCATAAATTACTTATTGTATGCATAACATTTTATAAATCATGACACTCAGAATTTAAAGTAGTCTAGGCTTATTTGTTAACTGCTCTAATAAGTTGCTAACAATATCCAACTAGAATCTATTTTTTTAAGTATTTAAGTAATACACATCTCATCCAATGAGAGAAAAAAAAGAACACTGAGTTGCTGAGCTGATAATAACTCTTCTCTCCTCCTTCTGTCTGTGTCTAAAGAGGAGAGGAGCTCCAGTCTGGTCCAAGAGGACCCACAACCTCCACAACATGAGGAGAGGAGCTCCAGTCTGGTCCAAGAGGACCCACAACCTCCACAACATGAGGAGAGGAGCTCCAGTCTGGTCCAGGAGGAACCACAACCTCCACACATTAAACAGGAAGAGGAGGCGTCAACATGGACACTACTACATAGGAAGACCAGATGCAACACTCTCTCAGGTAAAATGTTCAAATCTAACTTAAGGCCCTATTCCCTCCCCTTGAACTTTTTCACATTTTGTAACATTACCAACTGGAATTCAAATTGAATGAAATGGTCTTTTTACCATTTCATCAACACAAATTGCACAATGCTTTGAAGGTGTAAAATACATTTTATTGTGGCACAAACAACTCATAAATACAAAAACAGAAAGGTTAGGACACAAACAACTGAAAATGTTCAAATATTTTGGGTTAAACAGAGGACACACGACTTGACAAAAGAAGTTAAAACCTTCACTGATGTCTCATTGTATCTTTTTCCTAGATCCACACCTCCCTGTGCTCCCCATGGAGCTTTCCCCTGAAGAGGAGAGAAGCCCCAGTCTGGAGCCTCCACACATTAAAGAGGAGCTACTTCAAAGAGCAGACGAGTTTGATAGGTCAATGCTGACATTACTAGCAGTGAAAAATGAAGATGATGATGGTGAAAACAGAGACACAGAGCCCTTAGCCAGCACCTCGACTGACCATGTGAAAACACAAGCTGATGCAGAGTACTGTGGAACATCACAACCAACTAGTGATGACCAGCTCCTCTCTTCACACTGTTCTGAATCTGACATCACTGATGACAGTGATGAGTGGGAGACCAGTGTAGATCAGTCACCTTTAAACACACTGAAGTCACTCGAGACACAACATGTCAACATGGAAGTACAGAGATCATCTTTGAGCAAGATGTCCCAGGACCTGAACTCACCGGAAGAAACTCACTCCATGCAGAGTCACACAGGGAAGAAACGTTTTAGTTGTACAGTCTGTTGCAATCCTAACAGTTTTCTGGAAAACTAATTACATTAGTGGTTGCTAAAGACCTTGCTAAAGACCTTGCTTTAAAAAAGTTTGAGAAACTTTTTTAAAGCAAGGTCTCCCAGAATTATGTGTTGGGCCACGGTCCCCCATCCCCAAATATTTTGTTCCAGGGACCCCCCAGATGCAAAGATTTGATTTACAAATGTTGGCTTTAAAGGGGTGGTGACATCCAAAAATAAATTTTGAGTTTTTTATGCTTTTTTTAATGTTTCCTGGCCTCAATTACACCAAAAAAACACCAACTTTTAACTTGCAGTCGTTCCCCTGTTATCTGTGGTTTTTTGACGATTTCTGCATAATGAGGCTCTGATGCTCTGATCATTGGCTCTCGGACAGTGTCGTCACTAGCAGTTAGTGCACCCCCCCCCCCCCCCCTCCTCCTCCTCCTGGGCTCTACTCTCTCCCTGTCTGTATTTCTCCACAAGTTTTGAGGAAGTAATCTCTACATTATATTGTCCTTTAATTGTAAATATGGGCATATAAAATACATGTGTCCATTCAAATATCTTATTTACATCAATATCCTTCATATCAAGTAGTCAGTTTATGTTTTTGTGAAATAGTGAAAATCGCTATGTATCGCTATGTATTTTCCGCCCTGGCTGTGTCCTTGGACAGCGCCTCCCTCCTCATTACCGAGGCAGAGGACAGCGCTCTCCTAGGGCAGCAGAGCTCCGTGGAGCAGCCGACTATAACTCCACGCTGCCCTGTCCTCCCTCCACACACACGGGCACGGCGACTCGGAGAGCAGACAGTAAAACGCTATGATAACACAAGCAATAGGTGGTTCTCTAAACGGAGGCATTTAGACAAAATATGTTACTATAATAACTACAGAAGGACCGTGAAGTGTTTCTGCAGCGCAGAGCAGAGCTATTGAAACGTTACCGCGTACGTTCTAAATTGAACTCCGCGGGGGTACAGATGTAACCACAGAGATCCGGTAACGTCGGTCCCGGGGAAGAAAAAAACACTCGCGACGAGTCTCTATGCTGTTTGTGTGTTCCTCGTCAGGGCTCAGCTCAGCCTCTGTGTGTCAGTGTGTGTGTGTGTGTGTGTGTGTGTCACTCACTGAGTGTGTCTTGTAGTCTACCAAAGCAAAGCAGCGAAACACATGCATCGCGTCTGAGAGCATGCATCTCTCGGTCATTGTGTTGGAGCTGGGCGGACCTCTGTCTGTCTGTGTGTGTGTGTGTGTGTGTGTGTGTGTGTGTGTGTGTGTGTGTGTGAGCGTGCGTGCGTGTGCGTGTGCGTGTGTGTGGCCAGTGGCCACTTTGGGTACCAGTTTGAGAACTGCTGGCCTAGGCTATAAGGGCTGAAGTGAGTGATTTGTATTAATAATCAAAATCCAAATGATTGTAGTGGAGAGATAAAGTGCATTTGCCTCTGAGATGTAGTGGAATAGAAGTATAAGAATTGAAAATTGGAAATACTCAAGTAAAGTACAAATATTCAAAATTGTACTCAAGCTATACTAATATCTGTTAGAATGAGTGGGAGAGAGAGGCTCCCCTGGTGGTGATTATAGAGTATTTCAGGTGACAGACCGTTTTTCATGACACCTAAACAGAGAGAGAGACCATGGCTCCATGAAGTGGATTTTCAAGTTTAAACATTTTAAAACATGTTTTTAGGACCAGGGCAAAGACTTTTATGATTGGTAAAAACAGAATGTCATTTGACCTTTAAGATTTGTGCAAATGTACAAAAAAAAGAAACGGTCATTGTATTGTTGTGGTCCCCAGTTCAAATATGATTTCATCCGCAGGCCAAATACATATCAATTTGGGAGAGAGGGGGACCTTGAAATTAAAACGTTTGAGAACAATAGCCTGTAAACATTTCTGTGAACCTTTGTCCTCTCCAGGAAAGAAGGGGCGTCGTGATTCGGACGCCAGTGACCTCACGCCCAACCCCCAGAAGCTCCACAACATCGGTGTGCAGCTGCAGAAGCTCAGGGCTGCCATGGACGCCATGGGCCCGGTCAGCGACCTGCCCGATGTGGCCCGTGCCCGCAGGGAGAAGAATAGACTGGCAGCCAGGTATGGCACGCTAACTGGCCTAGTGGGCACCTGAGAACTCTGGGCAGTGCACCATTTAAAAATATGTATTTTTTTATATTTTGTTATATATTTATATTCATTTTATAAATGAGAGGCCAAATACATTATTATATATATTTTTTTTCACATTTAAAGCAGAATTTAAAGGAAATATACCCTTTTCTTAGTTTTTGCCTCTGGGGGCACCACCTCCAATAGGAACTCGGGTTGGCTCCTCCCCTTTCTTAGTCCATTTCCTCTACCATTGCTTCTGTGTTTATTTTGTGTGTGTGCGTGTGTGTGTGTGTGTGTGTGTGTGTGTGTGTGTGTGTGTGTGTGCGTGCGTGTGCGCGCTCCTCCCCAGGGCCTCTCGTCTGAAGAAGAAGTCACAGTATGAAGCCAACAAGATCAAACTTTGGGGGCTCAACCAGGAATATGGTCAGTACTAAATGCTACAACCAAACTCTCTCTCTCTCTCTCTCTCTCTCTCTCTCTCTCTCTCTCTCTCTCTCTCCTACAATCACAACCAGTCATGGTTGGTGAGTGTATCGTGTCATTTGTTTCAAATCAAGACTTTTATGTGATTCTGTGTTTATTCCTACTAAAGATCCGATAATGATGTTGGCGTTCACGTCGCCGGTATCGTTGTGGTGTGGACACTACCATCCACTCTCATCCACTTCAATGGAGAAATATTTTTTTTATCGTTATCGTATCGCGCCGCAGTGGGAAAGGACCTTAACAGTAGTGATGCTGCTAACAGATTTAAAAAATCATCCGTGCGGTTGTCGATGCACAGAGAACCTGCTGGGGACACTGTTGCGGATTAAGGAGGTGATTCGACGGCGCGTTGAGAGCAGCGAACAAAAGGACATGGACGAGCGAGGGATGACACAGCGCCTGGAGGGTATCCTCAAAGAGTCCAGTGGTGAGACCCTGTAACTGTACCCTGTCTAGTAGTCTAGTGGTGAGACCCAGTAACTGTACCCTGTCTCATTACCATTACTAGAATGTGGAGTGCTTTTTGGTGGCTGTACTGTTTACCAGATTTCCCATTTGAAATAGATTTTCAGCGCACATACTTTGCTCATTGAGGTAGATAGACCACAATGTGCTCTAGGAATTCTTCTTGTCTGGTAGGAAAGCTGAACCTGAACTGTACATCCATGGTTTGTCATGGTTTCATCATGTGTATGCATAAAAACACAAACACAAAAGAATGTTACAATTCGCCTAAACTGGATCACAACAACTCCTTCCCCATGCACCCTATTGATATATTTGTTCTTAACTATACATTATTCTGTAGCATCTATATTCTGTAACATCTTAATTAAGTGATACACATAGACAAATAACCCCATATTGTTTTATTTTGGCATGTATTTATTGAAGCAAAATAAAACGAAAAACACTGAAACATTGAAAAAGAAAACATAAATATTACACATGGGTAAAAATGTCAAGGACAATGATCTTCATTCATCATTCAGAAGGTCTTCATTTCTGGTCTTTGTTCACCATCCATCTCCTCAACTGTTTCCTCCAGCAAGTAGCAAGTGTGAAGTGGGAAGGATTGGGCCCCAAGACTGCACTGGTTCCAGGTTCCCTCTTAATTGTTCTCCCAGCCTTGGTTAGGGTCATAGGGCTCGGGGCACCAGAATATCTGTGTGGGTGCTCTCTTGTAGATGGCCAGGTGGTGGTTGACACGGTTAATGTGTGGGACTAGAATGTCTCTGCAAGATGGGAGTCTGGAGAGATCCACTTTGGATCTGGTGGTGAGCGTCTCATCCTCTCCGATCATCTTTTTCAGCATGATGCTTCGTACATTGTTAATCGATTTTTTCAAGGAGCTGGCCATACATCATACATGTGAATGCCTCGATGTTCGCCAACACTTCGGAGTCCACAGACTACTGTTTACCAGGTTTTCTGGGGAGACAAATAATTACATAGTATAGCATTAGGCATGGTGCAGGAGGATGAATAAGATTTCGGTGTCAGGTGTTCTCACGACAGCCGCCTTGTGCCCCAGTTGAGCAGCAGAAATGCTGGTCCCTGATTGGGCTACGGGCTTAAACACACACGGCTACCTACATACGCAGCCGCACGCAGTTTACTGTTACTTGCGCTCTGCTGGCGCAAGTAACCATTTTTCCCCCAGACGTCCTGCACCTCCCTGTGTGCAAAGAGGAGGTTTCCCCTGAAGAGGAGATGAGCTCCAGTCTGGTCGAGGAGGAACCAGAGCCTCCACACATTAACTGATTCAGTGCAGAGAAGCACTCAGATTTCACACAAAAAGCACACATGAGGACGCATACAGGGTATAAAAACCTTTAGTTGCAGTTTATGGCAAATGCTTTGGTCCAAATGCACATCTGAAGATATCGTCACTGACATCTTGTATGTATCTTGTTTAATAATACATTCCTGTAATGTTATTTCTTTTTACAATATTACAATTCTAAAAAAGAAAAAGTAAAAGTATAAATCTTTTTTCTAGATTATTTACGATTAATGAAAAATCACTTTAAAAATAAACTAAATAGTAAAAATAGCAGATCTACAAGCTCACAACACAATTTGTTTTTGTACGGGAGCATGTCGATATTGCGACATCGCATCTGTTCGACAGTCCATTCTTTCGACGCGGGTGAACTGGTGAAAAGCTAACTTGCCGACGCGGGTGAGTAGCTAACATGCCGACGCGGGTGAATGTTAACCTCTATTCCTAAACCTAACCCAAACGCTAACCCTAACCTCAGTAACCGTGACGTGGGTGAGTAGCTAACCTGCTGACTCCCTTAGTCTAAATAATGGGACGTCGAAAGAGCGAGATTTCCCCTTTTGTACGCCACCATTGTACATCAAATTATAATACAGAGTTAAGGGGTTAACAATGCACTTAACTCATTTTCAACCTATCTTCTTATAATTGGTCCTCACTAATGCTCGTTACCCAACTTCTTCCATTCAGTGTAATGTACCGTTATTTATTTTAATTTCTTTAACCAACTTTGTGACAGTTTCCCCAGGTCAGCCCAACCTCAGAAGTGAAGACAGATGCAGACATATGACTGATGAGCGGGTGCAAGCCCTAGCTGTATACCCCACCACATGCCTCCTCACCTTGGAGGAAAGGTGGGTGAAACCTGTTCTGTTTATTTACAATTCTTATATCAGTCTATAGAATTTGGGGGTATTAACCCATTTATTCCAAAATAAAACTGTTGCTACTGTATATACTGTACATCACTGGTTCCCAAACACTGGGTCGGGACCCACTCGTGGACATATTTTTATAGGCGCCTTAATGTTTTGTTAACTCATTTAGTGCTCCAGAAATTAACGGATTAAAATGTCCAGCGTGCCTCCCGCAGGCTGCATCCACGACCGTTTTCTTATTTTGAAGGCCAGAAGTCCATAGCGTAAACACTTCCGGTTTGACGTCATCACGTCATTCACCGGAATCGCTCGTCATCAACATACTGTTGTGTAATGGCGGATCGGTGCTTTTCAACATGTGTTATATAAGCGGGAATCTACTGCCGTCCTCCCTTTGAAAGTGTTGTTTCGAGATAATGGACATTAAAGATGAGATTCCCCGTCTGCCTCAATGTTATGGGATTACTATTTTGTGCTCGTGGATCCGTGATGATGATGAATCGGCGAGGGCGATCGTGTCAGGACCTTCCGCGCACCAACAGGGTAGGAGAACCGCCGTTACAGTAATAGAGTACTTTTCACGAGTATACTCGGGATCGGCAGCATGTGCTACTCGAGTATTTTTCACGAGTATTCTCGGGATCGGCGCTAATAACAAAAACAAAGAAGAAAAAAAAAACATTCCCCTAAAAGCTAAGATTTTCTTGAATAAAACAAAAATGCTATGATTTTTCTTAGTAATTTCATTAAAATAAAAAGATCTAAGAAATTCCATAAATTAGAAAACTTTGATAAGTAGTGAAAATTGCCGATCTACTAGCTCACAACGCAACACCAAGAAGGGGCACCCGTCCTGAATGAGTTAAAATGAGTGCTTGTGTTCCAGGCGAGAGAGGGCGCTGAGCAGAAGCAGGGCCAGGGGCCTCCAGAGTTCGACGCCAGCACCAGCCGTGTTCAGTGTTCCACAGAGCCCTACATCCACCTGGAGCCCTACGCTGAGCCCCACCAGCCCTCTGGCCAGCCAGATTATGTACTATGCACCAGTCATGGATGAACCTCTTGACCTCATCAAGAAACCCAGAAAGGAACCAGCGAACACAGAGAAGACCAACAGCACCCCAGCCAGTCAAACAAAGGTAAAGTGTCACGTCAGAATCGTGGCGATACACCTGTAAAACCAAACATATCCGTTTCTCAACATCAACATCATTGAATGCTGTATGGCTGTCAGGACGCGATGGGTGGAGTTGGGGGGACGCGAATGTCGCTTAACTTGGATTTTTCCAACTGGGGTGAAGATACCCAGGCGACCTGTCGCGTCGCCCCGTTTGTGTCATTCGCGCCGTGCACGGTCACGCGTTGTTTCGTCTTGGCGTATCTCTCATGAAAAAAAACAACTGTCGACCGGGTGCAGCCGTTCCAATGAACGAGCCTGAAGTTTGTCCCTCGTTTGCACCAGTTGTAGAGCATAGAAATAGAGATGTGGGATCCAGGGCTGAAAAACGATCAGAAAAGATCCCGCCGCCATTATTGTTTACGTGTGCTCAAGATTTCAGCGCGGCGGTGCTGCTGCTGTTAGAACGGGACACATCCGCCCCTCCCCCATTGGCTCAGACAGGCTCTCCTGGGGAAAAGATGAACGCTCGTCATGGCGGCGCGAAAGAAAATTACAAGCGTTCGTCATGGTGCCAAAAGAGTGAATCAGTTTTGAAATAACTCACTTTTCGCACTGAACTTAACAACAACAGTCATACTTTAGTGTACAATATTATGAATATTTTGGATTATATTGAATTATGATACAAATTTGAAGAATGTCTTGAAAGTGTACACGGTAAAATCCCAAGGATTTTTTTTTTTTGTAAATTTAAATTAACAGGATTTGACTCTGTAGGTAGGTTAGAAATAAAAACAGAGGTGAAATGTCTTATATTCATGCCAATAAAATCAATCTGTTTTTTAGCTTGTGATAACCTGCTTCTCCTCAATAAGAAACCCTGCCTCCAGATGTGAGGTCAGCAGCAGCCACCCATCAGGTCAGTGTTAGTCTATCAACTAACTAATTCCACTGCAAAAGCCTGAGTGTTGAAGCTATTATGACTTGCTGTTTTTACCAAAAATAGTCTTTGTCCTGGCCGGTCCTTAAAACGTGTATTAAAATGTTTTAATTGAAAGCACCACTCCAGTGAGTCATGTTGAAACTTTTTTCTTTTTTTTGTAATTGAGGTCAGGAAACAAATAAAATAAAATAAGTTTGATATCATAAGACCTTTAATTTAACTCTGAGAGCATACACATGAATGTAATGTAGGTATACATTCTCAGAGTTAATGAGGATGTAACCTACATAGCATTGCTGATTAGTTCACGTATGTGGTTACACTGACCTGTTCGTCTTCACTGAGATGTGTTATTGACTTTTGTCACGGATCCCTTATTTCCCCCAGTGTTTTCAAAGAGCAACTGTGACCACGTTGTTGACGAGCATTTCCAGAGGAGACCAGGGGCAAGCCACCTGAGAGCCAGCAGCAGCTCCCAGCAGCTGGCCTTTGGAGACAAATGGCCGCAGATGAAATCCAAGTCACCCTCCTGCTCCTCGTCCGCCTCCACGCCACCCAGCAATCTAAGCGTTACTCAATCTCCTAGCTATGGCCACAGCCCAAATCAAACCCATAATGAGTCCTCGAGTACGGTGGTGCAGTCAGTAGTGTTGTCGCCTCACAGCTAGAAGGTCCTGGGTTCGATTCCTGCCGGGGGCACCATGTCTTTAAAGCAGAGATGACCATTCATCCCCTACTCCACCCGAGTGGCATAAAAACAGGCTTTGTGACTTACATTTCACTGAGTGCAGCTGCTTTTCAAGGAAAAGTGAAAGTGCCAAGAAAACAACAGAGATGCCAATTTAATAGATGCAGGACTCTGACTATACTGTTGAATTGGAACGTGGATGGCATTCTGGTGCTAACAAATGCAGCATAACTTGGGATGTCTGTTTTCCTCAGTCTTCATTTCTATACTCTGCTTGTGAGTAGTGTTTGTATACCGAAACCAGTGTTTATATGGGATGATCAGAAAATCAACCAAACAATCCTTTACATTTCTTACATTTTATGTCATTCATTTCATGCAGAGCGAAAGCCATGTTTATATTGTAATGCAGCTAATTACAATTCAGTCTAAATGGATAGCCTATCTCTATCTGCTGTACGAGTGTGCTGATAAACTCCAAAGACTTAATTAAAACCTTTAAAGCAATTATGATTTTTACCAATCATAACAGTCTTTGTCCTGGTCCTTAAAACGTGTATTAAAACTGAAAACTCCACTCCAGTGAGCCATGGCAGGATTTTTATTTCTCTCTGTCCTGTTGCATTTTTACTTGCAAAGATAATATACCTAGATTCCTGTAGGTGTGGTAGTTCAGGAACTTTACTGTTAATTGTTGCCTCTTTTGGAACGCAACAACCACAGTGGTAAATGTTAATGTCAAAACTTGGAACGATACAGACACTGGAAAATAACAGGTAATGGTAAATTGCAACAATACAAATACACCCTCCCCTGGACGATGATGCGTACGTTCAGAGGCCAATGAGGCCACTTTTCTGAGCCTAATTTTTCATAAAAACTACAGATTACAGAAAAAACAGATTGCTTTGGTACTGTCTCGGTGGGGATATGCAGAAGTGGTTCCAAGCGGGGGACTTCTTCCTGGGTGTGGCGTGGCTCCTCATGGACGACAACAGACGTGACGGCATCCATGGCCATGTCGTACAGGGTGCTCGTGTATCCGCTCAGCGGGTTGCTGTAGTCTTCACTGTCCCGGGTGACAAACGGGCCCGGGAAGCTTTCAAACGGCAACCTCTCAAATGGCAGGCCTAACCTAGCATTTGTTTTTGTTTTTTTTAGGTTTTTTAGAACTTTGATTATATTGTGTTTTTCTCTAGATAGATATCCATTTACATTGTTATATTGCTGTTAATGTACTGACTTATTATCTTGTTTATTATTGTGATGTTTTTTTTTTTTTTATCTGCTTATTGTAAGTCGCTTTGGATTAAAAGCGGCTGCTAAGGGAGCAATCGTTTTTTATGAACAGCACCCCCTGGAGGAAAATAGGGGAGGGTCATGCTATTTTAATTTCAGTCCTAGGGAGGGTCTGCTGATTTCACTTTGGATTCAAGGGAGGGTCATGCAATTTTTCAAAAGCAAACAATGGCACCAGAGGTACAGGCACTTAGGCAACTATTGTCAACAGCCTTCTGCTTCATTTAATGACAAACCCTGGGTGCCATCCCTATAAATGCCCCACAGTCACTGCAGTTAGTGAATGAACTGAAGTGGCTGTGTTTATACTACAATGTATTTTCCTAAAACAATGGAGAGCTGTGTAAGGCAGCAACAATGGTTGTCCTCCCTAAAGTAAAAAGTGAAATGGTGCTAAAAAAAATTAACGACCGCTCGTTGAAAATGTGCATTTGACCCAGATTTAACCACAGACGATCAACAGCACAAAATGAATGGCAGCTGTTACAAGCCTTCTCTGTGTTGTGTTCTCAACCTGTGAGAAATTCTTTCTCACCTTTTTTGTAACGTCCACGTTGACTTTTACACTAGCAGCAGTATAGGCTACTCACTATGTGTTACTTTAGTTTGGAGGGTGTGTTAGTTTATATTTGGAAATGTGTTTTTGGGATGAAGTGCAGCTGGGATCCCAATGCATTATTGCGACCGTCAGGGAGCAGTTTACTATGAAAACCTCCACCGGCCGTCCGTCGGTCGGTCGGTCGGTCGGTCACACGTCACACGTCACACGTCACACCTTTGCCCTGCTCATATCTCCGCATCAGTATATAGGGCTTGTTTGTTTATTGTATGACATCACGCCACATCATCAGCTGTGGACTCTGTGATGTCATCGTATCACATCAGTATATAGGGCTTGTTTGTTTATTGTATGACATCACGCCACATCATCAGCTGTGGACTCTGTGATGTCATCGTATCTCCATATATGGCCATCTCCGTATATGGAGATATAAGTCGTCCATGCCCAAGTATGGGCTGGTGAGGTCAGACTTTGTGTGATGCGTAGGTTATCTCCATATATGGAGATTCAACATTCCAGGCAATGCTCTCTTCCCTGGTGAGAATTGCCCCTTTATATAGGGCTTGTTTGTGTATTGTATGACATCACGCCACATCATCAGCTGTGGACTCTGTGATGTCATCGTATCTCCATATATGGCCATCTCCGTATATGGAGATATAAGTCGTCCATGCCCAAGTATGGGCTGGTGAAGTCAGACTTTGTGTGATGCGTAGGTTATCTCCATATATGGAGATTCAACATTCCAGGTGTAACTATGGCTGCCCGTATGACGTGAGAGGTGGAGGTTGTGATATTTGTGGAGATAAGCGACCAACGGTCGCTTATCTCCCGATTAGGGAGTCTTACTGGTATTAGCCTAACCATTATTGCGACCGTCAGGGAGCAGTTTACTATGAAAACCTCCACCGGCCGTCGGTCGGTCGGTCGGTCGGTCGGTCGGTCGGTCGGTCACACGTCACACGTCACACCTTTGCCCTGCTCATATCTCCGCATCAGTATATAGGGCTTGTTTGTTTATTGTATGACATCACGCCACATCATCAGCTGTGGACTCTGTGATGTCATCGTATCGCATCAGTATATAGGGCTTGTTTGTTTATTGTATGACATCACGCCACATCATCAGCTGTGGACTCTGTGATGTCATCGTATCTCCATATATGGCCATCTCCGTATATGGAGATATAAGTCGTCCATGCCCAAGTATGGGCTGGTGAGGTCAGACTTTGTGTGATGCGTAGGTTATCTCCATATATGGAGATTCAACATTCCAGGCAATGCTCTCTTCCCTGGTGAGAATTGCCCCTTTATATAGGGCTTGTTGTGTATTGTATGACATCACGCCACATCATCAGCTGTGGACTCTGTGATGTCATCGTATCTCCATATATGGCCATCTCCGTATATGGAGATATAAGTCGTCCATGCCCAAGTATGGGCTGGTGAGGTCAGACTTTGTGTGATGCGTAGGTTATCTCCATATATGGAGATTCAACATTCCAGGTGTAACTATGGCTACCCGTATGACGTGAGAGGTGGAGGTTGTGATATTTGTGGAGATAAGCGACCAACGGTCGCTTATCTCCCGATTAGGGAGTCTTACTGGTTGTTCATTGCTGCTGCGGCCCGCACCCGTTTTTAACCCTAAACAAATCCTAATTATTTACAGTAAAAAAAGAAAGAAAGAAAATAAATTTCGCAGTGCCCACCCAGTACTTGCTTCTCTGTTCTGTTCTCGCCACTGGTTAGGAATAACTAAGTTTAGGTTTTAGGCATAATTTTACTGTGGTAAATGTCATGTTGTAAGGGAGGGTCAATCTTTTTTATTTTAATGCTTGGGGAGGGTCACTGATTTTTCCCCCAATTGAGAGGGAGGGTCATGGCATTTTATAAAAGGGCTTATACATTTTCTCCAGGAACACCCCTCAATAAAAAACGACCCCTCCCTAAATGCCTAAACTGTAACTGTAAACTGTAACCGCTCGTCTTCCGGGGCTTCCACCTCGATGCCGTTTGTCTCCAACTCCTCCTTCTCCTGTTGGATATGTACTGTTGCTTGGTTGCCATTTTCGGACTGTTCATTCTCCATGCTCATCTCTGTGTCAGTGTTTATGCTTTTAGACAGGGAAAAACCTATAAAAACCTGACTAAAGGGTGTATCAAACTTCTCTCAGTTGTTCCTATAGTGATTTTTTACGTAGAATCCAATTCTGCTTGGGTCATTTTTGTACTGTGCATATTTAATGAGATAATTTGCATATTTGCATAAATGAGCAGAAATAATAAGTAGAGGTCACCTAACTTGTGTTTTGCTGGTTTTCTGCTAAGTGAATGAATATTTTATCTAATTCAGGTGTAAGGTGTAACATGATCACATCACATATTTGTCTTCTCCATATTGCTCTGGCCAGTGCCATTGGATCTGCTTTGCAAGAGCATATAGTGGCTGGTCAGCAGCTATGACTGGTGTTTGTCCTGGATTCAAAAACGCTGTTTTTTTTCCTGCCATGGCACCTGGCCAGTAGGTGACATGAAGTAATCCTTAAGAACATGTCGTCGTAAATTTGGCAGTGAGGTTAGGGTTCCGTACCCTTGCAGCTTGCAGATCCGTCATGGCCCCAAGTCCATCTCTCCTCCATGTTCCCTGTGGTCTGCGTCCTCCGAGCCGACCAGTGCTGGCGGCACGTAGACCACTGGTCGCTGTTCACAGAGAAAGTTGTGGAGGCATGCCGCATCCAGGGTCATCTTGACTACGGTGTCAGGGTGAAGGAGGATCATGGAGCGGAAAACCCTAAACCTATATTGGCGAAAATGCCAAAGGCATTTTCTACAACCCGCCGGAACCGTGAGAGCCAGTGGTTGTAGACCCTCTGGTGGTGGTAGACCCTCTCGTGGTGGTCCAGCTGTCTGTAGGGGTAGTAGCCTGGTTCCAGACTCGCTGAATCGCAAGCCACACCCTTTAAAATGTTGGTTTGGCGACATGACAACTTTGCAGCCTCTGTAGCTTTCTGGCTACCTGAAGTCAGTCCCTTTGTATGTTCCTGAGAACAGACATCATCAAGACCCCTAACTTGGTGTACATTGGATCAAACGTTTTTTTCTTTTTTTTGTTGTTGTTGAGTGAAATATCTCTTTAAATATTCTTATGAATAAAAAAGTATTTTGAATTTCACACAACTTGTACAATTGTACATGTTAACATTTCACACTTGTCTGTAGTACAATGTACATGTCGGATTTCTTTTTGTGAAATAGTAAAATATATTATGAATAAAAAAGTATTTTAAATGTCACAAATGTACATTTTAACTTTTCACACTTTTCACACTCTGTACAATGTACATTCTTTGCCATGTGCTGCCACTGTGAGCTGGCGACTGGATCGATATGTGTTTCCCGTCGATGGCACCCAGGCAATGTGGGAATTGCCAGTTGGTTTCAAACTCGGTGGCAATTGTGCACCATTCCTCCTCTGATGTTGGTGTCTGCAAACATGGAAGCAGAATGATAGATACACAGTATGTTAACAAGGTAATTATGACACTATGAAGGTTATGAAAGGGTTACTCATTTCCCGCATCACTGATGTGATGTGAGTCGTTTCACTTACTCAAAAAATGCTTTTTGAGCAGCCTCTGTTCATGGTGATGATTACATCTTTAGCTCCTGACAAAGCTTGTGCGTAACTAGACGGCTCACCTCTGGATCTTCGTAGTTCTCCATCAGCCCGACTGCTCCCCATCACCACAGCATTGAGACATTCATGAGCCAGATCAATTGCCACAGCATAGAAAGCTCTGTCTGACACTTGAACTCTTGATCCTCAATGCACAACATGTCTCGAAGGTGTATTGGAAGCCATCAACCATAATTCACATTGGTGTTGACCAAAAATCTGGGATTTTGGGTACAATCTGAAGTTACCTTCTGAAAATGATCGGAGAAAAATGACAATGGTCATTTCCATCCTATAAATGAGAAACCAGAACTTGAGCTGTGGACTCTTCTGCTTCGTGCACCACACCTCAAAAGTGATGTTGATAGGTGTCTCTTCCCTTTTTTTTTATTCATTGCATGCATCTTTCATAAGCTCGTACAGACTGCATACTGATGTGCAATCTGATGTGCGTACCGCGTTCTAGTTACACGTGATGCTGAAAGAAATTAATCTGCTGTACCAGGTGAGGCTACACCAGCCTCAACGAGAGCACTAGTCTGTCCATCCACTGTCTTTGAGTAGGTTTCCGATGTTGATGCTGTCATTTCAATATAATAGAACTCCAAACATGATCACATATTTGTCTTCTCCATATTGCTCTGGCCAGTGCCATTGTAGAACTCCAAACATGATCACATATTTGTCTTCTCCATATTGCTCTGGCCAGTGCCACTGGATCTGCTTTGCAAGAGCATATAGTGGCTGGTCAGCAGCTATGACTGGTGTTTGTCCTGGATTCAGAAACGCTGCTATATCCCTAAAGCTGGCCTTAACGGGTGAGCAGATAATGTGGGCATTGAAATCTGGTAGCATCACACATTGTTTAAGATTCTCTTACCACACCAGATAACCTAAACATGCACACATTACCCAATTTAAAACGTTGTGACTCCGCACACTACAGGATACTATCCAGATTGAGTCATGGCCCCAAGTCCATCTCTCCTCCATGTTCCCTGTGGTCTGCGTCCTCCCAGTCGACCAGTGCTGGTGGCACGTAGACCACTGGTCGCCGTTCACAGAGAAAGTTGTGGAGGCATGCCGCATCCAGGGTCATCTTGACTACGGTGTCAGGGTGAAGGAGGATCGTGGAGCGGAAAACCCTAAACCTATATTGGCGAGAATGCCAAAGGCATTTTCTACAACCTGCCGGAACCGTGAGAGCCGGTGGTTGTAGACCCTCTGGTGGTGGTAGACCCTCTTGTGGTGGTTCAGCTGTCTGTAGGGGTAGGGCTTCATCAAGTCCTTTCTCGGGGTAGGCTTCATCTCCCACAACCATGTTCCTGAGATCCAATAGCTACCCTTGACATGACAAATTTGCAGCCTCTGTAGCTTTCTGGCTACCTGAAGTCTGTCCCTTTGTATGTTCCTGAGAACAGACATCATCAAGACCCCTAAAATGGTGTACATTGGATCAAACGTTTTTCTTTTTTCTTTCTTTTTTAATTTTTTTTGTTGAGTGAAATAGTGAAATATCTCTTTAAATATATTCTTATGAATAAAAAAAGTATTTAAAATTTCACACAACTTGTAAAAATGTACATGTTAACATTCCACACTTGTCTGTACAATGTACATGTCAGAATTTGGCAGTCTTTCTGCTGGGGTGTACATTGGATCAAACGTTTTTCTTTTTTCTTTCTTTCTTTTTTTTTAGTGAAATAGTAAAATATCTCTTTAAATATATTATGAATAAAACAGTATTTTAAATGTCACACAACTTGTACAAATGTACATTTTAACATTTCACACTTTTCACACTCTGTACAATGTACATTTTTTTGGCAGCCTTTATGCTGGAGGAATGTTCAGGACACCAACGCTCCCTTGAGGTCAGAGTGGTCAAAGACCCCACCATCTGAGACCCTGCCCTGAACACCTACACTAACATAGGTAAACTTATAATTTGCATCCACAGCCATGGATCACATAAGGACAGAAAAGTAACCCTTGTAGTTGTGCCATGTGCTGCCACTGTGAGCTGGCGACTGGATCGATGTGTTTCCCGTCGATGGCACCCAGGCAATGTGGGAATTGCCATTTGGTTTCAACCTCGGTGGCAATTGTGCACCATTCCTCCTCTGATGTTGGTGTCTGCAAACATGGAAGCAGAATGATAGATACACAGTATGTTAGTTAACAAGGTAATTATGACACTATGAAGGTTGTTGGGATGCTCTTTAACAGACAATTTCAGTCAACAGGTTAAATGTATATAAAGGTTAAGTATATGGCATTATTACGTAAGTATTAATATATTTAGGGTTTACAGGGTATGTATAAAGCCTTGTATGCTAGGTTAAGTGTAACTTAAAGTATATGGTATTATTAGGTAATCAAGCATACAGCCAATCAAGCATACAGCCTTATAACATAATCAAATGTAGGCCTAAGGCCTATGCATCTGCCATCTTTATTTGACCTCTTTCTGGTTGTCATAAGCTAAATGAATAATTAAAGCCACGATAATTATTTGTACGCATGTCATACTGTTTATGGTTGCGATGGTAGTAATTAAAAAGAGGGGGGATTTCTAACCTTTGACGTCTGATGCAGGGCCTCACAGGTTTCCTTCACTATTTTGGAAATAGTGGTGGCTCCAATCCAGTAGTAGGAGGCAAGCGACTCATATTGAGCACCTTCAAAAGAGAAGAAATGATTAACGTTAATGCAACATTTTAAGAAAAAGAGAGAAACTTACATTTGTATCTACACACACCTGTGGCTGTGGCCAAGAACACGAGGGTCGACACACTTGTCTCCAGTTGACAGCGACTGTCGCAAACAGGTTTGGCACCCAACCAGAGATTGGCAGCACATGGCATACATGGGCACTTCCATTGTAGCTGCAAGGTTTAAAACAAATAATACATTGATGCAGAAATACAGTTACAAATGTGACAGTGGAAGCCTTCCTTCATAGGTCCTGCACTGCAGAGAGGCTGTTGTGCTCTTGGTCTTCGCAAGATCAGACAACTGGTTTAGTGCTGCAATGACATCTTGGAGGCCCTAGGCTGCTTGTATCAGTTGTAGTTGGGGGCGTTAGGGATATTTCGCGCTATATTAGTCTAAAAGCGCCAAATTTTGCACAGATGTAGCCCAGGGCATGCTCTAATGATTTAGCTGGGGTGCCCGAGTCGGCGACAGCGGCCAAATCAAGTTGGGCTCCCATCGACTTTCTATACAGGAGGAAAATACCCAGAAAAAATAATTGAATTCAAATGGCAGAAAAATACACAGTCACACAGACCATACAGCTTGCATTCTTAAGGAAATCGTAGTGTGGCTCAGTTGACAGGGTGAGTTCGTCCTGAGTAGTTGATTCTGAAAAACACCAGATTTTTAGTTGACTGTATTCCCTCCTGTTGTCAATCTACACTAAATATCCTCACCCAAAATAGCCCATCCACATAGATGCTCACGTGTCACGTATGCGGCGTGTGGTGAGCTTGTAGATGTGCCATTTTTGGACAAATGATAACCCCATTTTTGGGGAAATGATAACCCCATAATTTTTGCTTTACTGTCTCCCATGCACCAATGTTGCATTGTGGGACACTCTGTAACAAAGAATTTACTAGTGAAAAGAATGTTCTATTAGTTCATGGATTTGAGAATTGGAAACATCCTCCAGCCAGGACTGGTTTGAAATTCCCTGGCCTACGAACTAAGCAGTTGAACAAGGTTTTGGAAAAAATATTTGGTGATGGTCCTCCATGTACCAAACTGACAGCCATTGCCCTTCCTGCAATGTAATATTGGTCGTCTTTGTCAGCAAAAAAATAATAATAATACAAAAAAAGTTAAGTTAGTAGGCATATTTTCAAATATGAGTCTATATAGAAGGGTTTCTGGTCCACGTCGCACTGATGGGTCGGTACCAAAATTAGCCAATAAATAGAAACCATGCAGCGCTCGGGCAGCGCTCCCCAAAACAACAGGTTTGGGGATTGGTGGTAATTGATTACATGATACATTCAGCTGTGCATTTAGTCTCAATGTTTGTAAACAAGAAACCAGTCTATAAGACTGCTAAATGCTGTCTTATATAGACTCATATTTGAGTCTATATTGATTTCTTGAAAACCAAAAAGCAAGATTTACCTGGTGCATCTAGAGCCACATTTAAGTTCCCTTCTGTTCCCTAAAACATTGGAGACGGGACAAGTGCATCCATCAGCAGCCAAAGGGAATTCTCTTCTGGGACCTCCCAGATCCACCACTTCATCGTTTCTCCCTTTGCCATCAGAGAATCTCACGCTGATCCTGTTTGTTGGGTCGTGTGAGACTCTTTCTGAAGCCCCGAATGGCACCATCCAGCACACTAGTGTGGTTTATGTTGAAACCACTGACGGTTTGATGGTTTATCTTTTCACCAAGCTCATTTAAAGTTGCTATAAGCAATTTCTGGCCAGATCTGGTCAAAATTTTACTGTCACTTTTTTTTTTTTTTTTTTTTTTTTTTAGACAGTTTCAGTGGGTTGGATAGTCATTGAAAAATATCTAGTCTCTATGTTGCCTGCAGGGGTCGCATTTGGCCTCTAAACAACAGCCAATCCAGTGAGATCTATGGTCAGCCCACTAAGGGCCCGCCTCACTCAGTATGGCCTTGCGCTAAAGCCACCAACGAAGAAGAAAACTGCGTCTGCTCAGTGAGGCTCTTTACACAACGTGCGGTTGTTTTGAAACTTAAAAGCAGTCAAACAGAAGCAGTATGGCGAACAGAATGTCTGATTCGGAGGTAAGCTATCATATATTGACTTTTAGTAAACTATATGTCATAATGAACGTTTTTACTCACAGCTTTATAGCAAGTATAGGCCTACTGGAAGACATGGGTTAGACTACTGGCTATTCATATAGTTTAGCTCTACCTAAACTGCTACTGCTGTGTACATCACAGAGGCATACAGCCAAATGAATCTTTCTGTAAACGAACTTATTAGCTGAATATGTTAGCCAAGATTGAGCTTTGAGCTTTATTTTTATTTTATTTTATTTCTAAACAGTGTTCAATAATGGAGGAGGAGGACAGCAATGCTGGCAGTGGAGACGATTACCAGCCCCCAGGTAAATCACTTATTTTGTATGTAACTACTGTATTCCCCCCCCCCCCCCTTTTTTTTTTAAATGTTCCTGACTATATCTGCTGCATAGAACTGTGTTCTATCCGTCTGTCATTCAATGTTTTATGAGATACTTCAATGGTTTCCTATGGAAATAAGCTTAGTCTTTTCTAGGATCTCCTTTTAGTTGAGCTTGTACCAGTGAACTGTATCGTCATGAAACTGTACCTTTTCCTATGCAAACTTTTAATAAAGTCTTCAATCAATCAAACCAGGTCCTGTCCCTCCCAAAAAGGCTGAAAAAAAAAGCCAACCGGGTGCCAAGAAGATTGCCACTGGCAGTGGTCGGGGTAGAGGAAGGGGTCGGAGAGGGCAGCAGGCAGGACCAGACCGTCTCTGCCAGGAGGACATCCAGAGGATGGAGCAGCTAAGGCAGCAAGCCATTGTGGGCCAAAGGGTAGGCTTAGATTCTATCTATCTATCTATCTATCTATCTATCTATCTATCTATCAACAGGGTAGATGGGCTGTTGAAAATATATTATTTCTATGTGGGTCTACAATTGTGTTGTTGAAAATATATTTCTAATGTAAAAGGGAACAAATAACATGGCACCCTGGCTCTTTCAATCTGCTTTCCCAATTAATTATAGGTGAATAATTTGGTCAGATATTTTCACAAATAGTAAAAATAACAGATCCCCAAGCTTGCAGATCTGCTATATTTGCTACAGGACACTATCAAATGATGAAGTATAAATCAAGTTTGTGTGTAAGGTTGTACATTATAATAACAGTCTGGAAATTAGTATGGAAAAAGTATTACTTTTGGAATTAAATGTGTAAGAGCCCCTAGCTATTTATTGTAAATTATTTTGCCCATTGCATGCATAAATTAATATTTATACTTTGATGAAGTTACTTTGGTTATAATTGAATTGTCTCTCTATTCATATTGTCTTTGTCTATTTTCAGGCACGAATTGACCGAATGTCACTGGGGGACATCCGGGTCCTTCTTCATAGGGCTCTTGATAAAGAGCCCAGCCTGCTGTTTGACCTGCCTGATCCCAGTGACAGTCTGCCTCCAGATCCTCCTGGCCAAGCTCCACCCAGTTGGTGTGTGTGTCAGCGCTGCAGGGAGATGCCGACCTTGCTGGAGAAGAAGTGCTGCATGCAGCAGCCTGGGTCGTGCGTGTCACTCTTGCCAGATTTTGACCTCCTCTGCATGCAGGCGCCTCATCTGAGACTGGCCAGGAGGATCTGGAACGACGTTCGGGCTGACGTCGACATTCAAGAGCCAGGAGAGGACAACAAGCAGTTTAGATTTGCTGCATACAGGCAGTTTATTGTGTGGCGCTATGGTTTTTTGGGAGCGAACCAACGCATGGTTATTTTTAGTTGTTGTGTGTGGAAGATTCGCGATGCCTGGCCATCGAGTGACGGCCAGTACGTAGGTTTCATACCACGCAGGGTGTAAAAAAAACTAAAAAATAAATAAATAAAAAATGTTATAAAAAAAAAAAAAAAAAAAAATGTTATTGAAATGGACATTCTCCCAAGTTTGGGGCATTTTAGGGCAGGGGTCTTCAACGTTTTCAGGTCAAGGACCCCTTAGTTGAGAGAGAGAGATGAAGCAGGGACCCCACTACCCTTTCTGAGATTCCATTAGTTTCAGCACAATTATCTGTGTATTTTGGATTCATGTCAATGTGTGTTTTCAGATATTTCACCACTTGAAGTGTGCCAACAGTTAATAAACTTACTTGACCTGTCACTCAGTACTTAGTCTGGTCTTTTCCCCCTCTACACCAAACCTCTTTGTCCAAAAATAGCCAGGCGTTGTGAGCTTGTAGATATGCTATTTTTTGCAACATTTATCAGAATATGAACACTAGCGTTCAAATGGTTAATATAAAAAAGGAAAAAGGTTTCTATCACACAGATTTAGAGGACCCCCTGTTGAAGACCTTGTTTTAGGGGGAAATATGTACTTATCTATGTACCGTAAGGGCAGTCACATCAAAGTATGGTTGCCAGCTGATAAGCAGATTCTGACAATGCATTTCAATGGGAATGGAAAATATTTTTAGGAGAAATCCGCAAATGCCAGATTTCTCAAAACGAATCTGCCCCATTCCCATTGAAATGCATTGACACAATCTGCTTATCAGCTGGCAACCATGTTTTGTTTTGACCATATCCAGACAATCAAAACTTGTATTGGACTAAGGGCATAATTACCTCCCCTTTTCCACTGTAAATATATATTTTTTATTTTCCTGTTTTCTTTTGTTGATAGCCTATGCAAAGTACTGTGTTCTAGGCGTCTGACGTTCAATGGTATTGTACTAAGGGCATACTTACCTCCCCTTTTCCACTGTAAATATATTTTTATTTTCCTGTTTTCTTGTTGACAGCCTATGCAAAGTACTGTGTTCTGTTTACTGTGTACTGTTATACACACTGACCCCTGCTGGTCAAAAAAACCCACACAGTTTAAAAAAGAAAATAAACTTGTATTTCACAGCCAATTATACTTGTATTTTTACTGTTGGACACAAGTGCATAACTAATTATAATAGAAATGTCATCTGTCACACTGACTGCATAATTATTCGTATTCTGTATGTAACCCAAAAGTGTAAACAGCCCCATTGAGATCAAAGTACAGTTTCAGTCAATGTTGGACGATTTTTGGGAAGTCTTTGAAACTTTGCATATATAACGAATAAGCAGCAGTAGTCTAAACAATAAATGATACGAGGATGGACTATTAGCAAGTGCAATATGAGACAATTATACAGCATTAGTGTTACAATTTACACCAGCGTGACCGTTCTTTGAATAAAATAAATAGTACCAACATTATATTCTAATGAAGAAATAAACACAGGGTATGGCGAGTAGTCATTTTTTATTGTTAGACCTGAGGAACAATAGTGTGTTGCCTGTAGAGTAAAGGCCACAACTAGAACACAAATACATATATAAAACAGAGTAGAGAAACTATAATACAATATGTACACAGAACAGGGGTTCCAAAAACGTTTTTGGCTCAGGGCAGGGTTAGAGACACTGGTCTAAGGTCTAACACCCACCTGATTCCTAGATCAGGGGTCTTCAACGTTTTCAGGCCAAGGACCCCTTAGTTGAGAGATGAAGCAGGGACCCCCACAACCTGTTCATAGATTCCATATACTGTACTGTAGTCCCATTGTTTGACAGCACAGTGTATTTTGTGTTCTCAAATATTTAACCACTTGAACAGTCAATACATAACCTGACCTTTCACTTTGTACTTAGTCTGCTCATTTTCCCCTCTAGCCTACACCAAAGCTCTTTGCCAAAAATAGCCGATCTGCTAGCTCACAACGCCTCGCAGATTCTCTGAATATGGACGCTAGGGTTCAAGTGAAATATAAAAAAGGAGAAAAAAAGTTTATATCACACAAAGATTTGGAGGACCCCTTGTAGTAACTCTGAGGACCCCCTGTTGAAGACCCCTGTCCTCGATGATGCCCTGTTAGGGCAACCACACTGCACACTGTGAAGCATGACAACAGTGACACATGGTTTGAAGCAAGTTCACTTTGCTGGCAAAGACATTTCGCAGCGAAAACAATAGTGTGTTGCTTGTATAGTAGCGGCCACAACTATAACACAAATACATATACAAAACACTATGTACAGAGTAGAGAAAATATAAAACAATATGTACACTATGTACAGAGTAGAGAAAATATAAAACAATATGTACAGAGTAAAGCAGGGGTTCCAAAACCATTTTTGGCTCGGGGCATCTCTATATTATATTCCTAATTTTCACTCCCAACACCTTATATTTATAGCATATTTTACAACACCTTTCTATGGGGGAAGTGGGTTTTAAAGTGCTCCTTTGGCTCCGAGGCATGAGCTTTGCCCAAGAGGGCGATAGCAAGAGGGTGCAAAAGACCTGTACTTCCCGTTTCTGTGTGACGTAGGTAGATACCTTTTTAGGAAGCGGAAGCATGTTTGGAGTCTATTAATTTACAATGAGAGAGCCAACGTGAACACAGAGCAAAATAATAGTTCAGAAGCTATAGTCACTGAACTAAATATTGGACCAGATCATCACAAGCCACATAATATTAACAAAATTGTCATACTAAAGTGGCTTTTTTCTCAGCGACACAACAACTGAGAAAATCAACTTTATTATTGCTCTTTAGCTGTCCCAGCAACACACTCTCGCGGGATCTATAGCACCAGTAAACAGGCATTTGTAGGCTTTGTATGTGTACCATGTCGCACTCCAGTGGATCCAATGAGGATGAGCTATCTACATTAATTACATATCTTTGGCTTTGAGGACTCTACGAACGGGCAATTCCCACTTGCACGTGCGTCACTGACACAGACGTTGGCAGGACAATCAGCGTCAGGCGGGGGCGGGTCTTTTCGAACGCAGCATCTAAGAACAGCTGAGCCGTGCAACATCGGAACTAAGCTCTGTTGAATTGAAAAGTCCCTGAAAAGACACGTTGTGATTGGCCAGTAGTCACTTTGACGTCAGCGTGGTTTGGCCTCTTGAGAGACAAGGCCAGATGTCTCTCTCTGCCAGGAGTCTGTTACTTCTGCATTGTCCCCATGGTTCTGCTGGATGCCAGTCCATGGCCTGTTGAATTAAAAGCATAATTAGAATTAGGAACATGAATTTGTAATTTGTCACGCATCAGGAGTGAGCTAAAGTAACACACACAATAATACAATGTTGCCTTCCGAATCACATTGCAAGTGTAATCTTATAATAAAATGCTCAATCTCCTCTCAATTATTATAAATGGAAAATCACTCTCTATGTGTGTTATAATGCATAGTCTAGAAGGCGTACCAAGTCCTCGGCTGACTTGTGTGTCCAACAACGTCTGTTTGGATGGGGGTACGTCACCACTAAGAAGGCCGAGCTGGCGGGCGTCATTTGACCTTCTTGTGGTTAGCCGTTTCATCCCTCGGCCGGAGGACAGTCTGCAGTTCAGGATATCAGCCTGTAGCTCAGAGATGTAGCCGTAGTCCTTCAACACCTTCATGGGGTACAGACTCCACTTCCTAGACTTCTTGTTGTGCAGCCTCCTATAACTGGCACACATACAAGAAGAAAAACAATACTTGTAGATAAACATTCTTCAGAACAGTCAACAGACCCTAGGAACCCTATTGTAGTGGTTTTCAAACTTTGACTGAGGGCACCCCTATAAATAACAACTTTTGTGTCACATTGTAAGCTTGTAGATCTTCTATTTTGGTGAAGAGTTTGGGTAGGTGGAAAAATAACTCATCAAGTACAGTGCAACTCAAGTCTGTTCTCATGATCATGGAGGGTCAATATTGATCCATTCTAATTGTTAAAGTATTCTGTGGCACCCACTTTCAGAAACCCTGCCCTAGAGAACAAGTGCTTTCAACATACTCTGGTGATCCATCCGCCTTCAACTTGTATGGCCTGTGGACATGGTAGTTGTAGTCCAAGGCTGCCAGCAGGTTTCTAGCTTCGTACACAGGAGGGCTGAAGCAGAAACGCTTGGCGCAATACATGAGGAGATGGTTATGGAAACTCTCCAACTCGGAGGTCGACCTGTGAGAGAAAAAAAAAATGTTTTTTGAAAAAAAAAAAAAAGTGATTTTTTTTTATATAAAAAAAAAAAAAAAAAATTGACCGCCGGACGCACTTCCGGTTAGGAGCTCCGTGTGCCACGTGATCAGTCCTAGCCAATTGGAGTGCTGCATTTGGTCGTGTCTGACAAACAAATAAATACCGCTGGCTGCAGTTCTAAAATGTATGTATAGATAAGGGAGATTGTACGTTGAATATAAGTCTATGTTAACGTTTTACCTGAAAGTCAGGTACTTGTGAACATCCTTCAGAAACCTGTTGTTCAGCACGATCTCTTTGAGTCTGTTGTGGGCCACGCTGTTTGGAGGGATCTTCTCCTTGTCACTTTCCACGTAGTCGGGGATGTGGTGACAGGCTCCGAAGAACCACTCGTGAATCCCAGAGACATGGTGCAAAAGTCCGTTCCACATGTCCTGGAAAACAGCAAGGCATCATTACTTGAGTTATACATGTAAAAGCACAAAGGAAACGTTACTGCTACTGTAAATGAAAACATAAAAGTATACCCCTAAAACATAAAATTACACAATAGCTGTAACAGACCAACATTGATGTAGATTAGAACATTCCAAGGCCAAGACTTTCAGAGAACTTACAAAGAACTCATTATAGGTAGACGCAGTTTTACAGCAAAACCAGAAGTGGTTACAGATGTCCTTCTGCCACTGAAGGAGAATGGAGCATCCCTTCTCCAGACCTGCCTGCACACAGAAAAAAGAAAATACATCAGTAATGGTTGTTTGTTCAAGGTATTCCTAGACAAGGGAAACAAATGTATGTTCTCTCTCTCACACACACACACGAAACATTTAATAAACATACTGCGTGTATCTTCTTCCCCAGATTTTTGGACCCATGCCAGATGTCCAAAGTGTGGAGAACGCCAAGGTCTCTGTACATCCCCTTGTCTGGGTCTGTTTGTATGGAAGACAAAAACAGGCCTATGTAAAACGTATATATTTCATAATAACGTATATTTTCCCCACCCATTCAGGCCGGGAACACATTTTGCTTTTTTGGAGGGGCTTACAGTACATGTACAGTATGTAGCAACATATTTGTTTTGTAGGCTAATTTCTGATTTCTATTCTATAGGTTAGGCCTAAATGGGTTAAATCAATTACTGTAGTCAGAGCAGTACAGTACATGGATTCCTGGGCCAATCTCTCAAACTGTAATGAAACCCAAACGATCACTTACTGAAGAGGGCAGAGATTTGTGAGTGAGCATCTGTGCACACTTCAACAAGATTCATCTCTTGTCGGATCATGTCAAAGGTCCGGATGAATCCTTCCTTTTCCATGATCACAGAGTTCCTCTTAGTCTCCCTCTTGTCCACAACAACCAAAGAGATGATCTCTTTGGTGTCATTCTCCATTGCCGTGTATGAGCAATACTGGGCGCAGAATCCTGGGCTGTCCATCCGACCATCACCTTTGAATGAATAGTAATTTGAACAAAAAAAAAAAATATATATATATGCCTGATGATTGTCCTATGGCATGAAACTCTGAGTTGCAAAACCATGTGAAGCTGTTGTGGTCCTTCTACACACACACACTCCAAAAAATGGAACTACAGAATTCTGCAACACTCCTGACCAATACATTTGGTTACGACTACATGTGTGTATGTTTGTGTTTGTGTGTGTGTGCGCGTCTCACCCAGGGCCACAACACAGTCTTTTGAGCGCAGTCGGTTAACAATCTGCTCTCTCTTCTTACTCCAGAATTCCTTGATTGTGTCAACACAATATTGGTCCTGGAGTTTGAAGTAGGTGGAGCTGTTGACCATCTGCATGTTCATGAATTTGAACAGCAGAGCCACCTGAATCGATGGATTGAAGTACATGTATTTAGTAGAGGTTTTGCATAAGAAAAGGTACAGTTTCATGACAGTACAGTTCATCGATACAACTAAAAAGGAAACTCAGGTATGTCCATTGTGATACTTCTCTTCCATAACATTGAATGACAAACGGATAGAACACAGTGCTATGCAGTAGATGTTTATCAGAAAAGCACATTAGATTAAAAAAAAAAAAAAAAGTGCAAAATAATAGTTATTATAGAGTCGGGGTGAGGGTTAGGCTAGGTTTGTTGTAACCAGTTTCCAATTGTGAACATTGTTACATGGTATCTTAGTGGTGTAGTGTATCTACCATCTTGTACACTGGGCCCATTGCAATATGCTGTACTCTGTCATCTACTCTGAGCCACCCCACACTTGGCTGGTGACTAACACACCAGTCAAGCAGTCCAAAAAGAAAGAGTCTTGGTGTACCTTCGTGTAGTTGTTGCCAGAGAGAAGGATATTGGACGACAGGAGGAAATCACCAGCGTTCACTCCAAACTTCACCTTGGGCTGCGAACACCAACTCCAGACAGTATGACCAGATGGACATTTCTGAGAAACAGACATGGAATAGAAAGCAGAATACTTGTCATTGATATTTTTGTGTCCCTTTCCCGGATTTACTGTGCCCACACAGAAAAAGGCATTTCACGATTATATTTAGAAATACGTACCCATTCAACAATGGCTGCTGTACCTCGAGATATCACAATGACTCCAAATGGTCCAAGTGCCCCACACGTCTCAGGGTCCTTTTCTGTGCACATGTGAACAGGTAGCAGAAGACATTCTGCCAGTTGTTTGAGACAGTCATGGTAGGCTATGGATGCTGGGTGGCCAATTATTTCTTCTGGCTTCGAGATCACAATCTTGTCTGGGAGTGGAGTTTCTTTCACCAGAGTCTCTTCTTCGTCCGACTCTTCTTCATCCGTCTCTGAGTCTTCACCGGGTACAACATCATGGACAGTCTCCTCCATGGTGATGGTATCGAATGCCATGATGTCGACACCTGACTTCAGAGCACCGCCAGTTCTTCAGCCATGAGAAATCAAACAATAAAACACAAAAATATAAGAACAGCTGTAACTGAGAGTGTCACTTCACTGAAAACAGTTATGGGACAGCATAGGAACCTACCTAACACGAAGGGGAGCAACATAATCCGCATCGTCGCTATCATCTGGCTCAGAGGACACATCGTCCTCCTCGTCAGATGATGCTGGAGACTCTGCCTCACTCTCTACAGGCTCTGGCTCCAGTAGACACCAAGACTCGTCGTTTTCTTCTTCCTCCTCCTCCTCTCCCCAGTCAATGCTATGGAAGGAAATGTTCAAAAATTATTACTCAGACAACAGAATACTCAGAATGAACAATTTGACAAGCTACAAATTAAGACAAGATATAAATGTATGCAATGCATTGCAGCTTACGTTGCGTTTTTTATGTCATTGAAGTCTTCAACATCAATGGCGCCAACGCAAAAATCCAATGACTTCCTACAACAAGAAAATAAAAATGACAACAACTATGTAGATGCTGGCAATATAAAATGTATTTATTTTTTCCTACTGAATGAATTAAAAATATTAGCTAATGTGCATATACATTATGCACCATTTTTAGCACCAGTGTCTCAAACAAAAGTGCAAAGGAGTAGAGAATATAGTATATAGAGTCATTGTCACTGCACGCACAGGCAACATTACTTTTTTTTTTTTTTTTTAAAGTTTAATGTCCTCATCTGTTTCAGAACAGCTGGGAAAATACATTTTCTAAGCCTCAAGCCCTTGGCTATGATGATGATGATACTACTACTACTTATTAATAATAATAATAATAATCTTTTTGGCCCTACTCAATGGCTCTACCTTGCAGCCAGGGTCACAGGCGTCTCCCCACTGCAACAGCCCAGGTCCTGAACACCAGCCTCTGGCGGAAAGTCATCAACTCTGTAATGAAGGCAACATGTTTTTAGAAAAAGATCTAAAGCCATTGTTATAGGAGGAAACTGTGTTCTCTAAGGGCAAAGCATAGCGAGGCTGCAGCTATACTTCTTGGCAATAATTCTATCAACATGCATGTTTTAATATTTTGAATATACATCAATAATTAATATGAGAAATAACAGATAACATAGATCGACGGTTTACTATCCTACTTATCCCTACAACATTACTACATGGAAATGTCACAGGATTGCATGTGATAATTGAAAATGCTTTGTAGGTTTAGTGGCTTGAGAGCTTGAATTCCCACTTTGATTTATATTTATTTAACCATACATTACAGTGAGATGAAACATGACATTTTTTTTCACTAAGGCAATGTAAGCTAGTGAAGACAGTTAGACATGCATTTCAGTAGGCAAAGAAAGTTACAGCGATAGTAATTCATGCACACTCACCTGTCAGCCAGAGACCCGGCACAGATGCTGGAAACAGGGGGGGCGGGGGGTGTAGGAAGGCGCTTTTTGGGCGTTGATGCGGATGACTCCTCGTTCATGTAACTACAATAACACACAAATATTGCAACATTATTTGTGGGCCATTTCAGCGGATATACATGCTAAATGACTAAGCAGAGGGCACACTCTAGAACACTCCCAAACAGTGGGTCGGGACCCATTTGTGGGTCACAGACCAATTTTCATGGGTCTAGACCAGGGGTTTTCAAAGTGGGTGAAGGGGCACCCTGGGGTGCCGTGATGGCAGTCCAGGGGTGCCGCGAGATAATTTGATAATATTTGGAATTTATTTGGACACTTGAAAAAATATTTCAAGTGTCATTTTAAACTTACAAAGTTATTTTCTGTCAATTCTAACCAAAATGGCTATTATCTTAATGTTTTCCTCACAACATAGTCGCTAAAATATGCTATAAATATAAGGTGCTGGGAGTGAAAATTATGATATAATGTAGGGGTGCCTAGGATGAAGAAAATATTTTTAAGGGTGCCCTGAGCCAAGCCAAAAAAGTTTGGGAACTCCAGAAAAAATAATTATTTCAAAAGATGTAAAACCTTTTGAAATATGATTTATTTTTTTAGAAATGTAACTGTTTTTTAACAAGAAACAAACACATCTAAGAAATTCCATGAATAAAATAGGCTATAATAATAAAGTAGTGAAAATAGCCAATCTACAAGCTCTCAACGCGGAGCAACGTGACACGTTGTGAGCTTGCAGATCTGCTGTTTCTGATCTTGATGATCTGCTATGCATGTTCACTAGTTTGGTTCTTGGGCGATTGTCTGATTTTTCTTTTGGGTCACGGGCTAAAAAGTTTTGAAACCACTGCTCTACTCTCTAGAAACTGTAGAAAGTAGGTTATGTGCATGACAAGACTAACGTTATCATTCGAATAATAGCATATTTGACCAGTGGTTCTCAAACTTTTTCATGTCAAGGACCCCCAAATTGACACTTCTTAGCCCGTGGACCCCCGTTTGAAAAGATATGTAAGGGTCCCTCAAATTAGAGAGGATTTTTAGGGCTCTAGCTCTAGCAGTTCTCAACCATTTTAATTTCAAGGACCCCCAGTTTGACATGCATTGGCTGCAGACCCTGGTTATCTCTGGGACCCCCTTTTATATTGTAATCCATGTAAATGTAACTCTGACAAGTGTACATTTGGGTCAATTTGTACCGAGTCCTAGTCATATGCACACCACGAAGCTAACATTAGCATAGTAAGCTAGTAGACAAAAGAGCAGTGCTGTAACTACTACTTCCATCACAGGAAACAAATAAAATAGAGCAAGTGAAAAGCCTACCTGTCCAGGAGCAACAGAGCAAGTTCAGCATCGGTTTTGAGACCTTTGGAGTCTCTGAGATCCCTCCATCGTCCATGTGCAGCACCGATGTTGATTCGTGTTTTGTCACGAGCTCTGTGTATTTCCTTCTCCACCGCCTTCTTTTTCTTTGCCGCCTTTGCACTGGAGTGAAGCCATCCGACTTTGCAAAACGGGAGGTGAAGTGAGCCGACGATCAAAGTTCGCTGCGCATCATGTAGTGTAATTACCGTAGGAGCTCGCTGGGGCTGTGACGAAAGCAGGCAATGGTCCTGAAAGATACATAACGTATCTTTTGAGTGTTTTATCAACACAAAGCAGCTCTACGGTTTACCCTATAACTCTATGGGTTTACCCAGAGGAAAGTAACTAATTATTTACTCAAGTACTTTTAATTTACCAGAGTAATTTTTTTTCTCAGCTTGTAGATCTGCTATTTTCAAACATTAGTAGGCCTATTTTTACTTTTTCTACTTTTACTTTTATTCCAATACTTTTGTACTTTTACTCAAGTACATTTTGATTTTTTACTTGTAACAGAGTATTTCTATATTGCAGTATTTATACTTTTACTCAAGTAATGAATGTGAGTACCACTGGTTTTACCTCATACTATAATCCAACAATAATAGTAGGCCTAATAATAATAATAATAATAATTAATTGGCTAATCATTGACAGCAACTTAAAAAAAAGAAAAAGAAAAAAAAAAGAAAATCAGTGACCTCATTTTGATTGAATAGTCATGATATTTGAATATTCATGATATTTGACATCTATCTATCTATCTATCTATCTATCTATCTATCTATCTATCTATCTATCTAACCATTACGGCCAAGACCCTTGAAAATGAATGCTGTCCTTTGCCGCAGCGTGATTCACACTTGCAAGGGAATTCCGTCCTTGTCCCTTTTATGCACATATATGAAGTACCCTGGTGTCATAAATATTAAGCCCAAATCTGGGAATGCCCATATGGACTTATTGTGTCAATCTCATGTGGTCTATGACATCAGACATCTATGATGTGAGACATCAGTCATCTCCATATTTAGGAAAATATGGCCTGTCTGTCATATATTACTTAGACAATTTCTCTGAAAATAAAATAAAAAAAGACTCCACAATAGGTTTGTTCACAATTCCAATTGGAATCAATTCACATTATCCAACTGTACATGTGATAACAATTTTTTAAGGTTTTATTGTAGAAAGTGCCTACAGGTAATATAGTAATAATATAGTAATATAGACTTTCTATGGAAAACTTCCTTCATAGGTTTGTTCACCATTCCAATTGGTATCAACTAACAATGTCCCACTCTACCTCTGACAATAGTTTTGTAAGGTTTTACAGTAGAAAAGTGGAGAAATATAGCTTCAAAGTGGCCTACAACGCATATATTACTTTGGCTATTTCTCTGGACTTTGAGCTTTAACCAAAAAACTTCCTTCATAGGTTTGTTCACCATTCCAATTGGTATCAACTAACAATGTCCCACTCTACCTCTGATAATAGTTTTGTAAGGTTTTACAGTAGAAATGTGGAGTAATATAGCTCCAAAGTGGCCTACAACGCACATATTTTAGACACTTTCTCTGGACTTTGTGCATTAACCAAAAAACTTCCTTCATAGGTTTGTTCACCATTCCAATTGGTATCAAATAACAATGTCCCACTCTACCTCTGATAATAGTTTTGTAAGGTTTTACAGTAGAAAAGTGGAGAAATATAGCTTCAAAGTGGCCTACAACGCATATATTTTGGACACTTTCTCTGGACTTTGTGCATTAACCAAAAAACTTCCTTCATAGGTTTGTTCACCATTCCAATTGGTATCAACTAACAATGTCCCACTCTACCTCTGATAATAGTTTTGTAAGGTTTTACAGTTGAAAAGTGGAGAAATATAGCTTCAAAGTGGCCTACAACGCACATATTTTGGACACTTTCTCTGGACTTTGTGCATTAACCTAAAAACTTCCTTCATAGGTTTGTTCACCATTCCAATTGGAATCAACTAACAACGTCCCACCCTACCTCTGATAATAGTTTTGTAAGGTTTTACAGTAGAAAAGTGGGGAAATATAGCTTCAAAGTGGCCTACAACGCACATATTTTAGACACTTTCTCTGGACTTTGTGCATTAACCAAAAAACTTCCTTCATAGGTTTGTTCACCATTCCAATTGGTATCAACTAACAATGTCCCACTCTACCTCTGATAATAGTTTTGTAAGGTTTTACAGTGGAAATGTGGAGTAATATAGCTCCAAAGTTGCCTACAACGCACATATTTTAGACACTTTCTCTGGACTTTGTGCATTAACCAAAAGACTTCCTTCATAGGTTTGTTCACCATTCCAATTGGTATCAACTAACAATGTCCCACTCTACCTCTGATAATAGTTCTGTAAGGTTTTACAGTGGAAATGTGGAGTAATATAGCTCCAAAGTTGCCTACAACGCACATATTTTAGACACTTTCTCTGGACTTTGTGCATTAACCAAAAAACTTCCTTCATAGGTTTGTTCACCATTCCAATTGGAATCAACTAACAATGTCCCACTCTACCTCTGATAATAGTTTTGTAAGGTTTTACAGTGGAAATGTGGAGTAATATAGCTCCAAAGTGGCCTACAAGTACATATTTTAGACGATTTCTCTAGACTTTGAGCAATAAACAAAAAACTTCCTTCATAGGTTTGTTCACCATTCCAATTGGTATCAACTAACAATGTCCCACTCCACCTCTGATAATAGTTTTGTAAGGTTTTACAGTAGAAAAGTGGAGAAATATAGCTTCAAAGTGGCCTACAACGCACATATTTTAGACACTTTCTCTGGACTTTGTGCATTAACCAAAAAACTTCCTTCATAGGTTTGTTCACCATTCCAATTGGTATCAAATAACAATGTCCCACTCTACCTCTGATAATAGTTTTGTAAGGTTTTACAGTAGAAAAGTGGAGAAATATAGCTTCAAAGTGGCCTACAACGCATATATTTTGGACACTTTCTCTGGACTTTGTGCATTAACCAAAAAACTTCCTTCATAGGTTTGTTCACCATTCCAATTGGTATCAACTAACAATGTCCCACTCTACCTCTGATAATAGTTTTGTAAGGTTTTACAGTTGAAAAGTGGAGAAATATAGCTTCAAAGTGGCCTACAACGCACATATTTTGGACACTTTCTCTGGACTTTGTGCATTAACCTAAAAACTTCCTTCATAGGTTTGTTCACCATTCCAATTGGAATCAACTAACAACGTCCCACCCTACCTCTGATAATAGTTTTGTAAGGTTTTACAGTAGAAAAGTGGGGAAATATAGCTTCAAAGTGGCCTACAACGCACATATTTTAGACACTTTCTCTGGACTTTGTGCATTAACCAAAAAACTTCCTTCATAGGTTTGTTCACCATTCCAATTGGTATCAACTAACAATGTCCCACTCTACCTCTGATAATAGTTTTGTAAGGTTTTACAGTGGAAATGTGGAGTAATATAGCTCCAAAGTTGCCTACAACGCACATATTTTAGACACTTTCTCTGGACTTTGTGCATTAACCAAAAGACTTCCTTCATAGGTTTGTTCACCATTCCAATTGGTATCAACTAACAATGTCCCACTCTACCTCTGATAATAGTTCTGTAAGGTTTTACAGTGGAAATGTGGAGTAATATAGCTCCAAAGTTGCCTACAACGCACATATTTTAGACACTTTCTCTGGACTTTGTGCATTAACCAAAAAACTTCCTTCATAGGTTTGTTCACCATTCCAATTGGAATCAACTAACAATGTCCCACTCTACCTCTGATAATAGTTTTGTAAGGTTTTACAGTGGAAATGTGGAGTAATATAGCTCCAAAGTGGCCTACAAGTACATATTTTAGACGATTTCTCTAGACTTTGAGCAATAAACAAAAAACTTCCTTCATAGGTGTGTTCACCATTCCAATTGGTATCAACTAACAATGTCCCACTCCACCTCTGATAATAGTTTTGTAAGGTTTTACAGTAGAAAAGTGGAGAAATATAGCTTCAAAGTGGCCTACAACGCACATATTTTAGACACTTTCTCTGGACTTTGTGCATTAACCAAAAAACTTCCTTCATAGGTTTGTTCACCATTCCAATTGGTATCAAATAACAATGTCCCACTCTACCTCTGATAATAGTTTTGTAAGGTTTTACAGTAGAAAAGTGGAGAAATATAGCTTCAAAGTGGCCTACAACGCATATATTTTGGACACTTTCTCTGGACTTTGTGCATTAACCAAAAAACTTCCTTCATAGGTTTGTTCACCATTCCAATTGGTATCAACTAACAATGTCCCACTCTACCTCTGATAATAGTTTTGTAAGGTTTTACAGTTGAAAAGTGGAGAAATATAGCTTCAAAGTGGCCTACAACGCACATATTTTGGACACTTTCTCTGGACTTTGTGCATTAACCTAAAAACTTCCTTCATAGGTTTGTTCACCATTCCAATTGGAATCAACTAACAACGTCCCACCCTACCTCTGATAATAGTTTTGTAAGGTTTTACAGTAGAAAAGTGGGGAAATATAGCTTCAAAGTGGCCTACAACGCACATATTTTAGACACTTTCTCTGGACTTTGTGCATTAACCAAAAAACTTCCTTCATAGGTTTGTTCACCATTCCAATTGGTATCAACTAACAATGTCCCACTCTACCTCTGATAATAGTTTTGTAAGGTTTTACAGTGGAAATGTGGAGTAATATAGCTCCAAAGTTGCCTACAACGCACATATTTTAGACACTTTCTCTGGACTTTGTGCATTAACCAAAAGACTTCCTTCATAGGTTTGTTCACCATTCCAATTGGTATCAACTAACAATGTCCCACTCTACCTCTGATAATAGTTCTGTAAGGTTTTACAGTGGAAATGTGGAGTAATATAGCTCCAAAGTGGCCTACAAGTACATATTTTAGACGATTTCTCTAGACTTTGAGCAATAAACAAAAAACTTCCTTCATAGGTTTGTTCACCATTCCAATTGGTATCAACTAACAATGTCCCACTCCACCTCTGATAATAGTTTTGTAAGGTTTTACAGTAGAAAAGTGGAGAAATATAGCTTCAAAGTGGCCTACAACGCACATATTTTAGACACTTTCTCTGGACTTTGTGCATTAACCAAAAAACTTCCTTCATAGGTTTGTTCACCATTCCAATTGGTATCAACTAACAATGTCCCACTCTACCTCTGATAATAGTTTTGTAAGGTTTTACAGTGGAAATGTGGAGTAATATAGCTCCAAAGTTGCCTACAACGCACATATTTTAGACACTTTCTCTGGACTTTGTGCATTAACCAAAAAACTTCCTTCATAGGTTTGTTCACCATTCCAATTGGTATCAACTAACAATGTCCCACTCTACCTCTGATAATAGTTTTGTAAGGTTTTACAGTGGAAATGCGGAGTAATATAGCTCCAAAGTTGCCTACAACGCACATATTTTAGACACTTTCTCTGGACTTTGTGCATTAACCAAAAAACTTCCTTCATAGGTTTGTTCACCATTCCAATTGGAATCAACTAACAATGTCCCACTCTACCTCTGATAATAGTTTTGTAAGGTTTTACAGTGGAAATGTGGAGTAATATAGCTCCAAAGTGGCCTACAAGTACATATTTTAGACGATTTCTCTAGACTTTGAGCAATAAACAAAAAACTTCCTTCATAGGTTTGTTCACCATTCCAATTGGTATCAACTAACAATGTCCCACCCTACCTCTGATAATAGTTTTGTAAGGTTTTACAGTAGAAAAGTGGAGAAATATAGCTTCAAAGTGGCCTACAACGCACATATTTTAGACACTTTCTCTGGACTTTGTGCATTAACCAAAAAACTTCCTTCATAGGTTTGTTCACCATTCCAATTGGTATCAACTAACAATGTCCCACTCTACCTCTGATAATAGTTTTGTAAGGTTTTACAGTGGAAATGTGGAGTAATATAGCTCCAAAGTTGCCTACAACGCACATATTTTAGACACTTTCTCTGGACTTTGTGCATTAACCAAAAAACTTCCTTCATAGGTTTGTTCACCATTCCAATTGGTATCAACTAACAATGTCCCACTCTACCTCTGATAATAGTTCTGTAAGGTTTTACAGTGGAAATGTGGAGTAATATAGCTCCAAAGTTGCCTACAACGCACATATTTTAGACACTTTCTCTGGACTTTGTGCATTAACCAAAAAACTTCCTTCATAGGTTTGTTCACCATTCCAATTGGAATCAACTAACAACGTCCCACCCTACCTCTGATAATAGTTTTGTAAGGTTTTACAGTAGAAAAGTGGGGAAATATAGCTTCAAAGTGGCCTACAACGCACATATTTTAGACACTTTCTCTGGACTTTGTGCATTAACCAAAAAACTTCCTTCATAGGTTTGTTCACCATTCCAATTGGTATCAACTAACAATGTCCCACTCTACCTCTGATAATAGTTTTGTAAGGTTTTACAGTGGAAATGTGGAGTAATATAGCTCCAAAGTTGCCTACAACGCACATATTTTAGACACTTTCTCTGGACTTTGTGCATTAACCAAAAAACTTCCTTCATAGGTTTGTTCACCATTCCAATTGGAATCAACTAACAATGTCCCAAATGTACCTCTGATAATATTTTTGTAAGGTTTTACTGTAGAAATGTGGAGTAATATAGCTTCAAAGTCACTACAAAAACCTTACTTTTTGAGAAAATCTCTGGACTTTGAGCTTTAACTGAAAAAACACCACAATAGTTCTGTTCAATATTACAATGGGAATCCCTTAAAAATATCTTACTTTAACCCTGATAACATTTTGGTAAGATTTTACTGTAGAAATGTGGAGTAATATAGCTTTAAAGTCACTACAAAAACATTAATTTTTGAGAAAATCTCTGGACTTTGAGCTTTAACTGAAAAAACACCATAATAGTTCTGTTCAATATTACAATGGGAATCACTTAACAACATTATATTGTATCTCTGATAACATGTTGGTAAGATTTTACTGTAGAAATGTGGAGTAATATAGCTTTAAAGTCACTACAAAAACATTAATTTTTGAGAAAAGCTCTGGACTTTGAGCTTTAACTGAAAAAACACCATAATAGTTCTGTTCAATATTACAATGGGAATCACTTAACAACATTATATTGTATCTTTGATAAGATGTTGGTAAGATTTTACTGTAGAAATGTGGAGTAATATAGCTTTAAAGTCACTAAAAAACATTACTTTTTGAGAAAATCTCTGGACTTTGAGCTTTAACTGAAAAAACACCACAATAGTTCTGTTCAATATTACAATGGGAATCCCTTAAGAATATCTTACTGTACCTCTGATAACATTTTGGTAAGATTTTACTGTAGAAATGTGGAGTAATATAGCTTTAAAGTCACTACAAAAACATTACTTTTTGAGAAAATCTCTGGACTTTGAGCTTTAACTGAAAAAACACCACAATAGTTCTGTTCAATATTACAATGGGAATCCCTTAAGAATATCTTACTGTACCTCTGATAACATTTTGGTAAGACTTTACTGTAGAAATGTGGAGTAATATAGCTTTAAAGTCACTACAAAAACATTACTTTTTGAGAAGATCTCTGGACTTTGAGCTTTAACTGAAAAAACACCACAATAGTTCTGTTCAATATTAGAATGGGAATCCCTTAAGAATATCTTACTGTACCTCTGATAACATTTTGGTAAGATTTTACTGTAGAAATGTGGAGTAATATAGCTTTAAAGTCACTAAAAAAACATTACTTTTTGAGAAGATCTCTGGACTTTGAGCTTTAACTGAAAAAACACCACAATAGTTCTGTCCAATATTACAATGGGAATCACTTAAAAATATCTTACTTTAACCCTGATAACATTTTGGTAAGATTTTACTGTAGAAATGTGGAGTAATATAGCTTTAAAGTCACTAAAAAACATTACTTTTTGAGAAAATCTCTGGACTTTGAGCTTTAACTGAAAAAACACCACAATAGTTCTGTTCAATATTACAATGGGAATCCCTTAAGAATATCTTACTGTACCTCTGATAACATTTTGGTAAGACTTTACTGTAGAAATGTGGAGTAATATAGCTTTAAAGTCACTACAAAAACATTACTTTTTGAGAAGATCTCTGGACTTTGAGCTTTAACTGAAAAAACACCACAATAGTTCTGTTCAATATTACAATGGGAATCCCTTAAGAATATCTTACTGTACCTCTGATAACATTTTGGTAAGATTTTACTGTAGAAATGTGGAGTAATATAGCTTTAAAGTCACTAAAAAAACATTACTTTTTGAGAAGATCTCTGGACTTTGAGCTTTAACTGAAAAAACACCACAATAGTTCTGTCCAATATTACAATGGGAATCACTTAAAAATATCTTACTTTAACCCTGATAACATTTTGGTAAGATTTTACTGTAGAAATGTGGAGTAATATAGCTTTAAAGTCACTAAAAAACATTACTTTTTGAGAAAATCTCTGGACTTTGAGCTTTAACTGAAAAAACACCACAATAGTTCTGTTCAATATTACAATGGGAATCCCTTAAGAATATCTTACTGTACCTCTGATAACATTTTGGTAAGATTTTACTGTAGAAATGTGGAGTAATATAGCTTTAAAGTCACTACAAAAACATTAATTTTTGAGAAAATCTCTGGACTTTGAGCTTTAACTGAAAAAACACCACAATAGTTCTGTTCAATATTACAATGGGAATCCCTTAAGAATATCTTACTGTAACCCTGATAACATTTTGGTAAGATTTTACTGTAGAAATGTGGAGTAATATAGCTTTAAAGTCACTACAAAAACATTACTTTTTGAGAAAATCTCTGGACTGAGCTTTAACTGAAAAAACACCACAATAGTTCTGTTCAATATTACAATGGGAATCCCTTAAGAATATCTACTGTAACCCTGATAACATTTTGGTAAGATTTTACTGTAGAAATGTGGAGTAATATAGCTTTAAAGTCACTACAAAAACATGACTTTTTGAGAAAATCTCTGGACTTTGAGCTTTAACTGAAAAAACACCACAATAGTTCTGTTCAATATTACAATAGGAATCCCTTAAGAATATCTTACTGTACCTCTGATAACATTTTGGTAAGATTTTACTGTAGAAATGTGGAGTAATATAGCTTTAAAGTCACTAAAAAACATTACTTTTTGAGAAAATCTCTGGACTTTGAGCTTTAACTGAAAAAACACCACAATAGTTCTGTTCAATATTACAATGGGAATCCCTTAAGAATATCTTACTGTACCTCTGATAACATTTTGGTAAGATTTTACTGTAGAAATGTGGAGTAATATAGCTTTAAAGTCACTACAAAAACATTAATTTTTGAGAAAATCTCTGGACTTTGAGCTTTAACTGAAAAAACACCACAATAGTTCTGTTCAATATTACAATGGGAATCCCTTAAGAATATCTTACTGTAACCCTGATAACATTTTGGTAAGATTTTACTGTAGAAATGTGGAGTAATATAGCTTTAAAGTCACTACAAAAACATTACTTTTTGAGAAAATCTCTGGACTGAGCTTTAACTGAAAAAACACCACAATAGTTCTGTTCAATATTACAATGGGAATCCCTTAAGAATATCTACTGTAACCCTGATAACATTTTGGTAAGATTTTACTGTAGAAATGTGGAGTAATATAGCTTTAAAGTCACTACAAAAACATGACTTTTTGAGAAAATCTCTGGACTTTGAGCTTTAACTGAAAAAACACCACAATAGTTCTGTTCAATATTACAATAGGAATCCCTTAAGAATATCTTACTGTACCTCTGATAACATTTTGGTAAGATTTTACTGTAGAAATGTGGAGTAATATAGCTTTAAAGTCACTAAAAAAACATTACTTTTTGAGAAAATCTCTGGACTTTGAGCTTTAACTGAAAAAACACCACAATAGTTCTGTTCAATATTACAATGGGAATCCCTTAAGAATATCTTACTGTACCTCTGATAACATTTTGGTAAGACTTTACTGTAGAAATGTGGAGTAATATAGCTTTAAAGTCACTACAAAAACATTACTTTTTGAGAAGATCTCTGGACTTTGAGCTTTAACTGAAAAAACACCACAATAGTTCTGTTCAATATTACAATGGGAATCCCTTAAGAATATCTTACTGTACCTCTGATAACATTTTGGTAAGATTTTACTGTAGAAATGTGGAGTAATATAGCTTTAAAGTCACTAAAAAAACATTACTTTTTGAGAAGATCTCTGGACTTTGAGCTTTAACTGAAAAAACACCACAATAGTTCTGTCCAATATTACAATGGGAATCACTTAAAAATATCTTACTTTAACCCTGATAACATTTTGGTAAGATTTTACTGTAGAAATGTGGAGTAATATAGCTTTAAAGTCACTAAAAAACATTACTTTTTGAGAAAATCTCTGGACTTTGAGCTTTAACTGAAAAAACACCATAATAGTTCTGTTCAATATTACAATGGGAATCACTTAACAACATTATATTGTATCTCTGATAACATGTTGGTAAGATTTTACTGTAGAAATGTGGAGTAATATAGCTTTAAAGTCACTAAAAAACATTACTTTTTGAGAAAATCTCTGGACTTTGAGCTTTAACTGAAAAAACACCACAATAGTTCTGTTCAATATTACAATGGGAATCCCTTAAGAATATCTTACTGTACCTCTGATAACATTTTGGTAAGATTTTACTGTAGAAATGTGGAGTAATATAGCTTTAAAGTCACTACAAAAACATTACTTTTTGAGAAAATCTCTGGACTTTGAGCTTTAACTGAAAAAACAACACAATAGTTCTGTTCAATATTACAATGGGAATCAATTAACAACATTATATTGTATCTCTGATAACATTTTGGTAAGATTTTACTGTAGAAATGTGGAGTAATATAGCTTTAAAGTCACTACAAAAACATGACTTTTTGAGAAAATCTCTGGACTTTGAGCTTTAACTGAAAAAACACCACAATAGTTCTGTTCAATATTACAATAGGAATCCCTTAAGAATATCTTACTGTACCTCTGATAACATTTTGGTAAGATTTTACTGTAGAAATGTGGAGTAATATAGCTTTAAAGTCACTACAAAAACATTACTTTTTGAGACAATCTCTGGACTTTGAGCTTTAACTGAAAAAACACCACAATAGTTCTGTCCAATATTACAATGGGAATCACTTAACAACATTATATTGTATCTCTGATAAGATGTTGGTAAGATTTTACTGTAGAAATGTGGAGTAATATAGCTTTAAAGTCACTAAAAAACATTACTTTTTGAGAAAATCTCTGGACTTTGAGCTTTAACTGAAAAAACACCACAATAGTTCTGTTCAATATTACAATGGGAATCCCTTAAGAATATCTTACTGTACCTCTGATAACATTTTGGTAAGATTTTACTGTAGAAATGTGGAGTAATATAGCTTTAAAGTCACTAAAAAAACATTACTTTTTGAGAAAATCTCTGGACTTTGAGCTTTAACTGAAAAAACACCACAATAGTTCTGTTCAATATTACAATGGGAATCCCTTAAGAATATCTTACTGTACCTCTGATAACATTTTGGTAAGATTTTACTTTAGAAATGTGGAGTAATATAGCTTTAAAGTCACTACAAAAACATTATTTTTTGAGAAAATCTCTGGACTTAGAGCTTTAACTGAAAAAACACCATAATAGTTCTGTTCAATATTACAATGGGAATCACTTAACAACATTATATTGTATCTCTGATAACATTTTGGTAAGATTTTACTGTAGAAATGTGGAGTAATATAGCTTTAAAGTCACTACAAAAACATTAATGTTTGAGAAAATCTCTGGACTTTGAGCTTTAACTGAAAAAACACCATAATAGTTCTGTTCAATATTACAATGGGAATCACTTAACAACATTATATTGTATCTCTGATAAGATGTTGGTAAGATTTTACTGTAGAAATGTGGAGTAATATAGCTTTAAAGTCACTAAAAAACATTACTTTTTGAGAAAATCTCTGGACTTTGAGCTTTAACTGAAAAAACACCACAATAGTTCTGTTCAATATTACAATGGGAATCCCTTAAGAATATCTTACTGTACCTCTGATAACATTTTGGTAAGATTTTACTGTAGAAATGTGGAGTAATATAGCTTTAAAGTCACTACAAAAACATTACTTTTTGAGAAAATCTCTGGACTTTGAGCTTTAACTGAAAAAACACCACAATAATTCTGTTCAATATTACAATGGGAATCACTTAACAACATTATATTGTATCTCTGATAACATGTTGGTAAGATTTTACTGTAGAAATGTGGAGTAATATAGCTTTAAAGTCACTAAAAAACATTACTTTTTGAGAAAATCTCTGGACTTTGAGCTTTAACTGAAAAAACACCACAATAGTTCTGTCCAATATTACAATGGGAATCACTTAACAACATTATATTGTATCTCTGATAAGATGTTGGTAAGATTTTACTGTAGAAATGTGGAGTAATATAGCTTTAAAGTCACTAAAAAACATTACTTTTTGAGAAAATCTCTGGACTTTGAGCTTTAACTGAAAAAACACCACAATAGTTCTGTTCAATATTACAATGGGAATCCCTTAAGAATATCTTACTGTACCTCTGATAACATTTTGGTAAGATTTTACTGTAGAAATGTGGAGTAATATAGCTTTAAAGTCACTACAAAAACATTACTTTTTGAGAAAATCTCTGGACTTTGAGCTTTAACTGAAAAAACACCACAATAGTTCTGTCCAATATTACAATGGGAATCACTTAACAACATTATATTGTATCTCTGATAACATGTTGGTAAGATTTTACTGTAGAAATGTGGAGTAATATAGCTTTAAAGTCACTAAAAAACATTACTTTTTGAGAAAATCTCTGGACTTTGAGCTTTAACTGAAAAAACACCACAATAGTTCTGTTCAATATTACAATGGGAATCACTTAACAACATTATATTGTATCTCTGATAAGATGTTGGTAAGATTTTACTGTAGAAATGTGGAGTAATATAGCTTTAAAGTCACTAAAAAACATTACTTTTTGAGAAAATCTCTGGACTTTGAGCTTTAACTGAAAAAACACCACAATAGTTCTGTTCAATATTACAATGGGAATCCCTTAAGAATATCTTACTGTACCTCTGATAACATTTTGGTAAGATTTTACTGTAGAAATGTGGAGTAATATAGCTTTAAAGTCACTACAAAAACATTACTTTTTGAGAAAATCTCTGGACTTTGAGCTTTAACTGAAAAAACACCACAATAGTTCTGTCCAATATTACAATGGGAATCACTTAACAACATTATATTGTATCTCTGATAACATTTTGGTAAGATTTTACTGTAGAAATGTGGAGTAATATAGCTTTAAAGTCACTACAAAAACATTAATTTTTGAGAAAATCTCTGGACTTTGAGCTTTAACTGAAAAAACACCATAATAGTTCTGTTCAATATTACAATGGGAATCACTTAACAACATTATATTGTATCTCTGATAACATGTTGGTAAGATTTTACTGTAGAAATGTGGAGTAATATAGCTTTAAAGTCACTACAAAAACATTATTTTTTGAGAAAAGCTCTGGACTTTGAGCTTTAACTGAAAAAACACCATAATAGTTCTGTTCAATATTACAATGGGAATCACTTAACAACATTATATTGTATCTTTGATAAGATGTTGGTAAGATTTTACTGTAGAAATGTGGAGTAATATAGCTTTAAAGTCACTAAAAAACATTACTTTTTGAGAAAATCTCTGGACTTTGAGCTTTAACTGAAAAAACACCACAATAGTTCTGTTCAATATTACAATGGGAATCCCTTAAGAATATCTTACTGTACCTCTGATAACATTTTGGTAAGATTTTACTGTAGAAATGTGGAGTAATATAGCTTTAAAGTCACTACAAAAACATTACTTTTTGAGAAAATCTCTGGACTTTGAGCTTTAACTGAAAAAACAACACAATAGTTCTGTTCAATATTACAATGGGAATCAATTAACAACATTATATTGTATCTCTGATAACATTTTGGTAAGATTTTACTGTAGAAATGTGGAGTAATATAGCTTTAAAGTCACTACAAAAACATGACTTTTTGAGAAAATCTCTGGACTTTGAGCTTTAACTGAAAAAACACCACAATAGTTCTGTTCAATATTACAATAGGAATCCCTTAAGAATATCTTACTGTACCTCTGATAACATTTTGGTAAGATTTTACTGTAGAAATGTGGAGTAATATAGCTTTAAAGTCACTACAAAAACATTACTTTTTGAGACAATCTCTGGACTTTGAGCTTTAACTGAAAAAACACCACAATAGTTCTGTCCAATATTACAATGGGAATCACTTAACAACATTATATTGTATCTCTGATAAGATGTTGGTAAGATTTTACTGTAGAAATGTGGAGTAATATAGCTTTAAAGTCACTAAAAAACATTACTTTTTGAGAAAATCTCTGGACTTTGAGCTTTAACTGAAAAAACACCACAATAGTTCTGTTCAATATTACAATGGGAATCCCTTAAGAATATCTTACTGTACCTCTGATAACATTTTGGTAAGATTTTACTGTAGAAATGTGGAGTAATATAGCTTTAAAGTCACTAAAAAAACATTACTTTTTGAGAAAATCTCTGGACTTTGAGCTTTAACTGAAAAAACACCACAATAGTTCTGTTCAATATTACAATGGGAATCCCTTAAGAATATCTTACTGTACCTCTGATAACATTTTGGTAAGATTTTACTTTAGAAATGTGGAGTAATATAGCTTTAAAGTCACTACAAAAACATTATTTTTTGAGAAAATCTCTGGACTTAGAGCTTTAACTGAAAAAACACCATAATAGTTCTGTTCAATATTACAATGGGAATCACTTAACAACATTATATTGTATCTCTGATAACATTTTGGTAAGATTTTACTGTAGAAATGTGGAGTAATATAGCTTTAAAGTCACTACAAAAACATTAATGTTTGAGAAAATCTCTGGACTTTGAGCTTTAACTGAAAAAACACCATAATAGTTCTGTTCAATATTACAATGGGAATCACTTAACAACATTATATTGTATCTCTGATAAGATGTTGGTAAGATTTTACTGTAGAAATGTGGAGTAATATAGCTTTAAAGTCACTAAAAAACATTACTTTTTGAGAAAATCTCTGGACTTTGAGCTTTAACTGAAAAAACACCACAATAGTTCTGTTCAATATTACAATGGGAATCCCTTAAGAATATCTTACTGTACCTCTGATAACATTTTGGTAAGATTTTACTGTAGAAATGTGGAGTAATATAGCTTTAAAGTCACTACAAAAACATTACTTTTTGAGAAAATCTCTGGACTTTGAGCTTTAACTGAAAAAACACCACAATAATTCTGTTCAATATTACAATGGGAATCACTTAACAACATTATATTGTATCTCTGATAACATGTTGGTAAGATTTTACTGTAGAAATGTGGAGTAATATAGCTTTAAAGTCACTAAAAAACATTACTTTTTGAGAAAATCTCTGGACTTTGAGCTTTAACTGAAAAAACACCACAATAGTTCTGTCCAATATTACAATGGGAATCACTTAACAACATTATATTGTATCTCTGATAAGATGTTGGTAAGATTTTACTGTAGAAATGTGGAGTAATATAGCTTTAAAGTCACTAAAAAACATTACTTTTTGAGAAAATCTCTGGACTTTGAGCTTTAACTGAAAAAACACCACAATAGTTCTGTTCAATATTACAATGGGAATCCCTTAAGAATATCTTACTGTACCTCTGATAACATTTTGGTAAGATTTTACTGTAGAAATGTGGAGTAATATAGCTTTAAAGTCACTACAAAAACATTACTTTTTGAGAAAATCTCTGGACTTTGAGCTTTAACTGAAAAAACACCACAATAGTTCTGTCCAATATTACAATGGGAATCACTTAACAACATTATATTGTATCTCTGATAACATGTTGGTAAGATTTTACTGTAGAAATGTGGAGTAATATAGCTTTAAAGTCACTAAAAAACATTACTTTTTGAGAAAATCTCTGGACTTTGAGCTTTAACTGAAAAAACACCACAATAGTTCTGTTCAATATTACAATGGGAATCACTTAACAACATTATATTGTATCTCTGATAAGATGTTGGTAAGATTTTACTGTAGAAATGTGGAGTAATATAGCTTTAAAGTCACTAAAAAACATTACTTTTTGAGAAAATCTCTGGACTTTGAGCTTTAACTGAAAAAACACCACAATAGTTCTGTTCAATATTACAATGGGAATCCCTTAAGAATATCTTACTGTACCTCTGATAACATTTTGGTAAGATTTTACTGTAGAAATGTGGAGTAATATAGCTTTAAAGTCACTACAAAAACATTACTTTTTGAGAAAATCTCTGGACTTTGAGCTTTAACTGAAAAAACACCACAATAGTTCTGTCCAATATTACAATGGGAATCACTTAACAACATTATATTGTATCTCTGATAACATTTTGGTAAGATTTTACTGTAGAAATGTGGAGTAATATAGCTTTAAAGTCACTACAAAAACATTAATTTTTGAGAAAATCTCTGGACTTTGAGCTTTAACTGAAAAAACACCATAATAGTTCTGTTCAATATTACAATGGGAATCACTTAACAACATTATATTGTATCTCTGATAACATGTTGGTAAGATTTTACTGTAGAAATGTGGAGTAATATAGCTTTAAAGTCACTAAAAAACATTACTTTTTGAGAAAATCTCTGGACTTTGAGCTTTAACTGAAAAAACACCACAATAGTTCTGTTCAATATTACAATGGGAATCCCTTAAGAATATCTTACTGTACCTCTGATAACATTTTGGTAAGATTTTACTGTAGAAATGTGGAGTAATATAGCTTTAAAGTCACTACAAAAACATTACTTTTTGAGAAAATCTCTGGACTTTGAGCTTTAACTGAAAAAACACCACAATAGTTCTGTTCAATATTACAATGGGAATCCCTTAAGAATATCTTACTGTACCTCTGATAACATTTTGGTAAGATTTTACTGTAGAAATGTGGAGTAATATAGCTTTAAAGTCACTACAAAAACATTACTTTTTGAGAAAATCTCTGGACTTTGAGCTTTAACTGAAAAAACAACACAATAGTTCTGTTCAATATTACAATGGGAATCAATTAACAACATTATATTGTATCTCTGATAACATTTTGGTAAGATTTTACTGTAGAAATGTGGAGTAATATAGCTTTAAAGTCACTACAAAAACATTAATTTTTGAGAAAATCTCTGGACTTTGAGCTTTAACTGAAAAAACACCATAATAGTTCTGTTCAATATTACAATGGGAATCACTTAACAACATTATATTGTATCTCTGATAACATGTTGGTAAGATTTTACTGTAGAAATGTGGAGTAATATAGCTTTAAAGTCACTAAAAAACATTACTTTTTGAGAAAATCTCTGGACTTTGAGCTTTAACTGAAAAAACACCACAATAGTTCTGTTCAATATTACAATGGGAATCCCTTAAGAATATCTTACTGTACCTTTGATAACATGTTGGTAAGATTTTACTGTAGAAATGTGGAGTAATATAGCTTTAAAGTCACTACAAAAACATTACTTTTTGAGAAAATCTCTGGACTTTGAGCTTTAACTGAAAAAACAACACAATAGTTCTGTTCAATATTACAATGGGAATCAATTAACAACATTATATTGTATCTCTGATAACATTTTGGTAAGATTTTACTGTAGAAATGTGGAGTAATATAGCTTTAAAGTCACTACAAAAACATTAATTTTTGAGAAAATCTCTGGACTTTGAGCTTTAACTGAAAAAACACCACAATAGTTCTGTTCAATATTACAATGGGAATCCCTTAAGAATATCTTACTGTAACCCTGATAACATTTTGGTAAGATTTTACTGTAGAAATGTGGAGTAATATAGCTTTAAAGTCACTACAAAAACATTACTTTTTGAGAAAATCTCTGGACTTTGAGCTTTAACTGAAAAAACACCACAATAGTTCTGTTCAATATTACAATGGGAATCCCTTAAGAATATCTTACTGTACCTTTGATAACATGTTGGTAAGATTTTACTGTAGAAATGTGGAGTAATATAGCTTTAAAGTCACTACAAAAACATTACTTTTTGAGAAAATCTCTGGACTTTGAGCTTTAACTGAAAAAACAACACAATAGTTCTGTTCAATATTACAATGGGAATCAATTAACAACATTATATTGTATCTCTGATAACATTTTGGTAAGATTTTACTGTAGAAATGTGGAGTAATATAGCTTTAAAGTCACTACAAAAACATTAATTTTTGAGAAAATCTCTGGACTTTGAGCTTTAACTGAAAAAACACCACAATAGTTCTGTTCAATATTACAATGGGAATCCCTTAAGAATATCTTACTGTAACCCTGATAACATTTTGGTAAGATTTTACTGTAGAAATGTGGAGTAATATAGCTTTAAAGTCACTACAAAAACATTACTTTTTGAGAAAATCTCTGGACTTTGAGCTTTAACTGAAAAAACACCACAATAGTTCTGTTCAATATTACAATAGGAATCCCTTAAGAATATCTTACTGTACCTCTGATAACATTTTGGTAAGATTTTACTGTAGAAATGTGGAGTAATATAGCTTTAAAGTCACTAAAAAACATTACTTTTTGAGAAAATCTCTGGACTTTGAGCTTTAACTGAAAAAACACCACAATAGTTCTGTTCAATATTACAATGGGAATCCCTTAAGAATATCTTACTGTACCTTTGATAACATTTTGGTAAGATTTTACTGTAGAAATGTGGAGTAATATAGCTTTAAAGTCACTACAAAAACATTTCTTTTTGAGAAAATCTCTGGACTTTGAGCTTTAACTGAAAAAACAACACAATAGTTCTGTTCAATATTACAATGGGAATCAATTAACAACATTATATTGTATCTCTGATAACATTTTGGTAAGATTTTACTGTAGAAATGTGGAGTAATCTAGCTTTAAAGTCACTACAAAAACATTAATTTTTGAGAAAATCTCTGGACTTTGAGCTTTAACTGAAAAAACACCACAATAGTTCTGTTCAATATTACAATGGGAATCCCTTAAGAATATCTTACTGTAACCCTGATAACATTTTGGTAAGATTTTACTGTAGAAATGTGGAGTAATATAGCTTTAAAGTCACTACAAAAACATTAATTTTTGAGAAAATCTCTGGACTTTGAGCTTTAACTGAAAAAACACCATAATAGTTCTGTTCAATATTACAATGGGAATCACTTAACAACATTATATTGTATCTCTGATAACATGTTGGTAAGATTTTACTGTAGAAATGTGGAGTAATATAGCTTTAAAGTCACTACAAAAACATTAATTTTTGAGAAAATCTCTGGACTTTGAGCTTTAACTGAAAAAACACCACAATAGTTCTGTTCAATATTACAATGGGAATCCCTTAAGAATATCTTACTGTAACCCTGATAACATTTTGGTAAGATTTTACTGCACACAAGTGGAGTGACTTTAAAGCTATATTACTCCACATTTCTACAGTAAAATCTTGCCAAAATGTTATCAGAGATACAATATAATGTTGTTAAGTGATTCCCATTGTAATATTGAACAGAACTATTGTGGTGTTTTTTCAGTTAAAGCTCAAAGTCCAGAGATTTTCTCAAAAAGTAATGTTTTTGTAGTGACTTTAAAGCTATATTACTCCACATTTCTACAGTAAAATCTTGCCAAAATGTTATCAGAGATACAATATAATGTTGTTAAGTGATTCCCATTGTAATATTGAACAGAACTATTATGGTGTTTTTTCAGTTAAAGCTCAAAGTCCAGAGATTTTCTCAAAAAGTAATGTTTTTTTAGTGACTTTAAAGCTATATTACTCCACATTTCTACAGTAAAATCTTGCCAAAATGTTATCAGAGATACAATATAATGTTGTTAAATGATTCCCATTGTAATATTGAACAGAACTATTGTGGTGTTTTTTCAGTTAAAGCTCAAAGTCCAGAGATTTTCTCAAAAAGTAATGTTTTTGTAGTGACTTTAAAGCTATATTACTCCACATTTCTACAGTAAAATCTTGCCAAAATGTTATCAGAGATACAATATAATGTTAAGTGATTCCCATTGTAATATTGAACAGAACTATTATGGTGTTTTTTCAGTTAAAGCTCAAAGTCCAGAGATTTTCTCAAAAAGTAATGTTTTTGTAGTGACTTTAAAGCTATATTACTCCACATTTCTACAGTAAAATCTTGCCAAAATGTTATCAGAGATACAATATAATGTTGTTAAGTGATTCCCATTGTAATATTGAACAGAACTATTATGGTGTTTTTTCAGTTAAAGCTCAAAGTCCAGAGATTTTCTCAAAAAGTCATGTTTTTGTAGTGACTTTAAAGCTATATTACTCCACATTTCTAAAGTAAAATCTTACCAAAATGTTATCAGAGGTACAGTAAGATATTCTTAAGGGATTCCCATTGTAATATTGAACAGAACTATTGTGGTGTTTTTTCAGTTAAAGCTCAAAGTCCAGAGATTTTCTCAAAAAGTTATGTTTTTTAGTGACTTTAAAGCTATATTACTCCACATTTCTACAGTAAAATCTTACCAAAATGTTATCAGAGGTACAGTAAGATATTCTTAAGGGATTCCCATTGTAATATTGAACAGAACTATTGTGGTGTTTTTTCAGTTAAAGCTCAAAGTCCAGAGATTTTCTCAAAAATTAATGTTTTTTTAGTGACTTTAAAGCTATATTACTCCACATTTCTACAGTAAAATCTTACCAAAATGTTATCAGAGATACAATATAATGTTGTTAAGTGATTCCCATTGTAATATTGAACAGAACTATTGTGGTGTTTTTTCAGTTAAAGCTCAAAGTCCAGAGATTTTCTCAAAAAGTAATGTTTTTGTAGTGACTTTAAAGCTATATTACTCCACATTTCTACAGTAAAATCTTGCCAAAATGTTATCAGAGATACAATATAATGTTAAGTGATTCCCATTGTAATATTGAACAGAACTATTATGGTGTTTTTTCAGTTAAAGCTCAAAGTCCAGAGATTTTCTCAAAAAGTAATGTTTTTGTAGTGACTTTAAAGCTATATTACTCCACATTTCTACAGTAAAATCTTGCCAAAATGTTATCAGAGATACAATATAATGTTGTTAAGTGATTCCCATTGTAATATTGAACAGAACTATTATGGTGTTTTTTCAGTTAAAGCTCAAAGTCCAGAGATTTTCTCAAAAAGTCATGTTTTTGTAGTGACTTTAAAGCTATATTACTCCACATTTCTAAAGTAAAATCTTACCAAAATGTTATCAGAGGTACAGTAAGATATTCTTAAGGGATTCCCATTGTAATATTGAACAGAACTATTGTGGTGTTTTTTCAGTTAAAGCTCAAAGTCCAGAGATTTTCTCAAAAAGTTATGTTTTTTAGTGACTTTAAAGCTATATTACTCCACATTTCTACAGTAAAATCTTACCAAAATGTTATCAGAGGTACAGTAAGATATTCTTAAGGGATTCCCATTGTAATATTGAACAGAACTATTGTGGTGTTTTTTCAGTTAAAGCTCAAAGTCCAGAGATTTTCTCAAAAATTAATGTTTTTTTAGTGACTTTAAAGCTATATTACTCCACATTTCTACAGTAAAATCTTACCAAAATGTTATCAGAGATACAATATAATGTTGTTAAGTGATTCCCATTGTAATATTGAACAGAACTATTGTGGTGTTTTTTGGAGCGGTGAAAGCGCTCCCAATAGACAGGTATGTCCGTGGGTATGTGGGTGGCTGGCTGGCTGGCCGTGTCCGTCCGTCCGTAGCCTGGCAATACCTTGAGTGGCCACACACAACACACTAGTTAAAGGAGGTTCGCTGTTTTGTGCAGGCCAGGCACACTCAACACTCTCACACACACACACACACACACACACACACACACACACACACACACACACACACACACACACACACACACACACACACAGGGTATAGCTGCTCAGATTCACCGCTCCACTTCGAACCGAGGTTTGATTTTCAGTTAAAGCTCAAAGTCCAGAGATCTTCTCAAAAAGTAATGTTTTTGTAGTGACTTTAAAGCTATATTACTCCACATTTCTACAGTAAAATCTTACCAAAATGTTATCAGAGATACAATATAATGTTGTTAATTGATTCCCATTGTAATATTGAACAGAACTATTATGGTGTTTTTTCAGTTAAAGCTCAAAGTCCAGAGATTTTCTCAAAAAGTAATGTTTTTGTAGTGACTTTAAAGCTATATTACTCCACATTTCTACAGTAAAATCTTACCAAAATGTTATCAGAGTTACAGTAAGATATTCTTAAGGGATTCCCATTGTAATATTGAACAGAACTATTGTGGTGTGTTTTCAGTTAAAGCTCAAAGTCCAGAGATTTTCTCAAAAAGTAATGTTTTTGTAGTGACTTTAAAGCTATATTACTCCACATTTCTACAGTAAAATCTTACCAAAATGTTATCAGGGTTACAGTAAGATATTCTTAAGGGATTCCCATTGTAATATTGAACAGAACTATTGTGGTGTTTTTTTCAGTTAAAGCTCAAAGTCCAGAGATTTTCTCAAAAAGTAATGTTTTTGTAGTGACTTTAAAGCTATATTACTCCACATTTCTACAGTGAAACCTTACATTATCAGAGGTACATTGGGACATTGTTAGTTGATTCCAATTGGAATGGTGAACAAACCTATGAAGGAAGTTTTTTGGTTAATGCACAAAGTCCAGAGAAAGTGTCTAAAATATGTGCGTTGTAGGCCACTTTGAAGCTATATTTCTCCACTTTTCTACTGTAAAACCTTACAAAACTATTATCAGAGGTAGAGTGGGACATTGTTAGTTGATACCAATTGGAATGGTGAACAAACCTATGAAGGAGGTTTTTTGGTTATTGCTCAAAGTCTAGAGAAAGTGTCTAAAATATGTGCGTTGTAGGCAACTTTGGAGCTATATTACTCCACATTTCCACTGTAAAACCATTCAAAACTATTATCAGAGGTACAGTGGGACCTTGTTAGTTGATTCCAATTGGAATGGTGAACAAACCTATGAAGGAAGTGTTTTGGTTAAAGCTCAAAGTCCATAGAAAGTCTATATTACTGTATTATTACTATAGTAGTTGTAGGCCACTTTGGAGCTATATTACTCCACATTTCCACTGTAAAACCTTACAAAAATATTATCAGAGGTACAGTGGGACATTGTTAGTTGATTCCAATTGGAATGGTGAACAAACCTATGAAGGAAGTGTTTTGGTTAATGCACAAAGTCCAGAGAAAGTGTCTAAAATATGTGCGTTGTAGGCAACTTTGAAGCTATATTTCTCCACTTTTCTACTGTAAAACCTTACAAAACTATTATCAGAGGTACAGTGGGACATTGTTGGTTGATTCCAATTGGAATGGTGAACAAACCTATGAAGGAAGTTTTTTGGTTAATGCACAAAGTCCAGAGAAAGTCTCTAAAATATGTGCGTTGTAGGCAACTTTGAAGCTATATTTCTCCACTTTTCTACTGTAAAACCTTACAAAACTATTATCAGAGGTACAGTGGGACATTGTTAGTTGATTCCAATTGGAATGGTGAACAAACCTATGAAGGAGGTTTTTTGGTTAATGCACAAAGTCCAGATAAAGTGTCTAAAATATGTGCGTTGTAGGCAACTTTGGAGCTATATTACTCCACATTTCCACTGTAAAACCATTCAAAACTATTATCAGAGGTACAGTGGGACCTTGTTAGTTGATTCCAATTGGAATGGTGAACAAACCTATGAAGGAAGTGTTTTGGTTAAAGCTCAAAGTCCATAGAAAGTCTATATTACTGTATTATTACTATAGTAGTTGTAGGCCACTTTGGAGCTATATTACTCCACATTTCCACTGTAAAACCTTACAAAACTATTATCAGAGGTACAGTGAGACATTGTTACTTGATTCCAATTGGAATGGTGAACAAACCTATGAAGGAAGTGTTTTGGTTAATGCACAAAGTCCAGAGAAAGTGTCTAAAATATGTGCGTTGTAGGCAACTTTGAAGCTATATTTCTCCACTTTTCTACTGTAAAACCTTACAAAACTATTATCAGTGGTACATCGGGACATTGTTAGTTGAGTCCAATTGGATTGGTGAACAAACCTATGAAGGAGGTTTTTTGGTTAATGCACAAAGTCCAGAGAAAGTGTCTAAAATATGTGCGTTGTAGGCAACTTTGAAGCTATATTTCTCCACTTTTCTACTGTAAAACCTTACAAAACTATTATCAGTGGTACATTGGGACATTGTTAGTTGAGTCCCATTTGATTGGTGAACAAACCTATGAAGGAGGTTTTTTGGTTAATGCACAAAGTCCAGAGAAAGTGTCTAAAATATGTGCGTTGTAGGCCACTTTGAAGCTATATTTCTCCACTTTTCTACTGTAAAACCTTACAAAACTATTGTCAGAGGTAGAGTGGGACATTGTTAGTTGATACAAACCTATGAAGGAGGTTTTTTGGTTATTGCTCAAAGTCTAGAGAAAGTGTCTAAAATATGTGCGTTGTAGGCAACTTTGGAGCTATATTACTCCACATTTCCACTGTAAAACCATTCAAAACTATTATCAGAGGTACAGTGGGACCTTGTTAGTTGATTCCAATTGGAATGGTGAACAAACCTATGAAGGAAGTGTTTTGGTTAAAGCTCAAAGTCCATAGAAAGTCTATATTACTGTATTATTACTATAGTAGTTGTAGGCCACTTTGGAGCTATATTACTCCACATTTCCACTGTAAAACCTTACAAAACTATTATCAGAGGTACAGTGAGACATTGTTACTTGATTCCAATTGGAATGGTGAACAAACCTATGAAGGAAGTGTTTTGGTTAATGCACAAAGTCCAGAGAAAGTGTCTAAAATATGTGCGTTGTAGGCAACTTTGAAGCTATATTTCTCCACTTTTCTACTGTAAAACCTTACAAAACTATTATCAGTGGTACATCGGGACATTGTTAGTTGAGTCCAATTGGATTGGTGAACAAACCTATGAAGGAGGTTTTTTGGTTAATGCACAAAGTCCAGAGAAAGTGTCTAAAATATGTGCGTTGTAGGCAACTTTGAAGCTATATTTCTCCACTTTTCTACTGTAAAACCTTACAAAACTATTATCAGTGGTACATTGGGACATTGTTAGTTGAGTCCCATTTGATTGGTGAACAAACCTATGAAGGAGGTTTTTTGGTTAATGCACAAAGTCCAGAGAAAGTGTCTAAAATATGTGCGTTGTAGGCCACTTTGAAGCTATATTTCTCCACTTTTCTACTGTAAAACCTTACAAAACTATTGTCAGAGGTAGAGTGGGACATTGTTAGTTGATACAAACCTATGAAGGAGGTTTTTTGGTTATTGCTCAAAGTCTAGAGAAAGTGTCTAAAATATGTGCGTTGTAGGCAACTTTGGAGCTATATTACTCCACATTTCCACTGTAAAACCATTCAAAACTATTATCAGAGGTACAGTGGGACCTTGTTAGTTGATTCCAATTGGAATGGTGAACAAACCTATGAAGGAAGTGTTTTGGTTAAAGCTCAAAGTCCATAGAAAGTCTATATTACTGTATTATTACTATAGTAGTTGTAGGCCACTTTGGAGGTATATTACTCCACATTTCCACTGTAAAACCTTACAAAACTATTATCAGAGGTAGAGTGGGACATTGTTAGTTGATACCAATTGGAATGGTGAACAAACCTATGAAGGAAGTTTTTTGGTTAATGCACAAATCCAGAGAAAGTGTCTAAAACATGTGCGTTGTAGGCCACTTTGAAGCTATATTTCTCCACTTTTCTACTGTAAAACCTTACAAAACTATTATCAGAGGTAGAGTGGGACATTGTTAGTTGATACCAATTGGAATGGTGAACAAACCTATGAAGGACGTTTTTTGGTTAATGCTCAAAGTCTAGAGAAATCGTCTAAAATATGTACTTGTAGGCCACTTTGCAGCTATATTACTCCACATTTCCACTGTAAAACCTTACAAAACTATTATCAGAGGTATATTGGGACATTGTTAGTTGATTCCCATTGGAATGGTGAACAAACCTATGAAGGAAGTTTTCCATAGAAAGTCTATATTACTATATTATTACTATATTACCTGTAGGCACTTTCTACAATAAAACCTTAAAAAATTGTTATCACATGTACAGTTGGATAATGTGAGTTGATTCCAATTGGAATTGTGAACAAACCTATTGTGGAGTCTTTTTTTATTTTATTTTCAGAGAAATTGTCTAAGTAATATATGACAGACAGACAGACAGACAGACAGACAGACAGACAGACAGACAGACAGACAGACAGACAATGCCTGGTTGGTTGTTTAAGTTGGCCAAAATCTGGCCATATTTTCCTAAATATGGAGATGACTGATGTCTCACATCATAGATGTCTGATGTCATAGACCACATGAGATTGACACAATAAGTCTATATATGGGCATTCCCAGATTTGGGCTTAATATTTATGACACCAGGGTACTTCATATATGTGCATAAAAGGGACAAGGACGGAATTCCCTTGCAAGTGTGAATCACGCTGCGGCAAAGGACAGCATTCATTTTCAAGGGTCTTGGCCGTAATGGTTAGATAGATAGATAGATAGATAGATAGATAGATAGATAGATAGATAGATAGATAGATAGATGTCAAATATCATGAATATTCAAATATCATGACTATTCAATCAAAATGAGGTCACTGATTTTCTTTTTTTCTTTTTTTTTTTTTAAGTTGCTGTCAATGATTAGCCAATTAATTATTATTATTATTATTATTAGGCCTACTATTATTGTTGGATTATAGTATGAGGCAAAACCAGTGGTACTCACATTCATTACTTGAGTAAAAGTATAAATACTGCAATATAGAAATACTCTGTTACAAGTAAAAAATCAAAATGTACTTGAGTAAAAGTACAAAAGTATTGGAATAAAAGTAAAAGTAGAAAAAGTAAAAATAGGCCTACTAATGTTTGAAAATAGCAGATCTACAAGCTGAGAAAAAAAATTACTCTGGTAAATTAAAAGTACTTGAGTAAATAATTAGTTACTTTCCTCTGGGTAAACCCATAGAGTTATAGGGTAAACCGTAGAGCTGCTTTGTGTTGATAAAACACTCAAAAGATACGTTATGTATCTTTCAGGACCATTGCCTGCTTTCGTCACAGCCCCAGCGAGCTCCTACGGTAATTACACTACATGATGCGCAGCGAACTTTGATCGTCGGCTCACTTCACCTCCCGTTTTGCAAAGTCGGATGGCTTCACTCCAGTCACCGACCTGCAGTGTGAGGATGGATGTCCATATCAACATCCACGTCCAGATGTTTGTTTTGTTTCTCCAGCAGAGTTTCTAGTGTCTCCATCTCTCTCTGGAAGAGGTTGCACATGAAGTCTACAGCCAAACTGAGACGTTCCAACACAAACACTCTGACATTAAGCTTCACACTACAAACATCAACGCCACGCTGCTGTTTCTCCAAAACACACAGTATCTCCTCTCCCACCGACGTCATGTGTTCATTTATCTTCAGCCGTACAGACTCCATTTGACTCGTTTTACCTCCTTTATGAGACATGTTCTGTTCCTACGGCAATATACTTGTAATGTGTAAAGCTCTCTGTTCCTACTGTAATATAATTATTGCGTAAAGAAATAATGAAACAAGAAATACTCTCTGTTCCTACGCTGAGGATCACAATTCCACCATTACGCTGATAATAAGTAACATGCATTCACTTCCGGCCGGGTAAATGTGTTTCAAACATGCGCAGTAAATGATAAAGGCTCTGTTGCCTTTCGCCACCTGGTGGAGGAGGTGTGTAACTGTTAATGAAGATATGAAGATAGATAGATAGAGAATAGATAGCTAGATAGATAGCTAGATAGCTAGATAGCTAGATAGATATTGATTGATTGATTGAAGACTTTATTAGAAGTTTGCATAGGAAAAGGTACAGTTTTATGACGGTACAGTTCACTGGTACAAGGTCTACTAAAAGGAGATCCATGAAAAGACTAAGCTTATTTCCACTGGAAACCATTGAAGTATCTCATATAACATTGAATGACAGACAAATAGAACACAGTACTATGCAGTAGATATGTAAAGAAAAACAAAAAAGAAAACAGAAAGTCTAAACAAACAGTAAATAGGAAGAAGGGGCAGGGGAGGGTAGGGTTGGGTTGGGCTAGGTTCATTTTTTTACCAGTTGCGAACGGCTGCTGCCTGTAAGTGGTTTCAGGGCAATTTTAAAGGATGCTAGTGATCCACACTCCTTTATGGCCTTCGGTAAGGCTTTCCACATTTTGGTGGTAGGCCTATAGCAGAAAAACGAGTTTGACCCTTTGTTGGTTTTGACTCTGGGTTGGAAGTGATCTGTGGCGCTGCCTCTGGTGTTGTAATTATGGACATCCTTAATGTTTATAAAGTATTTTGACAGGTACTTGGGTATCATAGTGGTGTAGTGTATCTTGTACACCAGGCCCATTGCAAGTTGCTGTACTCTGTCATCTACTCTGAGCCACCCCACTCTTAACTGGTGAGTAGGGGGAGGGTGGGGCCCGTTGTGCAGTGGGGCCAGTCAGGGACGGACTGGGACTAAAATTCAGCCCTGGCATCTTGGTCAGACCAGCCCCCACAACCAGCGTGCGCGAAGATACTCTACCGGTCGAGGGAGGCACATATAAATACACAAGCGTTTAATACCACAACTTTTACAGACAACAAATGATAATACACAACTACACAATCCATAAATTGTATAAGTTAGCATACAGTTCTCACCACCAACAAGTGGAGTATGAATATGATTAGTGCCAAAATGTGTCAGAACTTTGGCTATTTTTTTTATTTTTTTTTACACCAGCCCCCCCAGCCCCCTAGCCTACCAGCCCACCGGGCAAATGCCCTGTATGCCAGATGGCCAGCCCGCCCCTGGGGCCAGTTGATATTCTTCATTTAAACCAATAATATATCATATAAAATACTGCCAATCAGTTTTCTGACATCTTTGGACATCCCCTTCCGGTTCATGACGATTGCAAACGTGTGCCAAGCTGATTTCACTTCATTTTGCATGGGACCATGCAGCTCTCAAGCAAGCAGGTCTTTTCACCAACAGCTTGTTGGCTAATTTTCGTCTAACACTTTGAATTCAGTCGTCAAACAGTCACAATATACCTCATTTTAATCATCTATCGGTCCTCTATTATGTCATGTAAGTTTTAACCCTCTGTATCAAAAATAAATATGTTATTTTAGGTCTTACAGTGAATTTAGTCAAAAGGGGTCCGTTGTTCAGCCCCTGCAAAGATATACAACTGGCCCCGCCTGTTATGTTAACAAGCTGCTGCTAATGCTAAATGATTAGCATAGAGGCTAAAGAGACTTCTCTCATCAGCTGGGCCGAGTTTTTGATGGAATTTGTCTTTTCTCATGTTAATTTGTGTCTAATGTCTGCAAAACACTTTAATGCCACTAGTTAGTCAATAGGCCCATGATATGATGAATTAGACTATGCTTATTAGGCTACATGCAGTGTCTCATGTGACATTTCAAATCTCTTAACTATTTATTAAATCATTCTAAGAAAATTAGACAGATAATTAGGCTTTTTGCAAGTATAGGCCTACTTCTTATGAATGTGAGACGACTGCACAGTGAAGATGGTAAGAGGAAATTAGTTTTGCCCGGAAGTTACAACAAAACCTGACTTCATGGTTAATTAGATTAAGAGTAAAACACAAGTTAAAGAAAACATGTATCTGAACACATACTAAGAGTTAAAAATATAATAAATGGTTAACATAACCGTTTTATTTAATTTAGAATAAGCAGAACAATTGGCCCATACAGGGTCACAATCGACCCCGCCAACGGAGTCCATTGTTCCGGTGCACATATTCTTTTTGAAGATAAATTGTGGCTTATAGGTTTGAGATTGAATCAAATAAACACCACCAATAGTTGACAGACATCTCAAAGTTATGAACTTTGCATTTTTGACTCAATTGAGCAAGTATTTGTTTAGTAATGGAGTAAAATGTAAAAAAGGTCACAACAGACCCCGCCCTCCCCCTAGTGGTGAGGTGAGTCTGATAGGGAAGGTTAAGCACGACCCTAATTAGTTTATTTTGGGCTGTTTGGAGTTTAGTTTTAGGGCTTGTGGGGCGTCACGATAGATAGATAGATAGATAGATAGATAGATAGATAGATAGATAGAGTCTACATACATACACAGGTCGATAACTTCACAATCAAAGTGGGTGACAAGGTTATAACACGTAAAAACTAAATTTCCTTTCTTAAAAAAAAGTTTAAAAATAATAATAATCAAAGACACACTAACATGTTTTTTCCCCCTCCTTTTTTATTTTTATTTATTTATTCCTAAGAATTTCACACAGGACAACAAGACCCATGGAGCATAATGGAGAAGAGCCAATGGGAAAAAATCTGATTCCAAGGAGGACAATATTGACCAGACTGGATGACTTTGCTAGGTTGTATAAGACTCCCACACTGCACTTTTAAGGGAATTTGGTGACTCAAAGTGTACCACCAAAAGAAAAGTAAGCCAATCGACAGCATATTTTGTGTCTGTGTGTGTGTGTGTGTGTGTGTGTGTATACACTGTACTGTAGGCCTATATACTGTATATAGAGAAAGTTAATTGTCCATCCCTCAATACTTCATTTCATTTCATACAGTAATTAACAAGAAGTAATAGCGCAAATTGCCTCCTGTTTCAATGTTAACAAGGAATACGGATTATGGATTTGAATTCCACCTATCCTTCACCATCATGCTTTAATGGCAATATTATGAATGTATGGCCCAAATCCATGACAATCAATTGGATAATCACATTTCATGTTCCCAATATGATTAGGCTACATTAATCTAATTTTGTGAACTCTCCCCAAAGTACCAATCCTACACTTTTGTATACAGGGTTGGGGTTGCATCAAGGTGGAGAGCCACAGTCAAACATACAGAATTAGTGATGGTTGTACACATAATATATTGAAAGAGAATTACAGTTCTATTAGTTAATCAAAAGCACAGTTTCAAAATATCTTAAATGTGTAACCTTCAATGTCTCATGTAACTCTAATAATTCTAACATGTTATATATTTTATTGAAAGGACCACCACATCCTGGTTGAAAAATGGAGGCAGGGTGAACAGAAAAAGAGAGGAATCTATGTTACCTCCATCAAAAAGCCATAAAAATACAAAAATGTGGTAATATGAAGCACCTTTACTAGTAGTTGTGTTATTAAATAGTTTTATTAGAACCTTGGAAGTTTCTAATGGTTTATCTGCATCCATTCAGGTGAGGACAGTCCCAGTGACAACAACAAATCCACCAGTTGACAACCCAGCATCAACCATTGCAGCCGAGGACCATGGGGACGAAAAACAAGTTGAACCACAGACGGTAAATGTTAAAGTGATCTTAATTATTTTAAAAGTAAGGCTCCATGTCGACCAAGCTCTTTTTTTCCTGAGCACAGAGTGTGTTTTATTTTTTATTTATATTATGGGAGCAAAATGTGTTTCAACACGTGACATAAATGTGAATTTGCAACAATATATCTTTAAAACATTAAGCTATATGGAATTAACACTGTTGGAAATTATTTAGTTTTCCCCACTGATATCAACACAACCCTCCAAAAACAAGAATCACCAGTGTCTGTGAAGGACCAAGGTGGCCAACAAACACCTGGCCAGCTGCCGAAAAAGCAGGTGAGTCTCTTAATTCCAATGGAGAAGTGAATGAGGTGAGTATAGGTGGGGAGATGACGGCAAAATGAGGTTTGTTAGAAAACATGCCCAATTTATGGTACATAATTTGTAAACACTTTTTTCATAACATTTGTACAATTACTTTTGATTTTGGAACCTACCGGCTACATGTGATGGCGTATAATACGAATCTATGATACATACTTTCTATCAGCCCATACCTATCAAGATTGCTATGCACTGTCCATGGTACTGAAGTTACCCGGAAGTCCTCTGCTCCTCCTTGTGGCCAAGCTTGTATGGTCATGCCCAGAGGGACACTCCAGATTTGTATGTTTAAAATGGTTATCTTTTTTTTTTTTTTTTTTTACAATTTATTTGTCAATTTTTCAATTTATTTGGCATACATGTAGACAAATAGGACAAACACAAATTAAAAAATAGCAAAAACATAAACACATCAAACATATAAACAAAAAAACAACAAAAACAGAAACAAAGAGGTCATGGGATGTCCATCATAGGCATAAAATACTTATATGCTGGGCCTGAATCAACGCATCACTATCGAGGAATGATTTATTATTACCCTTATTATTATATTATAATAATACTTGGTTTTACTGTTACGGCATTTCAAATCTCAAACACAAGGTTTGCGTGACAATGCTGCATATCACATCACAATATTTGGCCTAAATACCAAAATATCAAAATATGAGATTTTATTCATATTGCGCCCCAACACATGTACAGATTGGTGTAACAGTCAGAACCACCATGTAAACTAGTAAGACACCCTAAGGGTGAGAGGCGTGTAGTCGTCTTCATGTAGGGATCTCCAATGTTTGATGAGGTCAGTGTTTTGAGATTTGTTTTGCAACAAAAACCCAAAAAGAATATATATATATATATTATTGAACTCAAGTCTCCATTGGATGAGTAATCAATATAAAAAAAAAAATCTTTTGGGGGGTGAACTACTACTTTAAGAACGTTTCATGAATCTGACTCGACTTCTCTTAGGAAGAAATTTAAGAAGAAAACGTATGAAGTTATTGGTGAATGAGGCCCATTGTTATTAAACATACAGTATGTTGCTTGTCTCATAGGTAAAGAAGAACCGAAGGAGAGTTAAAAAAGGTTGTGGACCAATCTGGAACAAATTCACACCACAGGATGTCATCCCACCGATAAGACTGAGCCGAGCACCATTCATATCGCAGGATCGCCTGTTAAGCATCCTTAAACCGAGCTACTGGCTCAGAGATGAGGACATGGATGCTTCTTCCTTTTACATGTCACAGGCTTTTCCTGAGGTGGATGGATTTCAGTCCTGCGTGCTGTTCCAGGCTCTTGAGGGAGGGGTTGTAGTTGGGACACCTCAGAGGCCTTTTGTTCAGGTCCTTCACATAAATGGCAACCACTGGGTCAAATATTTTGTGACCCAAATCAGGTGGCCATTCTTGACAGCCTTAATGTTCGTCATACGAAACAAACAGAGCAAAAGCTGTCTTGGCTACTCCGTCCACTGGCACCACAATTCTCTGTGCGAACACCTGCTGTTCATGTGCAGAAAAATCACAGCTATTGTGGCCCTTTTGCATTGGCATTTCAGGATGTTTTCTTGAAACCTGTGTGACCCACATTCTGAGGCTATATGACCCTCTATCCAGCTACTTCAAATCTGGAAGTATGTCCTTGCATATATATCATCATTCAGATACCAACAAATGCCACATTAACTGTATACTTATACGGACAGTCTTGTTTGATTTCACTCATAGGCGAAAAAACAGCTGCGGTTCAGGAGAGTGAAGGAAGCATTCTGTGACTCCATGACAGAGGTGTATCCAGGCCACCATGCCAGTGTTCACCACTTTCAACCTCCTCCAGAGAGAGCAGTCATGCATCTTCTTATTAAATGATGAGGTATGAAGTGAGTGGTGGGGATATGTTTCTGCTGTTCATATAAAGTAGGAGTAACCTTCTTGGCACGATTTTCTGAATTGCTGTTTTGTAGATAGCCAACTTCATCCGCAAGCGGTGTTCAAAGTTCATGGTGCCTGCAGCACTCCAGAGCCACAAGGGCCTCTGAACATCGCCTTTAACGAAAAGGTAAATCATTTGCCAGGTCAGTGTTTGATCATGTGTTAATTCTTCAATATTATTTCATATGTAGGATTAGACTAGAGTAACCTCATGACACGTTCCTGAGCATATGATTCAGGCTATATTTCTGTTAACCTGATCTCGACAGGATGAAAGTTGAATGTAGGGTTCACCACCAGGGCCAGGCTCAACAAACTGTTCGATCAGAGAGACATCACACAGTACCAGATGGAGAAATTCCATGAAGCTGCCTTGGCGTTTCTCATCGAAGCTGTCACATATTCACAAAAAAAAAAAAAAAAAACCCTACAAGAACCACTTCTGAAGCGTACCAAGTTTGTAGATGTCCGGCAGAGTTTGGACTGTGCTGTGAAAGATGCTCTTTACTTTGTTGAAAGGTTAGTATTTTCCTCACATTTCTGCTTGTTGGCTGAAACACTACCCTACATTCTATAATGACACTTTAACACTAGGAAAGTAGTCCCACAGCGCCTCGCTTATTATTTGGGAGGTCGCGGCCTGAAAAGGTTGAGATTGAGAACCAGCGACTTAAAAACTCAACATAACCCATCAAAGAGGACGATGGGAGACAACATTACTCTGGGTATCTGTGTTACCAGGTTTGACATCTGTTTGAATATTTTATATATTCTGCTGGGTTAAAGCAGCTTGCTTCTTCTCACACGCACACGCATGTTTCCATATAAAAATAAACGCAAGGAAGGAACCAATTGCATTCTTTTTTTTTTTTTTAAACATCTGTTTATTCATGTTTTTCATTTTTTTTAAGCATATCGTCCGTACAAGAATACAAAGAACAATCGGGTAGACAAAACAATTGGACCACATGACTAAGTTGAAAAACAGGTACCAATTGCATTCTAATGCTCTAGTTGTCATACATTCATCCATTAACTTTAATTTTGCATTTGAACAAAAAAATATACTTTTGTTGAACAAAATATATCGGCGTGTTGTGAGCTTGTAGATCTGCTACTCTCATTATTTACTTTTGCTCTGTAAATAAACGTCCATTAATCGTAATCGAAGCACGGGTCTATGTCAACCTCTATATGAGTCTGTCCTCCTCAGGTGTCTTTTTAGATTACGGTTGTTTCTAAAGCCTTTGCTAAAAACTGGACAAGCAAATGGCTTTTCTGCTTGAGAAGGGAATATCTTAAAAAGTCCTGGAATAAATTCCTTACCAAAACATTTCTTCACCAATGTGTTTGTAAAGGTGTCTGGTAACACATCTCACAAAGACTGAAATTCAGTTTCCCTAGCAGAATCAGTTACAGCTGATGAAAGTTGGGGTCTCATTAAATTAACTATACAGGACAAAACACACCAAAATAAATATGCTTTAAGTATATGTGAGGGGTCAAACTAGGTTTTTTTTAATGATTCTGAATCCATTGCAAGCATTTGTTTTTTCACAAAAAAAACATTCCTTGGGGTAGAAACAGCCCCCATACAATTATTGTTTAGTGATGAGTCATCACTTTTCAAAGTTTTGTGGGAGCCGCCTTGACCCCAAGGAATGTTTTCTGTGCAAAACAAATGCTTGCAATGGATTCAGAATAATTAAAAACCCATAGTTTGACCCCTCACATGCTACTTAAAGCATATTTATTTTGGTGTGTTTTATCCTGTATAGTTAATATAATGAGACCCCAACTTTCATCAGCTGTAACTGATTCTCCTAGGGAAACTGAATTTCAGGTGTGGGAGGTGTTACTAGACACCTTTACAAACACATTGGTGAAGAAATGTTTTGGTAAGGAATTTATTCCAGGATATGACACTATTTCTGAACATATTCCCTTCTTATGCTGTATGAGTCGACATGTGTTCTTTTAAGCCTTTCGCTCGGGTAAAGCCAATGCTACAAATGGAACAAGTAAACGGCCTTTCCCCTGTATGAGTCCTCATGTGTTTCTGTAGGTCGGCCTTTTGACGACAGCCTCTGTTACAAACTGTACAAGTGAATGGCTTTTCCCCTGTATGAGTCTTCATGTGTTTCTGTAGGTCGGCCTTTTGACGACAGCCTCTGTTACAAACTGTACAAGTAAACGGCCTTTCCCCTGTATGAGTCCTCATGTGTTTCTGTAGGTCGGCCTTTTGACGACAGCCTCTGTTACAAACTGTACAAGTGAATGGCTTTTCCCCTGTATGAATTGTCATGTGGTATTTTAGTTGAGCCTTTCGCATAAAGCTCTGGCCACAATCTGTGCAAGTAAATGGCCTTTCTCCAGTATGAATTCTCATGTGCACTTTTAGATAGGCCTTGTTAATACAGCCATGGCCACAAACTTCACAGGTAAAGGGCTTTTCCCCTGTATGAGTGCTCATGTGGGTTTTTAGACTAGCCACTTGACTAAAGCCTCTGTTACAAACTGTGCAAGTGAATGGCCTTTCCCCTGTATGAGTCTTCATGTGTTCTTTTAAGCCTCCCGTTCGGCTAAAGCCAACGCTACAAACTGGACAAGTAAATGGCTTTTCCCCTGTATGAGTCCTCAGGTGTCTTTTTAGATTACGGTTGTTACTAAAGCCTTTGCCACAAACTGAACAAGTAAATGGCTTTTCCCCTGTATGGGTCGTCAGGTGTCTATTTAGATTACCGCTGTCACTAAAGCCTTTGCCACAAACTGTACAAGTAAAAGGCTTTTCCCCTGTATGAGTCCTCATGTGTTGTATTAAGTTATTTTTTTGATTAAAGGCTTTGCCACAAACTTCACACGCAAAAGGCTTTTCCCCTGTATGAGTCCTCATGTGCTGTATTAAGATACTTTTTTGACTAAAGCCTTTGCCACAAACTGAACAAGTAAATGGCTTTTCCTCTGTATGGATCGTCATGTGTCCTTTTAGATTACGGCTGTCACAAAAGCCTTTGCCACAAACTGTACAAGTAAAAGGCTTTTTCCCTGTATGAGTCCTCATGTGTTGTATTAAGTTATTTTTTTGATTAAAGGCTTTGCCACAAACTTCACACGCAAAAGGCTTTTCCCCCGTATGAGTCCTCATGTGCCGCTTCAGCCTTCCCTCAAAATTAAATATTTTGCAACAAACTGTACAACTAAAACGTTTTTCTTCCTGTGATTTCAGGTCCTGGGACGGCTTGTTGCTAAAAGACAATCTGTGTCCTTCCACATGTTGTGTCTTGTGTGACTTCAGTGTGTTTAAAGGTGACTGATCTACACTGGGCTCCCACTCATCATCACTGTCTTCAGTGGTGTCAGATTCAGAAGAGTGTGAAGAGAGGAGCTGGTCATCACTAGTTGGTTCTGCTGGTACCCAGTACTCTATATAGGCTTGTGTTTTCATGTGTTCAGTTGAGGTGCTGGCTACAGGCTCTGTGTCTCTGTTTTCTCCTAAATCACCTTCACCTTTCACTGCTAGCAATGTCAGCTTTGGCCTATCAACCTTTTCTGGTCTTTGAAGTAGCTCCTCCTGCTCCTCTTTAATGTGTGGAGGCTCTGGTTCCTCCTGGACCAGACTGGGGCTCTTCTCCTCTTCAGAGGAAACCTCCTCTCTACACACAGGGAGGTCATCTGGGGGAAAGATACAATGAGAGACCGGTAAACTTTTGAACTTAACATTTTGTTCTTGTAGTGTTTCCTCGGTTTAATGAAACTATAGTGCACTTCAGTGCCCATGCCTCAAATCATGCGGTGTCCATGCCCAAGAACACATGCAACCCTTTTCACTTTGGCCTTTTATAGTGCCACCAGGAGGCCACAATAACCTGCCTGACCTGGCAGAGACCTGTGCTCAGAAGAGCACTGCTTCTAGTTGAACATAACCAGGTCTATAAGAAAACAAGCCCAAAGAAGCAACCAGTTTCACCTCTTGAGCTTTACATAAGCTATTTTCTAAAAGAATGTTGAAATCCAGGCCAAATAAGCAACTACACTAAACGCACGAGCCCAAACAAAAGCAACCCACAACTAGCAACATTATAGGAAAACAAGATCAAAGTCGCTTATAATGAGCAGACCTGGCAACACTGTCAATTTGTGTCAAACCAGCGTCTGCCAGCCGTCTGAATGCAATGTTTGTCGCCCGACTTTTAAATTACATAGTTTGTCAACTAATGCCAGGAGACTACAACAGATTGGCAGTTTGGAGCTGTTGGAAGTAGGCTGTTTGGTGTGGAGACACCTTTACACCAGCTATGTGACTGGCTAGTCCGTTTCTAGGACAACCAGTCGTTTACTTTAAACCAAAGTAAATAAAACACTACGTACCTATCCTGTACAAATGTAAAGGTTTAAACCACAGAAAATAAAACATTACATACCCATCCTGGGCACCTTTGCTACAGGTTTCATCCTTGCATCAAGCTGTTCCTCCAATGTTGAATATCTTTTGGAGGCCATCGCTCTAGATACTGAAGACCTCTCCTTTTGCTCTGTGGAAATCACCAAAAGAAGGAACTTAGCAAGCTTTAATAAAACATGATTCTTGTTTTATACACGTCACCTCAAATGAGCCACAAATCATAAGTGACTGTTATTAGAATGCCTTATTCTTTATGCAAAATCAATGTAAACCTCAAATAAAATGTGAATGTGCCCTGGCCAACATTTGTGTTCTCTTTGGACCTCCATGGAAGCAGGTGAATCTAATGGTCTCATTAGGTTACAGTAGAACTACTAAACAACCGATCTGCACACACATCTGTTGAATTGTTGTCAACTGAAACAAACTGTCTGCCATCATAATGTAGTTGTTTTAATTGGTTATTTTGATGTATGGTTTGTTTATTTATAGCAATTTACAATGTAATGTGAACGTGGCCTCATTGTGCCAATAATAGAGTGTAATGAAGTGATATTGTTTTTACCTGAGAGAGTGTTGCTCCTGGTCCATGTTGACACATCAGCCTCCTCTTCCTGTTTAATCTGTGGAGGTTGTGGGTCCGTCTGGACCAAAATGGAGCTCATCCCCTCATGTTGTGGAGGCTGTGGGTCCTCCTGGACCAGACTGGAGCTCCTCTCCTCATGTTGTGGAGGTTGTGGTTCCTCCTGGACCAGACTGGAGCTCCTCTCCTCTTTAACAGAGAGACAGAAGGAGGAGAGAAGAGTTAGCATCAGCACAGAAACTAAATGTTTTTTTTGTTTTTTGTTTTTTTAGAGGAGCTCATCACTACATCTGGCTTTCTGTGTATGTCCCCGCATGTACGTCCGTACAGACCGCAAAGCCTGGCATTGAACACACAGGGTGTGATTTGTTATTATTGGATAATTTATAATGATGATTGCGACCGTCAGGTCGCAGTTACTATCAAAACCTCCACCTGCTGTCAGTCATTCAGTCTGTCTGTCCATCACACCATGAGGCCGATTCTTGCAAAACACATTTTTGGACACTGCTCCTACAGATTTGGCCCTAACATCATGCAAAGCGGTACACAGTGATCAGACAGACAGCGATCTGTGCAAGTGTGATAGAGGAGATAGGCCCAAGGAGATGGATCTACATTTGGCTAACACAAAGTTATTCAAGTTATTAGCCAAACAAATCTGTGCAAGTGCGTTTGCTGTCTCAGGTCCTGGGTGGTCTTCGGCCAGCGCCGAAGATGGATTATTATTTATGCATGTAGAGTAGGCTACATTATTTACCATTTATTGTGTAGCAATAAAACACACTGGCTTATAGTTTAATTATTGGAAACTAAAGAGCCTAAATGCAACAATAGGCTTGTCATTCATTCAGGATGGAAAATACATTTTGGGGAGAAGTGGAACTTAAAAGTCAGTTTAGCATGAGGGAGAAGGGATTACTAGATTATCTGGCTGGGCTACAAATAATTCATTCAGTTGACACACGCTGCACAACACAAGACTGTGCTGATTGCCTATGTCAAATCCCGGTCAAATCAGGGTCAACGAGCATCGTTAACCTATGTTACACAGCCTAGGATAGCTGGCAAATATGTGCAGTGTTGAAGATGTATGATCACGCATCCATCGCAACCATTTCTCTGGATCTAATGCAAGCAGTTGGGGGCCTAAAATCGTGGATTTGAACGTGTTGCTGTTGTCCTCTCCAATTGAACAGCCAAAGGTAGTAGTAGATCTCTATTTGAGATGTATTGATGATCAGTAATTAATCCGGTGGATGGAAATTTTGACCGGGGCTTCGTTGAGGCCTCCGATTAATTAATTCATTTTATTAAATATCCCGGACTAGATCGGGATAGGCACCCCGGAATACGTCGCGCCGCCGACAGTATAGATTGAGTTTTTTTTGGGGGGCTCTAAACTTTATTTTAAACCATTTTCAATGGAATAAATCGTCGGACCATCTAGCATCACTCGTTGGAAAGCGTAGGACGACCCAGGACCACCCACATCTCTACAAGCAGCTTAGGGTATGTAAAATAGCAAAAAAAATATTGTATTGAATTGAAAATATCCCGAACTTGTTCGGGATAGGCACAAGAAGGGTTAAACTGGTCTCAAGATAAACTATAACACTGGCATTCTAAATGAGGGTACAGATAGGGCAAGTTTGAGATCCCATAAAGTTCATTTGTGAACATTTTGGGGGTGGGGAAAATTATGTTGTTTTATTGATCAGAGATTAATTTTTCTGAGAATTAAACCACACTTTGGATGTGCGGAGTTCGACTTAAATAAAACAAAAGCTAACTAGAACAAAATAACAGTACAGTACAGTACCTACTCAACAAAGCAGGGCAGGCTTTACCACTGGGGCTTTGTGCAGTAATATGGGGTCAGGATTTAACATATACGGCTAGGCCTATATTCGTTTATCACTAAACTTCTTTGCCCTTTTTTAATATTTTGAAAAACATGTAAAAATACGTAAAATAGCCATCTTCATCGATACGTTGTTGTGAGCTTTGACAACACTGTCACACACACACACACAGAGAGAGAGAGAGAGAGAGAGAGAGAGAGAGAGAGCTCGTGTTGAATTTACAACCATGTGCACCAACCTGCAGTGATGCAGTCCATATCAAAATCAATGTCCAGCAGTCTGTTTTGTTTCTCCAGCAGAGTTTCTAGTGTCTCCATCTCTCTCTGGAAGAGGTTGCACATGAACTCTGCAGAAGCACCAAGGCGCTCCAAGACAAACACTCTGACATTAAGCTTCACACTACAAACATCAACACCACGCTGCTGTTTCTCCAAAACACACAATATCTCCTCTCCCACCGACGTCATGTGTTCATTTATCGACAGCCGTACAGACTCCATTTGACTCGTTTTACCTCCTTTGGGAGACATTTTCTGTTCCTACGGTAATATACTTATATAATCTATAAAGCTCTCTGTTCCTACTGTAATGTAATTATTGCGTAAAGAAACAATGAGACGAACAATAATCTCTGTTCCAACGCTGAGGATCACAATTCCACCATTACGCTGATAATAAGTAGTAACAGGCATTTACTTCCGGGTCAATGTGTTTCAAACATGCGCAGTGAAGGATAACGGCTCTGTTGCCTTTCGCCACCTGGTGGAAGAGGTGTAACTGTTGATTGATAGATAGATAGATAGATAGATAGATAGATATTTTTGGGATAGAATTGCCTCAGGTTTTATGGGTTAACACAATGTAATAAACGTTTACTTAAAAGATGGCATGCTTTTGCTGTGAATGTTGTTCAGAGATGAGACGTAATTGTTTTGACATGATGTCTTTTCTGAGAGCAAATCTTTTCTTGATAATGACATTTTGCACACATACGTTGGAATCGCACAATCAGACATATTTGTGGGGATCCATCTTTGCAACACGTTTTGTTAGGCGCTCAAGCTGTATTTTATGTTCATCGAGATGCAGAGCAGATACACACCTATTAGGCCTATGTGTATATCTGTGGTCCGTCCTAGCTCTGGTCCATCGCTTTCACCTCCCGCATTGCTCCCGGTGAAGCTCTGACAGACCCGTCGGGAAACGCATGGACTCGAGATTGTCGGCCCCGCCGAGCGCTCAATACTAGTGAAAATAAACAAAACCGTTTCACTACTCACCAAACCAAAGGTCGTTTTGCGCTGTTGAAAGTCTATTCTCTGCGGTGGTGAACCTCTCAGCACACCACCTACTCTGTTAAATACATTATTTTTGTCATGAAATAAAACGCACACACCTCAGGCCACCTAGCGGCCACCGCAGATACAATGGTTCACAACCCGGAAATAAGCGGCGGTCGAGTTGGATGCACTTTATTTCATGCCAAAAATAATGTATTTTACAGAGTAGGTGGGGTGCTGAGGGGTTCACCACCGCGGAGAATAGACTTTCAACAGCGCAAAACGACCTTTGGTTTGGTGAGTAGTGAAACGGTTTTGTTTATTTTCACGCATGGACTCGACAATCTCGAGTCCATGCGTTTCCCGACGGGTCTGTCAGAGCTTCACCGGGAGCAATGCGGGAGGTGAAAGCGATGGACCAGAGCTAGGTCCGTCCATGACCTAAAAATGGGAATTTATCTCGATGGAGTACCAGAGTAAATAGATTTTTGTTGTAAAGATGGATCCCTGCAGGTGATTGACTTGACAGATCATTTCAGTTGGTGTGTATGTAAAATGGGGTCAGTTATATGTATGGAAATTACGTCTAAAAATGGCTAGACACCCACCTGTGCTGCATCCCTGTTATTGCTCTGGCTGCCCCTCCCTGTTTCAACTGTGATTGATGATTAGTACCACCTTTGGCCTGAACTGCGCCCCCCCCCCAGAAATGGGACTTTGTGAGGATAGAAGGTGCTAGTGGGACCCCAAAAAAAGGTTTTAAAATAGGAAAAGTGAGATTTCATGGTGTATCACCTTTCAGTTAGTTCCCCAGCACCCCAGCAGAGAACATCTCAACCTCTGTGATGCCTAAGTTTACCTATATTTGTTGATTTAAGTTACGATGGGCTTGGCCATAAGTATTATTTGGCGTGTTTTCTTTTGGTTAGTTTAGCACTATTTACTTTGCTTTGGTAGATTATGGGAGTCTGGTGGGATGGTGGTCACATAGTGATTGGCTCACTAGACTCTTTTTAGTTTCTGGCCAGCCTATCTTTTTCTTTTGTTTGTAGGATTTAGTTAGGCCTCAGTTTTAGTTTTGCTGTCTCCTACCCTCATGACACTTATAGTCCTGTGAATAAAGAAACATAACTTTTGTCTTGAAACACAATGTAATTCATTTTGAGACCTGACTTTGTCTTATTATGTTATGGGTATTGGTGTTCGAGCCATGTTTAGAGGCCGTAACACTGGCTTGTCTGGATACGTCTTCTGAACGTCCAGACATCACACCTTTACTACATATTATAATGTTGTCTCTAACTTGTCTGTCTAACGTCTGGAAAAGACCCATAGAAAAACTTGCATTCTGGCTTTTCTGGGTAAGTCTTCTGGACGTACTGAAATCACACATTTTTGACATAATAGGCCTATAGACTACTTTTTGCTCACTGGGTTGGGTTTTGTAAAAGATTAATTCCCAGACAACTTGACAAAGAAACAAGATACTTTATTGACCCCAAAGGAGCTAATGTTGTAATATATTTATCCATTTCCTTTCACATTTTAAAGAACCACAACATACAGTACGTAATTCCATAATATGACCTTTTGACAGTTACATTTGTATTAATATTTATGTATCTTTGAAAAACCAGTATTACAAAAACATACACCACGTTCCAGAAGTTGTCTGCATTAATAAAAGTAAAACATAATAAAAAAGGTTGTAATCTTGTTTGAAATAACCAAACATGTCTATGGATGATGTCACTGTTAGGCAGGTTTCTGTCCACAGCCCACCGAGTGAGTGGACAGAAAGGGAGATAGGAATGATAGGCTGAACAATTGTGATGTGTTACTTTAACCCCTTAACAGTGTAATATACTTTGTTGTACAATGGTGGCAAAAACACATCACAGTGCATTGTGAGCTTGTAGATCTGCTACTCTTTCTATTTAATTTTGCTTCTTTAAATACTAGAGATGCACCGAAAATTCGGCCAGAAAAGACATTTCGGCTTTCAACTGAAATGATTTTAACACACAAAAATATTACCACATGTTTAGACATACAAAAATGGCATAATCTAATCGGTAAAACACTGTTGTGGGGAGACTTTGAGCGTCTGCGTCTCTCTCAGTAACAAGCTGCAATCTCTGTTGAGCCCACCTGCATTCCCTTTGTCAAGCTATTACATATTTCTGTAATTCATATTTTGTTCATTTGCAATAATTCAAAAGCATGGCATCTTTTGTTACTACACAATAGTAAGTAAATCATTTTACACAATAAATACAAATATGTTTAAAATAACTGACCTCAATATGGACCCATTATAGTGATTATTTCTTGCCATAATCATGTAGCTGTACAACAGAGGCACAGCCATAACAGCAAAGAAAACACGCACGCACGCACGCACGCACGCACTTGTTTGCTACATACTGAGGACATTACATAGACTTCCATTCATTTTTATGTAAGTCCTGTGGCCTTATCCTAACCTCTATCCCTAAACCTAACCCCTAACCGTAACCCTAAATTTAGTCCTCACTTTCCATTAATGTCCTCACTCTGTTGGTTAAAAACTGTCCTCACTCGGTAGTAATAACGGGTACACACACACACACACACACACACACACACACACACACACACACACACACATTATTTTCCACACAGATGACATTTTCTTTTAAATTATCATTTCTCTTAACGCCCCACAGCTATTAATCTCATGTGTTACATCACAACTTTTATTTAACTACATTGCAAAAGTAGCATACTTCTCATGTTAAGTACTTAATGTCTGTGCAACAACTGTAAACAAAAACAAAAGAAAATAAAGCTTTGGCTATTAAAATAGAAGACCTATTTGACTGTGTAGAAACCCTTGATGCATTAACAATCATCAACGAGTTTCAGCCGGTCCCAGACACACAGACCTACCCTTGAAGTCATAACGCACAGTCCTAAATCATACAAGTGTCTGATATACTTTATTAACTCAGAATGATGCTATGAAAAAAACATACGTTGTTTCTTTTTAACTAACATATCCTGTGAATATGAATCTATATGCATTTGGACCAAAGTGTTTGCCACAAACTACAACTAAAGGTCTCCCCCACCGGTATGAGTCCTCATGTGTCTTTCTAGATCACGTTTGTCACAAAAGCCTTTGCTACAAACTGTACAAGTAAACGGCTTTGCTCCTGTATGAGTCATCATGTGTGCTTTTAGATGTACCTTTTTAATAGAGCAGTGGCCACAAACTTCACAAGTAAATGGCCTTTCCCCTGTATGAGTCCTCATGTGTGTGTTTAGATGACCTTTCTCAACAAAGCCTTTTCCACAAACTGTACAAGTAAATGGCCTTTCCCTTGTATGAGTCATCATGTGTCTTTTTAGACAGACGTTGTCACGAAAACCGTTGTTACAAACTGTACAAGTAAACGGCTTTGCTCCTGTATGAGTCATCATGTGTGCTTTTAGATGTACCTTTTTAATAGAGCAGTGGCCACAAACTTCACAAGTAAATGGCCTTTCCCCTGTATGAGTCCTCATGTGTGTGTTTAGATGACCTTTCTCAACAAAGCCTTTTCCACAAACTGTACAAGTAAATGGCTTTTCTCCTGTATGGGTCCTCATGTGTGTTTTCAGATTACCCTTCTCACTAAAGCCTTTTCTACAAACTGTACAACTAAATGGCTTCTCCCCTGTATGAGTCCTCATGTGTGATTTTAGATTAATCAATTGACTAAAGCCTTTTCTACAAACTTCACAAATAAAGGGCTTTTCCCCTGTATGAGTCCTCATGTGCGTCTCCAGCTTTCCCTTTACATGAAACAATTTTTCACAGACTGTACAACTAAAAGCTTTCACCCCATGCAGAGTTGCACAGGGAAGAGTTTCTTTTGAAGATTTCAAGTCCTGGGACAGCTTGTTGCTGAAAGGCATCCTCTGTCCTTCCACATGTTGTGTCTTGTGTGACTTGACTGTGTTTAAAGGTGACTGATCTACACTGGGTTCCCACTCATCACTGTCTTCAGTGATGTCAGATTCATAACAATGTGTAGGGAGGAGCTGGTCACCACTAGTTGGATGTGATGGTACCCAGTACTCTATATAAGCTTGTGTTTTAATTTGTTCAGTTGAGGTGCTGGCTACAGGCTCTGTGTCTCTGTTTTCACCTCCATAATCTTCACTTTTCACTGTTTGTAGTGTCAGCATCGGTAGATCAGCCTCTTCTGGTCTTTGAAGTAGCTCCACCTGTTCCTCTTTAATGTGTGGAGGTTTTGGTTCCTCCTGGACCAGACTAAGGCTCCTCTCCTTTTCAGGAAAAACCTCCTCTTTACACACAGGGAGGTGCAAGGCATCTAGGAAAAGGTTAAAATGAGATGTTTAATGAGAAGCTAGTTCACTCACATCCACTTCAGTGCCAAGGTTGCAGTTCTCAACATATTGCGCTCTCAATTTCCCGATGAAGATCTGACTGATGGAAACCTTTTTCTTTTTCTTTTAATTGAACCCTACTCCGATTACATGACATGCATGACTTCAATAATAAGGACTTTTATTTGACATGAATAAGGACTTTTATAATAGGTAGGATAAGTGATATTATGCGGTTAAAATAAGTGTTAAATAGCTCTATATTCTGTTAGTACACGTTGCTATTAGTGTATTTGTTCAGTAACAGGAGTCCCCAGTCCCAGACTCCAGCTCTTTATTACTCAGAAAATGTGAAATTAGAAAAAAGATCAGGATACCAATTTTATCCAATCAGGACAGAGATTTTTCACCTAATTGAAAATGTATTTTGTGTTTATTAAAGAGCTGGAGAGACAGGGAGACACCTGTTACTGACACTTTTAATGTAATTAATGTGATAGGTGATTCCAATCAAAAGGTAAATTCACCGATCCGATCAATAGCGTATTAGGCATGTAGTAGTCAAGGATGCTTTATGGTCAGGTCACACTCTGGATCCGAAGGTGAAGGTATACTGCTGCATACCATCCTCATGCTGTGCTGTTCTGCTATAGTGCATGGTCCTGCACAAGATCCCTTGTCCGCCGTGGCTTGTGATTGGCTCAACCGGAGGTAGGTACTACCTGATAGCGGGCACCCAGCCCTGGCTATAATCGTAACGGTGAGATGGAATTCAAAGGCCTGGACGAACAGCCATTCAGCATGGTGGAAGACATTGGATTTCAACGACTATTCGCTTACGTTGAGCGAGTAGTATGTTCTCCCAGGGAGTCAATACTTTGCTGATGTCGGCGTTGCTCTACCAGCGTTACACCAGGATATGCACACACAAAGCACACACTGTGCTGTCAAACTTGAAAATTACATGGGACTGATGTCCGAACTCCAGATATCGCTAGCAAAGCTTATTGGTGATATGTCTTCTTAAACAGTGTAATAAAGGTGCCTCTGAACTAATGATGTGATATAGATTTTTGACCTTCGATACGATAGGCTATACGATATGGCAGCATCTAAAATTGAGATCCATATTTAGATTCTATATTGATAAGATTCAGATATGGATTGATACGATACAGCACATATTTTAAAGAGGTGGTGCCATAGTAAATGACATAATATACTCATGATCCCCTCCCCTTTTACCATTCACCCAACACTGTGGGTGTGGCTAACTTCAGCTGGGTCACCACCCACCTGACAACTAGGCATACCTAATGAACTGGTGGGTGTGGCCACACAATAACACAATTTTAACTCTTTCTGTACACTTTTTTTGAAAAAGTCTTCATCCTAGTATAATCACAATACATGTTTTAGGGTAGAAAAATATCATAATGGCACTGCATCTTTAAGTCTCTCTATGCAGCATGATATATATGGCAGCCAGCACACTTTTATATATTTACTATTTAATTCAGATTTTTTTAAATTATTTATGAAAATAGCCGATCTACAAGCCCGCCTTTCCAGCATGACAGGTGAGAGCATGTAGATCTGCTCCCTTATGATTCCCTGTTGTGTGATCACGTAGCTTCTTCATTCTGGAGCAGAGGTGCTGAATAGAAGTACTTGAGCGGATTCATTGAATGGAGAAACAGAAGTAGGCTATATACTGTATCTTTTTTTTTAGTCATCACTTTCTCAACACTTTTACCTCATTGGCTAAGGCCAACCAATGAGGGCTCAATGCCCTCTCAGAATATGGCATCTAAACAACTAGAACTACGCAATATATGGGATCTAACCATCTAACCATGGCAATTCGATACTTTGTTCGGCCACTGTATATATCTCTATGGTAAATCTGTGGCGCTTTTCCTCACTCCAGCCAATCAAAGGGCTAGCGTACACTTTTCTCACACACACACACACACACACACACACACACACACACACACACACACACACACACACACATATTTATATATATAATTATTATTAATAATTATTATTATAATAGTTTTGGTTGGAAACACCATCATTATGATGAAATATGAATCCAGCACAGGCATTGACACTAAGGCTTGCCCACCTGCCCCGGCAGGTAAATAAAACTTTGGGGCAGGTGAAGTTTGCTTTCAGGTTGCCCGACTGGGCAATTGCTCATTTGAGAGGGGACACGACCGTCTATAAACAACACAAGATATCTGTCTAAACACCTGAACGTGGCCATAAAAAAATATATAAAATGACAAAGTGTGAAACCATAGCAATCATAACTACCTAGGTATTTGGATTTGGAGGTATTGAGGTATGATTACAAATTGTTATTGAGTTAAATTGAGTGGTAATTAAAATCTTATCTATCATTATAATGGACGATTTACTTTTGGGGCAAGTGTACATGACCTTTGGGCAAGTAGAACATGACCTGTACTTGCCCGACGGGCAAGTGCCTCTTAGACCTTAGTGTCAACCCCTGCAGCATTTAAAAGGCAGGAATAACCTAGCCGCAAATTGCAACACTAGATTTTTTTATAATGGGATGAATCTAGGGTTGCAATACCTCCCATAGGCAGCCGATGCATGAAAACAGTTTTTTGCTAACTGATTGTATTAAACGACTTCAAACTCACCAATATTGTAGCTCTATGGAAAGCTTGGAATTTACTCTTGCTAACTGCAAAGTGTTTGTTTCTGAAAAATCCACCGAAGAATTGTTATGATTTATTTTCTGTCAAGAAATCCGAGCAGACATGGTTTATTTTCTAAGTGCTGAACTTCGGAAGCGCTCGTCTTCCATAACGCCATGTACCGCTGCCTCCTGCATAATGTGACATTTAGAACCAGGTGGTCACAGGACCGTTGAGGGATTTTCCACGAGCGCTTCCAAACTCCAGGACTTAGAAAAAATGATCACCTGGACCAAATTTCTTGGATAGAAAGTAGCTCCTAACATGTCTACTGTGGATTTTTCTGAAACAAACACTTTGCAGTTAGCAAGAGTAAATTCCAAGCTTTCCATAGAGCTACAATATTGGTGAGTTTGAAGTCGTTTAATACAATCAGTTAGCAAAAAACTGTTTTCATGCATCGGCTGCTTATGGGAGGTATTGCAACCCTAGATTCATCCCATTATAAAACTAGACCAGGTCAACCTGGTTGTGCCAGACCCCCTGTCTGTCATCATCATTTATGACATCATACCTTTTGTAGGCATGTCATCATCATGTCATCATCATCATATATACCCTTTATATAGAAAACCCGGACCGACAGACATTTGCTTATGTAGGCCATACCCATTTCATGGGTCTGGCAAAAATCTAGTGTTGCAATTTGCGGCTAGGAATAACCTAACAAGTAGGAGCACACACAGCTCATGTTGAAACGTAATAACCATGTGTTTACCAACCTGCAGTGTTCGGATGGATGTCCATATCAACATCAATGTCCAGCAGTTTGTTTTGTGTCTCCAGCAGAGTTTCTAGTGTCTCCATCTCGCTCTGGAAGAGGTTGCACATGAACTGAGCAGCCAAACTGAGGCGCTCCAACACAAACACTCTGACATTAAGCTTCACACTACAAACATCAACGCCACGCTGTTGTTCCTCCAAAACACACAATATCTCCTCTCCCACAGACGTCATGTGTTCATTTATCGACAGCCGTACAGACTCCATTTGACCTCCTTTATGAGACATCTTCACCAAGCTCGCTGCTGTTCCTACTGTAATATACTTATATAATGTGTAAAGCGCTCTGTTCCTACTGTAATAGACTGTAACGTTTCGCGCACCGAGCTGGAATCAAACCCCAGTCTCTCCAGCTTGGCAGACGGCAGGTAAAAGGCAATGCCAAGAGGAGTGTAGTTACGGATGGAACTTTTGCGGGGTCGCTACAATACTTATATAATATTTAAAGCTCTCTGTTCCTATTGTAATATACTTAGTGTGTAATGGTACAAAAAACAACAATACCACCGTTACGGTGTCAAAACAACACACATTTACTTCCGGTTCAAAGTGTTTCAAGCGTGCGCAGAAGGACCCAGACACTGTTGTCTTGCGGTTTGCTTTCGCCGCCTGGTGGAGGAGGTGTGTAACTGTTACTCAGTTGAAATCAGATTGTATGCCTATTACTCTACGCTTCTGTCTGTTCTGTTTCCAAACAGTTTCCTTCCTCGGCTGATTAGACTAGGGTATTTAAACAAACCATGATTGTTTACAATTAGGCCTACTTATATTTTGACCATTAAATAACATTCTCCATTCATAACAACTTCTCTATTTGGTGTACTACAATACATGCAGAAAATGTTTTTTTCTTATCCCACGATTTTGTAACCCATTTTTCACCCAGTGCCAATTGCCTAAACAAATCCTGGGCGCTGCTCTCCCTCTGCCAACCTGGGGAGGGCCCCGAACTGAGCTCATGCTTCCTCCAGACCAGAGCGATATATAAGAGAGTGGCGTCACGCTTTGAACTCGCCGCAGACCGGAAGTGGCTTCGCATGGAGCCGTTCTCATTCCTAGCGAGCCTCTGCCCCGTCCGCCCCCATTCTAGCCGAGGCATTTAAAATCGCTGGAAGTAGACCAAATCACGTCTTTTTCACCATTGTAACGCATTCACGGGCCTCACTAAGGTAGAAAACATTATTAAAAGAGTGAAAAAGACGTAATTTAGTCTACTTACCAGCGAGTGACAAAATGAATGGGGGCGGACGGGGCAGAGGCTCGCTAGGAATGAGAACAGGCTCCAGTAAGCTAGGCTAAGTTAGCTTCCCACCATAGAGTAAATAGGCTTTCCACGCTTACTATGGGAGTCGACGTAAGTGACGTAACTCTCTCTTCTACAACTCTGCTCCAGACAACAAGCATTATAACAGTGATTGTATTACACCAGTACCTGTGACCTCACACATGGGCGCGTGCACACACCCACCTGGGTGACAGCAGACTGCTGGGCGAGCGCTGGGCTCACCGTTTGTCAGCCTTCTGATTGGTCCCTGAGACTCCCTGACTGGCCAACCAGAAAAATACATTCACTTTTTGCAAGCGGGGGTGGAGTTCTGCAGTCGGAGAAAGTGGGAGCCGTCTTTCACCGGCTGTCCGCACTGCGGAGCACGGCCAGGCCGCTCGCGACCATAGCGTTTGCGATCATTGTAATGAATAAGCTTCAACAGACTAGTTCACATGGACCTTATCAATGGTCTAACTTGTTACGTTTGGGTACATATATTTTAAATGGGCAGAATTACGAAAAGCCAGCCTATTATGTGAGGAGAACATGGAGGAGATCAGATTATAGTTCTCCTCTTCCTACCCAAGATGCAATGCGCGATTTCTATTCTCTCTCTGATCCAGAGGATTAAACTAATTAAAACATATATTTTCGGGGGAAAATTACTGTTTTGCTATGTAATTACTGTACCTTTTTCTTCCCTTTTTATTAATATCACGTAGATGTGGTTTTTTTGGTACTTTATATAGCTGTAATGAGGCTATGAAGGAAAAAAAATCCCATCCACTTCCACTATAAAAGAATCTGCAATAGTGATTCTGTCCCACTGGGATTAAACAAATTAAAACATATATTTTCGGGGAAAACCCCTGTTTTGCAATGTAACTACTGTACCTTTGTCTTCCCTTTTTATTAATATCACCTAGATGTTTTTCCTTTGGTACTTTAAATTGCAATAATGAGGCTATGAAAGAAAAAAAAAATCCCATTCACTGCCACTATAAAAACAATCTGCCCAGGGTTAATGTCCCATCATAGTAACAGGGCAGAATGGGGCGGGATTTGCAAAAGCCTGGCAAGGGATCAACTTTATTGACCAAAACAATGCACAGACCTGGTTGGTTGTTTAAGTTAGACAAAATGTGGCCATATTTTCCCAAATATGGACTGACGTCTGACATCTTGACGTCACCACACAATACGCAATATGCCCAGATATGGGCTCTGTCCATATTAGGGCATTCCGAGATATGGGCTTAATATTGATGACATCAGGGATCTCCATATCGCCATAAAAGGGATTGTATTAGTGTGGTTGCCCTAACAGGGCATCGTCTGGTAATGCCCATAAATGGACTTAATATTGACGTTTTCGGGCAGGGTAGGGCTTAAAATGTACGCTAATTATTAAGGCTAGACAGGGCCTCGGCCCGGCCCAGTTAGTTAGTAAATTTTCGGGCCGTTCAGAACGCTGAGCTGGTCGAGTCATCTTTGTGATGTCAGAACAGGTCAGCTATGTCCTTCTGCTGATCCAGCAAGGATGGAGGTTGTGCTGCTATACGAGCATTGTCGGGATCCCCGACAAAGCCCAGGCCAGCTTGATCGCCTCCTATGGGATCACCCCATGCTCTTGGCCTTTCAGGACACAGATGAGGCTAGGGGCCTTCACACAGTGAACCAGGGGGTCCTGGAGTTCCTCACTAGAGAAAGGACTACATCCGGCATGGGATTCTCAGGCAGATGGTGAACAGATTGCTAGTACCATCAGAGACCCATTAGGGAAAAATCTGCTTTTGGCTGCATTTTCATTTGTGCGTATTGCTCTGCCCACCTCAGCGCCTCTGTGATGTTGTCACAAGTGCCTGTTCCCTTGGCAACCAGGGCGGAACCCCCCGCATTCCCGCCCAGGTGATGACAAACAGCCAGCGCCCAATCACTGGCTGAGAGAGAAGCCCCGCCCTTAGGTACCTGACAGGCACACAGAACCTTCCCAGAATGCCGTTGATGAGCGAGCAGCATGACCAGGCAGCCTGGAACCCTGTCACTGAGATGGTTCACTGTTTTCATGACCATTGATATGGAGTCAGTATCAACACAGTCCACCAACACCGCTTTATCTCTGCTCTTCTGCAGCAAGAGCTGTGCTTTATCTGCAGCCTCTTTGTTCTCCAGTTTTCTAATAGCAGTGTTGAATCTCCTCTGGAGAGACTTGAGTTGATTCTGGAGTTCTCTCTTTAGCCACTGGGGGGCAGCAGTGCTGTCCACCGCATCCATCAGAAGCCCCGCCTCCTTGGCCAAGCTTTGTGTGGAGTGGATGCAGGAAGGGGCGGAGTCAGACACTCTATCCGAAAGAGACTCCACATCCTGGGACAACTTTTCACCCGCCTCCCTGGCCTGTCTAGCTTGTTGTCCAGTAACAGCTACTATTCTACTGATTCCTTTAACTATCTGTCTCTCTGACACAATCACCAGGTCCTGGATCGCCCCTGTTGACAACAGATGAGTCCCACAGCAGAGTTCTACAGATGTTTGTCTGTCCGTCTGTCCATCCAACAGCTCTGAAACCTCGACACCTACAGACACGACCCGGACCGGATCAGGATAAACCTGGTCTACGATTCTAAGTCCTGGGATGGTTCTGGCCCGGTCCAGTGGAATCTCCAGGGTGTAAACAGGCAGGTTGGACCTGATGATGTTTTGAATGGAACGCTCCAAGTCCTGCAGCTGAGACACACTCAGAGAACCTTTGACAGTGCAGTCGAAGCGCAGTCTGTCTGCAGTCACACTGGAGCCTCGTTGCTCAAACTTCTCTCCCAGCAGCTGCCGGAGGCTGTGGTTTAGCAAGTGGGTGGCTGTGTGCTTCAACATGCACGACACCCTGTGAGCCTGGTCCAGATGTAGAAGCAGCTGGTCTCCTGTCCGCAGAGGAGCAGCTGGTATCACCTGATGTACAACATACCCCCCCACCTGGTCTACTGACTCCACTGCAAACAATACATCCTGCAGTGCGTCTGTGGTGAAGTAACCCTGGTCATGTGTCTGCCCCCCCTGCTCGGAGTAGAAGATGGTTCGGTCCAGGATTAGGCCACACCTCTCCCCCTCTGTTACCTCCTCCACCAGGCCACGCCCACTGCAAAGAGCCAGCACAGTGGCCGTGCACAAAGCAAACACATATCTGCCCTGGGTGTCCAGGCTGTAGTTGTATTTGGGGCTGTCGTCTGTGTACGGGACACCCTGCTTCTGCAGGAGAGCCAGGCTGTGGACGTCCAGCTTCACCCCAGTGTCCTCTGGACACTCCCGAGACAAGGACAAGCACTTCTCTCTCTCTGCCAGCAGGTCCATCTCTTCCTGGTTGAGTGTGGCTCCTCTCTCCTCCAGCATGAGATGCACCAGGTCCAGAGGAAAGCCCAGGTTCCTGAACAGAGACCAGGCCACCGGCGCTGGGAAGAAGCCATCTGGGGTTTGCTTCTTGTTCAGAGTGCTGTCAATCACCCTGCGTCCCTGCTGGAGGGTGCTGAGGAACTGCACCTCGTTGTCATTAATGATGTCCATGATCCTGTGTTTCTCTCTGTGTAATTCAGGATAGGTGTTTCCCAAGATGTCAGCTACAGAAGGTACCAGGCTCGACAGTGATCCCGGTGGAGCCTGCAGAACCTCAGCACAGAACCGAACTGCTCTCCTCAAAATCCTTCTGAGAACCAGCTCTGGTCCTGACATTCCAGGGTAAACTCCGTCCGCAATGCAGACAGACAGGGTTCGAGCATGATCAGCGACCACGCGGTATGCCATGTCAACACTGCCCTGGTCTTCCGCTCCTATCCTGCCCTGATAACCACCCACTCTGGACACCTGTCCCATAGTGTCCATCAGGGGAGTGAACAGGTCGGTGTCGTAGTTGGAGCGTCTTCCCTGCAGTATGGTCACCAGTCTCTCCAGTCCCATTCCAGTGTCCACACTGCACTGGGGCAGGGGCCACAAGCTCTGGTCTGCTTCCCTGTTGTACTGCATGAATACCAGGTTCCAGATCTCGACCACATCAGGGTCGTCGGCATTAATGAGCCACGCAGCATTGCGTCCTCCGACGTGGTCGAAATGGATCTCGGTGCAGGGGCCGCAGGGGCCTGTGTCCCCCATCTCCCAGAAGTTCTCCTTCAGTCCGAACGGCAGCACGTGCTCTGATGGAACTCCAATGTCCAACCAGATGTGTCTGGTCTCCTCGTCCGCTGGGAGTCCGACTGCAGAGTCTCCGCCGAAATATGTCACGTACAGTCTTTCTGGAGGTATCCCATAATGCTCTGTGAGCAGACACCACGCCATGGAGCACGCCTCCTCCTTGAAGTAGTCTCCGTTGAAGGACCAGTTCCCCAGCATCTCAAAGAAGGTGTGATGATAGACATCTCGTCCCACATCGTCCAGGTCGTTGTGTTTGCCTCCGGCCCGCACGCACTTCTGACTGTTGACCGCCCTGCGGTACCCCGCCATCTCACTGCGGGGGTCCAACGTGCCCAGGAGGAGGGGCTTAAACTGGTTCATGCCAGCATTGACAAACAGCAGGCTGGGGTCTCCTCGGGGTCTCACCGGCGAGGAGGGGACGAAGGTGTGCTGATGCTGCTGCTGGTAGAACTCCATGAAGGTTCTCCTGACCTTCTGAGACCCCCACACCTCTCCAGGGAACCCTGGGGCCTCCTTCTGGGAGGAGTAGGACTGCAGTGGGACATGGTGCTGACTGAACCACTGCCTCCAGAGAAGAGCCCCCCGCCAGGAGGAACCACTAGTAGAAGCACGTCCAGATGCTGCTAACAGTCTCACTAACATCATAGAAGATCTCATCTCCTGATTGGGACCTGGGCTATAACCTCTCCTGTCATTCCCATATGTCCTCTGTGCTGATTGATTAATCACATTCATCAGTTGTTGTTGGTCATCAGACCACCTCTGCGCACGAAGCATTGCACCCACCTGACTCCCCCGGTCTTCATACAGCACATTTGAAACACAGAATCTAAGTACTCAAGGGGCAACAATGAAAAAGGGCACGGCCATAGTGGGGCCTTCAGGAGCATTGTTTGCCATATTAGGTGTGTGATGGCCTGGTGGGCCCCCATATATGGTCACTGTTTGGAACCTAAGTTCTGAACCTGAATCTGAACTTGGCGTAGTTGGCAAGACTCTGATACTCAGCTGGTGTCTGCAGCTGCAGCAGGCCAGCAGCACCAGTAATGCTACTCTGAAATCTTAAGCAGACATAAACAATAATGGCAAATAATGGCGGGATCACTTTTCTGATTGTTTTTTCAGCCCTGGATCTAGTTTCTCTATTTCTATGTCTACAACTGGTGCAAGCGAGGGAGAAACTTCAGCCTCGTTCATTGGAATGGCTGCGCCCGTAAGGCTGATATTCTTTTCATGACTCCATGAGAGATACGCCTGTCTTTTACAAAAGATTGTGGTTGGAAATAATCAGGGGGCCAGTTATCCAGATTTAACATGAAACAAAGCCGGAGGTTCCGGAACTAAAGGATCCTACGATTGGCCGCTAGTGTCTGTTTTCCCCCCCGGCTGGTATGAAAAGCAATATGTTCTCCATTGGACCCCATTCATTTATTCCTATGTATGTGATTTTCTTACCTTAATAAACATTTTCACAAATACTTTATGGTTCCTGTCGCTAGTTTAAAGTCTCTTTCAATTATAGGCCAGTCAATCTAAGCTAAAAAAGGGGCCTGACCCAAAAGAAATTGCAATAGTAATCATTCAGGGTTTTTTATGATCCTTAGGGTCATCCAAAACACATGTTAAAAATCTTCCAAAATATTCTTAGTGGATCAAGGTAAATTCAGGGGATTCAAGTTTGGGTCCCTTCACTTACTATACAGGAAAAAAGACCCCCCAAAAAATCTTCTTTAAGTAGCATGTGAGGGGTCTAACTAGGGGGTTTTCATAATTCTGAATCCATTGCAAGCATTTGTTTTGCATGAAAAACATTCCTCGGGCCAAAAACTGACCCACAACACGATGGTATAGTGATGGTTTAGTGATGAGTCATCACTTTTCACTCTTTGTGGGGTCCATTTTTTGCCAGAGGAATGTTTTTCGTGCAAACAAATGCTTGCAATGGATTCAGAAGCATGAAAACCCCCTAGTTAGACCCCTCACATGCTACTTAAAGAAGATTTTTTGGGGAGTCTTTTTTTCCTATATATAGTAAGTGAAGGGACCCAAACTTGAACCAACTGACTTGATCCACTAAGAATATTTTGAAAGATTTTTAACATGTGTTTTGGATGACCCTAAGGATCATAAAAAACCTTGAACCATTACTATTGCAATTTCTTTTGGGTCAAACCTCAGATTGACTGGGCTCATATGTGTTTTGTGAAAATATGGTCCCATTTATTTTATAATTGATGTTAAAGCTGGGTATGCTCATAAACTGTAGAAAATAGGACCTGCCGCCCTCCTTCTTCGCCTTAACACATTCTTCCAAGTATCCCTGCGGTTGCATGTGACCGTTGGCAGCCAATAGCCTTCCTTGGGTACCATTAATACAATGATGGTCGACACCCATACGAGGGCGAAAAAGCTTCATTTTCGCTCTGATAGAAACTAATGGGTCATGTGACCGTTTCCACCATCCATATCTTTTACTATCTATGGAAATAATGGATGGATATTTTTCTATAAAATCGCAAAGGTAAGTTACATTGACGGCAGGGAACAGACTATAAAACATCCTTAATGAAACAGTAAAAGAGTTAAGTTGAACAAAAATGTGGACACATAATTTTCCCAAATATGATATGACTGACGTCTGACATCATAGATGTCTTATGTTATAGACCATGAGACTCAATATGTCCATATGGGCAAATTGGGCATTCCAAGCTATGGGCTTAATATCGATGACATTAGGGATCTCCATACTACAAGGTTAAACTGACATAATATGTCCATATATGGGCATTCTATGGGCTTAATATTGACAACTTAAAAGGGATTCTATGGTATGGGCATTCCCAGATATGGGCTTTAATATTGATCAAAGGCATCAAAGGGATTCTATAGTGTTGTTGCCTTAACAGGGCATCATTTGGGAATCAGTTATAGAGGTCAGCTCCATATGTGGAGATCTAAGTGATGATCCAGTCGTCTCCATGTATGGATATCCAGGGTTTGACCTTTGATGAGGTCAGCATTGTGATCTTCATATTAGAGCCCGACCGATATATCGGTCAATTCGATATATCGGTCGTTTTGGAGCAATCGGAAGGGTATCGAACATCGGTGAATTATTCCACCGATATCCGATATATTAATTGTATAATAAATAAATAGATAAAAGACACATATTAATTCATAAACGAGACAAAACACAGCAGAACCCCCAAATTAAAAGAGTATTATTATCCAACAAGCAATAGAAATTGATAACTGCGACCAAACTCAAAGTTTTGACAAAAATGCAATAATCTGACCATTTATCCGAGGGGCGAGCAGTCAATTAAATGATCTTAAATGAATAAAAAAAGGTGCTCTAGCACTCTCCAACATCGGATATCGGTATCGGTCGAAAAAATGGTATCGGTCGGGCTTTACTTCATATATGGATATCCAGGTGATGATAATCAACAGTCTTGATTTGCAAATGAATTCTGTCTAGGCCACATGGAGCGTCCATACATGGGCATTGCCAAGTATGGGGTTAATATTGATGACATCAGGTATCTCCATATTGACAGAACAGGCTGCCTTGTCAATTTGATGTCACAGCAATGTGATGTCACAACAGGACAGCTGTTTTATTTGTTAATGAATAGTTAATATGTGGCGGAGCAAGCACTGCACAGATAGCAAATCTGTACACAGTAATGTTGCAACCTATATCGTGGTCCAATCCAGTTACTGTAGCCCTTCTTTTGAATCCTTTTGGGGATGTTAACATTGTCATCTGCCCATTTGTCAATTTGGTCAAAAGAAATTGGTTGAACAGAACTCATATTTTGGGACCATCGCTCAATTGTTTAGTTCAGAAACCTGCATACCAGTAACATCATCAAAGGGAATCCAAGCTAACAGAAACCATATTGTTTCCTTCCTGGATAGTTAGCTGCAATAGAGGCCATTGTCCTCGCATTAATACAAATAAATACATATGTATTATCTTAGGTATTTGTTGATTGCATACTTTATTAAAGAAACAATATAAACAGCAAGTACATACAGTAAAACACTTGGACTAAAAGCATAACACAAAAACATCCTGGGGACTTCCATTGCGGTCCTATTTATTTAATTCCTCAACATTGCATTCAGTTTTAACACATTGATAAATAGCCTACATACAGGAATACATATACTATACAGGAATACATATAGCTATTTTTACAGAGGAGGGGAAAGGGAGAAAATGGGAGACTGTGTATGTCCCCTCATTTCTAGGAGAATTGATATCTATCTTCACTTGTGATTTTCAGACTTTTTGTTGTGTTTTTTTGGGGGGTACCAGATCAACACGTCTGCTGTTGTGCCTGTGGGTGTCACTGACTCTGGAGAAGTAGTTGGACAGGTGTGTGGGCACTGGTCCTTCCCCTCGGTGAGTATTATAAATACCAATCCCATTGATATTTGCTGAACCCCGTCTTCTTGAGTGTTAGAGCACCAAAAGGTGCAAGCATAATCAAGATGACATGGGTCCAGCAAAACTCTTTAGTGCACTCTTGTTGACAAGAGGCCATCCTGTCCCAAAATATCTCACCTGTCAGTTTGTAACATTTAGATCAAATGCTTATCATGAACTGCAACTAAAGGTTTTCCGCCTGTATGAATCCTCATGTGTATTTTGAGAAAATGTGCATGACAACCTGAACAAGTAAATGGCTTTACCCTGTATGAGTCCTCAAGTGTGATTTTAGAACATGAGCGTGACCAAAGCCTTTGCCGCAAACTGTACAAGTAAATGGCTTTTCTTTTGTATGAGACCTCATGTGCGTCTTCAGATTTCCCTTTAGACTAAACGCTTTGCTACAAACTAAACAGGTAAATGTTTTTTCCCCTGTATGAGTCCTCATGTGTATTTTTAGATTAGACTTTTGAGTATAGCTGTGGCCACACACTGTACAAGTGAATGGCTTGTCCCCTGTATGAGTCCTCATGTGTTTTTTTAAGTCAACATTTCGACAAAAGCCTTTGCTACAAACATCACACATAAATGGCCTTTCCCCTGTATGACTCCTCATGTGTATTTTTAGATGACCCTTTTGAATACAGCCGTAGCCACAGATTGTACAAGTAAAGGATTTTTCTCCTGTATGGGTTTCTCCCGTGTGGGTCTTCGCGTGTGTTTTTAGAACATGGGCGTGACCAAAGCCTCTGTGACAAACTGTACAAGTAAATGGCTTTTCTTTTGTATGAGACCTCATGTGCTTCGTCAGATTTCCCTTTAGATTAAACGCTTTGCTACAAACCAAACATGTAAATGGTTTTTCCCCTGTATGAGTCCTCATGTGTGATTTTAGGTAAGCCTTTTGAATATAGCCGATGCCACACACTTCACAAGTGAATGGCCTTTCTCCCGTATGAGTTCTCATGTGTAATTTTAGATGAGCCTTTTGAATGCAACCGTGGCCACAGGCTGTACAAGTAAAGGGCTTTTCCCCTGTATGGGTCTTCATGTGGGTTTTTAGAGTACTCGATTCAACAAAGGCTTTACTACAAATTTCACAAGTAAAGGGCCTTTCTCCTGTATGAGTCCTCATGTGGGTTTTTAGATTATTCAAGTATCTAAAGCATTTACTGCAAACGTCACAAATATATGGCTTTTCTCCTGTATGAGTCCTCATGTGTTTTTTCAGATGATACATGTATCTAAAGCCTTTGCTACACACTTCACAGATAAAGGGTCTTCCTCCTGTATGAATCCTCATGTGTGTCTTCAGATTAGTCTCACGGTTAAACGTTTTACAACAGACTGTACAACTATAACTTCTCTGTCCTTCCACATGTTGTGTCTTGCTTGACTTTTGTGTGTTCATAGGTGACTGATCTACACTGGGCTCCCACTCATCACTGTCTTCAGTGATGTCAGATTCAGAACAATGTGACGAGAGGAGCTGTTCATCACTAGTTGGATGTGATGTTTCACAGCTCTCTTCATCAGCTTCTATTTTAATGTGTTCAGTTGAGGTGCTGGCAACAGGCTGGCTCCTGGCTGAAGAACTCATCTTCATCTGCAGACTGGACTCCACACACCGGTCTGGAATGAAGGAATATAATAAGGAATTTAACAATAAGAACGTTGATGTTACATGAATAAAAGCTATATATATATATATATATATATATATATATATATATATATATATATATATATATATATGTCACGGTTAGATAGAGAAACTGTTAGATCGAGAAACGGAGCGCTCGTCGTGCGGCGCGGGGCGGAACAAGCGGTCGCTTTGAGCCACAACAACGTAGCGTCGGCAGGAATGATAGCGCCTCACCCCACGGAGGTTAGGGTTAGGGTTAGGCATAGTTTTACTGAGGTTAAGGTTAGGGTTAGGGTTAGGGTTAGAGTAAGGCATAGTAAGCTAATGGCTAAACACTGCCGAGCTAGGCTAGTAAATAAACGAAAGAGAGTCGCAAACGAGTGACGTCAGCGCCTACACTAGTGAATGGCTGTTGTCGCCATCTTTTGGTGTTTGGTGTGTGGTGAACGACAAAACAAGCGCTCTTACCAGGATCTGACTGAGTTACCCAAACTGACTGTAACATATATAATCAAGATGATTATGGTGTTGTGACGTTGGATGGTGCTGTTGCTAGCCTTGGTAGACAAATCCTACTTAGGCTTCTAAGTGGGCACCGGCGTCTGGCGGCAAACCTAGCGAACATCCCGTTTACTGGACCCCGCAGAGTGTGTTGCTGGGACAGAGAAAGGCCGATAATAATGTTGTTTTATATTAATTTGTGTCTCTGGAAAAAAAAACAATTGTGTGGGAAAATGTTGGGAATATTATGTGGCTCGTAACCATAACGCCTATAACTAGACTTTTCTCAGGCTGTCCGGGTGCACAGTGCACACTGGGTTGTACAGTCATTCTCATACTCAAGTCACCCCACAAGTTGAAAGGGTTAGAACTGAGGTTAGAACTTTCCATCTTACCTCCCTTCCTCCTCACTTCCCCTTCCTTTCTCTTCTTCTCCTTTCTCCCCCTCTTCCCTTTGGTTGTGTGGGTTCGTGTCACATCAGAGCAATTGTAACTAACACTGTGCAGACTCGCGTCTCAGTAAGGCCTGCCACTAATTCGACTTCCGGGGACCCGTTCCCCAGATTTCTTTTTTGTTTCCCACTCCACAGTTCCAGTAATGTTGCTAGGTTTTCAATGTAATGGGTCCCGGGACCCACAGGTGGTCATTCAAATGGGTCCCATAATTATTGTATGCGTCCCGTGACAACACACGCATTATGTATCAATGGTGAAAACAACAAAAAGGACTTATGATTTAAACAAAAACTAATTATAGCAAATATCTACTTATATGTAGTTAATAAAGGACAGAAGCATGGATTTACAAGACATCTCATCAATGATGCCAGAACGCACAGCTGTGGAGACTCCACCACATGCAGCTCAGCTGGTGCAGTGAAAGGATAGAGTTGTATGCATCCTGGGGATGCAGTGATGCTTAGTTTAACGCGTCCTTAATTTAAAAGTATGCGTCAGGGACGCTTAATTTGGAATTGCACATGAGTTCTGGGCGGAGGCGTTTGATTATTGTCCACGACATTGCAAGCGGCGCGAAGGCCAGCGGACCTTGGTCCGAGTTACGAAGCCGTGGTGAATGCAATCGTTATATTTATGCCCAGGCCGTAAGGCCTGGGCAAGCCCACGATAAACGCACCTCCGTACGGTCCAAGCGACCATAAAGGAGCGCTCCCTAGCGCCGGTTCAGCCAATCAAAAGCTTCCATGGGCGGGGTTTGCCCAGAACGCGTGTGCAATTCCAAATCACGCCAGGCACGCAGGATGCAGGACTAGTAGCATCACTGCATGGACTGCTATTGCAAGACTGACCCTCAGCTGCAGAGCAAGAGCGACTGCGGACCGGGCTTCCTTGGAGCACGCCTGTGGATTGCCACTATATTATACCACTATATTGTATATTATTATACTTTGGCGATTTGGCTGTGAAGCAGTTAACATGCTTATATTCTACCATTATATATTGTTTAACATTATTGTTAAACCATATTATATTACACTACATTTATTATATTTACTATTACTGTTACTACTTGTATTTGCCTGTATCTCTCTCTCTCTCTCTCTCTCTCTCTCTCTCTCTCTCTCTCTCTCTTTCTGTCCCCCCGACACGGTGAATCTGGTTGCAAAAATCAGGTCTTTTCTGGCTACTTTCTCCCTACATCGCTTGACGGCCCCATTTTCTGTGGACTCTAGCTGACTCATGCATATGCGCGTATGGATTCTTTTTTTTCTCTGTGTGAAAGAAGACATGTGGGGCGGGCGTGAACGGGGGCGGCCAAAAGGAGATTCGACTACACTAAGAAGGACCCTCTATGTCCTGGCTACAATCCTTGACCGCCGGTGAGCCGAAAAGAACAAATTATAAACGAGTGACTACCTACCTACCTTTGAGAAGTTTTCAGATATTTTGTTATTTTTATAATTGTTTAAAAGTAAAATTTAGAGTTGAATTGGATTCATAGACTGATGTAATTCAGTTCAGAGTCAGACAATATTTTGTTTTGTATTTCTTGAAGGTCATTTTATTTTGTATTTTTTTAATGATGCAGTTTAATTGGGAGTGGGACTGAGGTTCAGATATTATACCTGCCATTATCATATAGATAATATGGAATGTTCCTTTTTTTTGTTTACTACTCTCAGTATTTTTGTTTAGTTACTGTTGCATCTTGCATTCAACCCTCTCTTCCTTCAACAATGTCTGATATTGATATTGTAAATTAATCTTAACTTAATATTTTACTAATGAATTCATAAATAATTAACTCATTTAGTGCCACCCCTTTCACCACTAGAGGGCGCCCAGTGGCCAGAGAAAATCCCATAGAGATATGCTGGTATATGCAGAAGCCCTGCAGCCATGACTTGCCTGAACACTTTCCTTTGTGCATGACTGCATGTACAGGAAGAGGATGAAGTTAGCTTGAAGTTAGCTATTGGCTACCAAGCATTTTAGAAGCCTTATTTTCGTCAACTTAGCCATGATTAAACCTTGCACAACTCATGCATGGGAAAAAAACAGAGAAGAATGAGCTCTGAAAAATCCAATGCAATCCTGGATTGCATTGGAGTGGATTTGTGCAGTTTGTTCACAGCTTTCAAACAAAAAAATCCGATTGGAAATCCGTTCAGGCATTCTTGAGATAATCGCCATTATGTTTTACATGTTATGTAAACAAACATGGCTGCCCTGTATGTTAGATGGGGTTGTATGGGGGTGAAACATGCAAAATCGCGATTGAAATCATGTTCACCAGATTTGATGGGGTCCAAAAAAAATAAAAAATAAATCAAAAAATTTTTTTTCAAAAAAATATATATTTTATATCCCGAACTTGTTCGGGATAGGCACCCTGTGATACGATCATATATCCCGAACTAATTCGGGATAGGCACTCAATGAGTTAAAGGCATTTGGCTCATGCATATTTCAAAAAAAGTTAAAATTACAGTCCTTTGCCCGAAGATCTGAGTTTGCGGGTTGGCACATAAGTGTTGAGTAAATCCGAAACGTAGGAGGGTGCAAAGCCAGTTATGGCGATGAGTAAAATGTTATACTAGTCAAGGTTGGGCATACATAAATGCACGAGTAACATGTGTTAGGTCAGGTGTGGAAAGAAAGGATTAGATTTTTATGATTCAATCTGAGGTGTTAAAAAACAACATTCTTTACATGCATTTCCAGACAGAATCAAGAAATACGGGAGCGTGTCGCTGCTCCTACATGTCATCTTTTCGACACCCGACTCTAACCCTCACCCTAACCTCCATGGAGTGAGTCGCTAACCCTCCGGTCGAAATGATGGTCGTTCGAAAGAGCGCGTTTTCCCCAAGAAATACACCCAGGTTTCTGACAGTGGGCTGTAAATTAAGTATTGGACCAAGGTTGTTTTCAATGGGGGTTATGTCTTGTGCGGGTTGAACGCCAGAACTTGCACATTTTGCGTAATTGAATTGAAGTTAATCTCAGACAATACACACCAATGGTGTTTATTGGTCACCCATACCTTAGAGGACCTTGACAAATTGTACTTTTATACTATAAAGGTTGGGGTTATTACATTTAAGGTAAACACAATGTATTTGATTACAGATTAGAGTGTTGTTAACACCTTCATGCTCAAAACATTAAATAATATACAATAATCAGTGCACCACATTAAATGTTTTGTTTTATTTAATGCTTATTTGGAAGTGACCATATACAGTACCACATCTTTCCTATTTCAGGCCTATCGTGAGCATTCTAGATACTTTAGAGTTGCACTTTTCACTCTTCACTCTTTCACAGGTTTTCGCTCTTAAATCCACACTTATATAATATATATAATTTCCCAAATGTAATCTGGGCCAAATGCAATCTTCAGGTAGATCGGTAGGCCTGAGAGATCTGTCTTTTTCCATCCAAACTACTCTGGGTCCCATGCTGGTGGAAGATGCCCATCGACATTTTTTGCCAGAAAACTGCTGAAAAGTGGGCACTCTTAACGTTCTCAATGAATGATTGATTTGTTGGTGGTAGCGCAGCTAGGTTTGAAGCAGATGTTGATACATTTTATTAAACTATGTATGAGTTACCATAGATAGTCACCAGTAAATAAAACAATACATACCCATCCTGTACAACTTTACTACAGGTTGCATCCTTGCATCCAACAGTCCACGTCCCTCCTCCATCTCTGGCTGTACTACAGGTTGCATCCTTGCATCCAACAGTCCACGTCCCTCGTCCATCTCTGGCTGTTCTTCTGACAAAGTTGAATAAATTGTGGATACTGAAGACATCTCCTTGAGCTCTGTGGAAATCACAAGTAGAAAGAACTTAGCAACCTTACATACAGACTTTTCTTTTTTCTCTCTTTCTTTTTTAAAAAGGTTAAAAAAAGCAACAAAAAAAGAAAAGAAAAAGAAAGCATTGGCCTTGCAGCATCTGGAGTACTAACCTGGAAAGCAAATTCGATCACATCACAGCAATACTAGCATTACACTGGCTGCTGATACAGGCCAGAGACAACTTCAAAGTGCGACTCCTGACCTTCAACATAGTCTGATTTGGCTGTGTTGTTAAGCGTAATGTCTGCTGAATCTCATGTCTGCTCGGAGGCACTCATATGATCCACAAATCATATGTGGCTGCTATTAGAATTCCTTACTCTTAAAACCTCAAATAAAATGTGAATGTGCCCAGACCAACATTTGTGTTCTCTTTCATCCTCCATGGCAGTAGATGAGTTTTATTATCTCATATTGTTAAGTTTTAGTCATACTGTATATCGGTCATTTAAAAAAAAGATAATAATAATAATAATATATATATATAGTTTTATTTGATGCAATGCCATAAGATTTCGGTTGACTAAATCTACAGTTACCTGTAATTTAGTCGACTACATTTTTTGTTTTGGTGGGCCGTGATGCCATTGAAAAGGCGGATTTTCACTAAATTGCATGCATGATTTTGAGCTTGTAGATCATGATGGTTTGTATTAGTTCTACTGGATCTCTTCTCCACTAGTCCCTAACAATGTATTTGTTTTTATTTGTTAAAGGGATCGGAAACCCCGTCTCTATATTACTTTTATCAGAATTCCAATCCAATTATGAAAATAGATCTAAAATGTAGACGTGGTCATTCCGACACTAACCCTATACCTAACCTTAACTTCTATGGAAGTGCTGCCACTTCCATAGAAAATAGCCGATCTAAAGCTCACAACGTGTCACGGAAGCGACAGGTTGTGAACTTAGATCGGCTATTTTTACTTTTACTCGAGTACACGTTGAATTACGGACGTTTACTTGTAACAAAGTGGTTCTACTTTGCAGAATTAATCATTTTACTCAAGTAAACAATGTGAGTATATTTTCTACCACTATGTCAGACGACAGGCTGTCTGTCCACACTCCACAGCAGCTGCAGCCTGCACAGAGTTCTGTCAAGGCATGTAAACACGGTGGTGTCTGCTCAGAACAAGTCAACGAGACAACAACCCATCGCTAAAATACCAAAATGTAATATATCCGACTAAATCCATTGAAAATACTATAGCCTACACTAACTTTATACCCTAAACTATACCCTAAGTCCGACTTCTCTCCTAACTTTAAACACACACAATAATGGGGAGAAATTACGAATACTAATGGAACAGGAGGGCACTAGGGACATCTGGGCACCATATTTGTATTATGACTGGGCATCTGGATGAATGGGCATCTGGACAACTGAGCACTAGGGGTAGGGACAAGTGGGCATTTGGACAAGTGGGCACTTAGGAGTGGAAACAACTGGGCACTCGGGACATGTGGGCACCTGGACAACTGTGCACCTAAAATAGAATAGTCCACATGTTCTTAGTGCCCAGATGTCACACCATTTCCTGCATTTGAGTTGGGAACATAACTTTTTTTTGGGTGGGGAACAGATCCTTTTTTTCTTTGAGCGGAGAACATCGAACCTTTTTTTGGCGGAGGGTGGGTGGGGAACATGGAACCTGCATGGGGTACATAGAACCTGGGGAACATAGGGAGGACCCCGCCAAGGAGGCTAGTAGTACATTTCCCGTCTACCCGTTATGGATATGAAGCATTGACTAAAGGTGGAAATACGCATTTAGGGCGCGGTCACTTCTCGCCGTTAGGGCGTCTTTCTGGTAATAGTTGTTTTCAATGGTTTGATAGGCGTTTATCATATTCTTTAAAGGAGCTATAGTCAACTTTTTCATTGTAGGGCCGACACTTTGTTTGCATCCTAGTCTATAGACTAGAATGTAAACAAAGTGTCGGTCTGACAATGGCCAAAATGATTATTTTATCATTATTTTACGCTTTTTGTGGACATTTTTGAATAGAAACACATATATGAAGATTATTTTTTATAAAATATTTTCGAAACATTATTTTTATTTTAGCATCCGTTTTTCAACAAAAAGTTGACTATAGCTCCTAGTCTATATTTAAACATTCTTTAAATGCAAACATTTAAAGAATGTTTGCAATGTTTGCATGCTCACCTAACCCAATCAGAAAACATGAACAAATGCATTATTATGCTACCCTTTGTTAGGCTCCTGGTTGGTCCCTGACTGACCAACCAGCAGGCTCTATCTGCCTTGTCCCGCCCTGGTTCCGCCTTTTTTATGTTGAATTAGCTAAAACATAATTCTTTGAGAAATAAAAACATTTAAAAGCATGCCGATTCACTATGCTGCCACTGAGCAGCTCCAATTGACTGAAACAAAGTTTGAAATTAGAATTGAGCACACAGAATATCAATATGAAGCAACTGAATTAACATGGCAGTGGATGGAATGTCCCACTGAATGTCCCTCCAAGACACAGCAACCAATGGGTGTGGAGAGGGGCAGGACAATGGGCGGGACTTGACAAAGGGTATACTGACCTGTGTCAATCAGTAGGCCTATACGTGTACGTGCACAGACGTGCATGAATGGACGGACGGACGCATGTGCGACAAACGTGCACATTGATTTGAGGGTCCCGGTTAGAGAGGAATTTGGTCACCCTAGCTTTTACAATAATCTGGGGCCAGGATTTAGCATGTAGTATCCTTGTTATCTGCAGGGGTGTCGCACCAATTTCTGGGCCCTGGGTACAAGGATTCACTGCGTTATTTTGTGTGTTAGTACAAGGATTCACTGCGTTATTTTGTGTGTTAACTAACTATTGAAAAATAGCAGATATACAAGCTCACAGCTGCAAGCTTGTAGATCTGCAATTTCTTTGAAAAATCGTGAACATTTGTGCAAGTCTTTGAAGGTTTTTTGAAAAACCTATGTTTCTATGTCAGTGGTGCTCAAACTTTTTCATGTGAAGGACCCCCAATGATATGTATTAGGCCACGGACCTCCATCTCATAATATTTAGTTCCAGGGACCCCCCAGAAGCAAAAATGTTTGCTTAAAAAATACATAATTCAAAAATGTGCACACACTTTCACAACTTCTCAAAAATAGCAGATCTACAAGCTCGCAGAGCGGCACTTGGTGCCGCGCTGTGAGCTTGTATATCTGCTATTTTTCAATAGCTAGAATAATGAAGGCCCCTCCACCTCCAGAGTGGGCCCTAGTAACTCAACTGGTCCCACTCCCCCCTTGTGACGCCCCTGGTTATCTGTCCCTCATCCATCCATCTGTTAATTGAGACTGACTGTGTGCATCAGTCTGGTTTTTAGTGTCATGTACATGTAGTAGTAGTACATTATGTCTCTGCTTAGCTCCGTCAACACAGTGAGAGAGACCGTGTTAGAACGTAAATAACAATGTGCACCAACCTGCAGTGTGAGGATGGAGGATGTCCATATCAAAATCAATATCCAGCCCTTTGTTTTGCGTCTCCAGCAGAGTTTCTAGTGTCTCCATCTCTCTCTGGAAGAGGCTGCACATGAACTGAGCAGCCAAACTGAGGCGCTCCAACACAAACACTCTGACATTAAGCTTCACACTACAAACATCATCACCACGCTGCTGTTTCTCCAAAACGCACAGTATCTCCTCTCCCACCGACGTCATGTGTTCATTTATCGACAGCCGTACAGACTCCATTTGAATCATTTTACCTCCTTTAAAAGATATGTTCACCAAACTCTCTTATATAATGTTTAAAGGCAGTAAGGCACAGAGATAAACAATTCCACCGTTACGCTAAACGGCTACTAACAACAAACAGCACGCATTTACTTCCGGGTCAAAACGTGGTTAAAGCATGCGCAGCAAAGGATTCAGTTACTGTTGGCTGTCGCCACCTGGTGGAGGTTTGTGACTGTGGCATCATCTTATAATGAACATTAGTGAGGACACATTTTATACGGTATATTACCTCTGTCTATGGGACAAATAGACTGCTGCTCCTTTGTTTTAATTTTCTAAACATGACTTAATTTTATGTTTTCTTTCAGACAAGTAAGTTCATCTGCAAGAGAGATCTTAAAGCTGATATAAGCATTTCTTGGGCCAGCTTGTCAGAATTTTACTGTCACTTTTTTTATTATTTTATTTTAGATTCAGATGGTTAGCAATGAAGTTTGCAGCGACAAAAAAAATCGAGTCTCTCGGTTGCCTGTAGGGGCCGCAGTCTGCCTCCAAAGCAGAGAGCTGCTGGGCTAAACCACCACGTGATTGGTTCGTTGCCGTTTAAAATCACCGCGCCGCGGTACAAACTACCTCTCTCGATTGGCTACCGAGTCGACTCTTTCGATTGGCTACGTCGGTTGTCAATCATTTTAAGCCCCACAGGCCGACGCCTCATTCTCCAATGAGGTTTGAAAACCACCGGTTTGAAAAACAGAAGAAGAAGAACATACTACGCATGCGCTCCCAACGGCTGTTTACGTCACTGCTCATAGTTTATTCTGTGCTGTGGTCGTTTCGTTTTGCGCTCTCTGAGACAAACAAACAAACAAACAAACAAAGACAAACTTTTAACGTGCTTTTGTGAAAAATGGCGGATTGGGAAAAGAAACGTAAAAGAAACGTCCCCGTCCCATTCTACCACTCCCCACAACGGCATACACCGCAAAGGCACTGGAGTGAAGCCATCCGACTTTGCAAAACGGGAGGTGAAGTGAGCCGACGATCAAAGTTCGCTGCGCATCATGTAGTGTAATTACCGTAGGAGCTCGCTGGGGCTGTGACGAAAGCAGGCAATGGTCCTGAAAGATACATAACGTATCTTTTGAGTGTTTTATCAACACAAAGCAGCTCTACGGTTTACCCTATAACTCTATGGGTTTACCCAGAGGAAAGTAACTAATTATTTACTCAAGTACTTTTAATTTACCAGAGTAATTTTTTTTCTCAGCTTGTAGATCTGCTATTTTCAAACATTAGTAGGCCTATTTTTACTTTTTCTACTTTTACTTTTATTCCAATACTTTTGTACTTTTACTCAAGTACATTTTGATTTTTTACTTGTAACAGAGTATTTCTATATTGCAGTATTTATACTTTTACTCAAGTAATGAATGTGAGTACCACTGGTTTTGCCTCATACTATAATCCAACAATAATAGTAGGCCTAATAATAATAATAATAATAATTAATTGGCTAATCATTGACAGCAACTTAAAAAAAAAAAAAGAAAAAAAGAAAATCAGTGACCTCATTTTGATTGAATAGTCATGATATTTGAATATTCATGATATTTGACATCTATCTATCTATCTATCTATCTATCTATCTATCTATCTATCTATCTATCTATCTATCTAACCATTACGGCCAAGACCCTTGAAAATGAATGCTGTCCTTTGCCGCAGCGTGATTCACACTTGCAAGGGAATTCCGTCCTTGTCCCTTTTATGCACATATATGAAGTACCCTGGTGTCATAAATATTAAGCCCAAATCTGGGAATGCCCATATATAGACTTATTGTGTCAATCTCATGTGGTCTATGACATCAGACATCTATGATGTGAGACATCAGTCATCTCCATATTTAGGAAAATATGGCCAGATTTTGGCCAACTTAAACAACCAACCAGGCATTGTCTGTCTGTCTGTCTGTCTGTCTGTCTGTCTGTCTGTCTGTCTGTCTGTCTGTCTGTCATATATTACTTAGACAATTTCTCTGAAAATAAAATAAAAAAAGACTCCACAATAGGTTTGTTCACAATTCCAATTGGAATCAACTCACATTATCCAACTGTACATGTGATAACAATTTTTTAAGGTTTTATTGTAGAAAGTGCCTACAGGTAATATAGTAATAATATAGTAATATAGACTTTCTATGGAAAACTTCCTTCATAGGTTTGTTCACCATTCCAATGGGAATCAACTAACAATGTCCCAATATACCTCTGATAATAGTTTTGTAAGGTTTTACAGTGGAAATGTGGAGTAATATAGCTGCAAAGTGGCCTACAAGTACATATTTTAGACGATTTCTCTAGACTTTGAGCATTAACCAAAAAACGTCCTTCATAGGTTTGTTCACCATTCCAATTGGTATCAACTAACAATGTCCCACTCTACCTCTGATAATAGTTTTGTAAGGTTTTACAGTAGAAAAGTGGAGAAATATAGCTTCAAAGTGGCCTACAACGCACATGTTTTAGACACTTTCTCTGGATTTGTGCATTAACCAAAAAACTTCCTTCATAGGTTTGTTCACCATTCCAATTGGTATCAACTAACAATGTCCCACTCTACCTCTGATAATAGTTTTGTAAGGTTTTACAGTGGAAATGTGGAGTAATATACCTCCAAAGTGGCCTACAACTACTATAGTAATAATACAGTAATATAGACTTTCTATGGACTTTGAGCTTTAACCAAAACACTTCCTTCATAGGTTTGTTCACCATTCCAATTGGAATCAACTAACAAGGTCCCACTGTACCTCTGATAATAGTTTTGAATGGTTTTACAGTGGAAATGTGGAGTAATATAGCTCCAAAGTTGCCTACAACGCACATATTTTAGACACTTTCTCTAGACTTTGAGCAATAACCAAAAAACCTCCTTCATAGGTTTGTATCAACTAACAATGTCCCACTCTACCTCTGACAATAGTTTTGTAAGGTTTTACAGTAGAAAAGTGGAGAAATATAGCTTCAAAGTGGCCTACAACGCACATATTTTAGACACTTTCTCTGGACTTTGTGCATTAACCAAAAAACCTCCTTCATAGGTTTGTTCACCAATCAAATGGGACTCAACTAACAATGTCCCAATGTACCACTGATAATAGTTTTGTAAGGTTTTACAGTAGAAAAGTGGAGAAATATAGCTTCAAAGTTGCCTACAACGCACATATTTTAGACACTTTCTCTGGACTTTGTGCATTAACCAAAAAACCTCCTTCATAGGTTTGTTCACCAATCCAATTGGACTCAACTAACAATGTCCCGATGTACCACTGATAATAGTTTTGTAAGGTTTTACAGTAGAAAAGTGGAGAAATATAGCTTCAAAGTTGCCTACAACGCACATATTTTAGACACTTTCTCTGGACTTTGTGCATTAACCAAAACACTTCCTTCATAGGTTTGTTCACCATTCCAATTGGAATCAAGTAACAATGTCTCACTGTACCTCTGATAATAGTTTTGTAAGGTTTTACAGTGGAAATGTGGAGTAATATAGCTCCAAAGTGGCCTACAACTACTATAGTAATAATACAGTAATATAGACTTTCTATGGACTTTGAGCTTTAACCAAAACACTTCCTTCATAGGTTTGTTCACCATTCCAATTGGAATCAACTAACAAGGTCCCACTGTACCTCTGATAATAGTTTTGAATGGTTTTACAGTGGAAATGTGGAGTAATATAGCTCCAAAGTTGCCTACAACGCACATATTTTAGACACTTTCTCTAGACTTTGAGCAATAACCAAAAAACCTCCTTCATAGGTTTGTATCAACTAACAATGTCCCACTCTACCTCTGACAATAGTTTTGTAAGGTTTTACAGTAGAAAAGTGGAGAAATATAGCTTCAAAGTGGCCTACAACGCACATATTTTAGACACTTTCTCTGGACTTTGTGCATTAACCAAAAAACCTCCTTCATAGGTTTGTTCACCAATCAAATGGGACTCAACTAACAATGTCCCAATGTACCACTGATAATAGTTTTGTAAGGTTTTACAGTAGAAAAGTGGAGAAATATAGCTTCAAAGTTGCCTACAACGCACATATTTTAGACACTTTCTCTGGACTTTGTGCATTAACCAAAAAACCTCCTTCATAGGTTTGTTCACCAATCCAATTGGACTCAACTAACAATGTCCCGATGTACCACTGATAATAGTTTTGTAAGGTTTTACAGTAGAAAAGTGGAGAAATATAGCTTCAAAGTTGCCTACAACGCACATATTTTAGACACTTTCTCTGGACTTTGTGCATTAACCAAAACACTTCCTTCATAGGTTTGTTCACCATTCCAATTGGAATCAAGTAACAATGTCTCACTGTACCTCTGATAATAGTTTTGTAAGGTTTTACAGTGGAAATGTGGAGTAATATAGCTCCAAAGTGGCCTACAACTACTATAGTAATAATACAGTAATATAGACTTTCTATGGACTTTGAGCTTTAACCAAAACACTTCCTTCATAGGTTTGTTCACCATTCCAATTGGAATCAACTAACAAGGTCCCACTGTACCTCTGATAATAGTTTTGAATGGTTTTACAGTGGAAATGTGGAGTAATATAGCTCCAAAGTTGCCTACAACGCACATATTTTAGACACTTTATCTGGACTTTGTGCATTAACCAAAAAACCTCCTTCATAGGTTTGTTCACCATTCCAATTGGAATCAACTAACAATGTCCCACTGTACCTCTGATAATAGTTTTGTAAGGTTTTACAGTAGAAAAGTGGAGAAATATAGCTTCAAAGTTGCCTACAACGCACATATTTTAGAGACTTTCTCTGGACTTTGTGCATTAACCAAAAAACTTCCTTCATAGGTTTGTTCACCATTCCAATTGGAATCAACCAACAATGTCCCACTGTACCTCTGATAATAGTTTTGTAAGGTTTTACAGTAGAAAAGTGGAGAAATATAGCTTCAAAGTTGCCTACAACGCACATATTTTAGACACTTTCTCTGGACTTTGTGCATTAACCAAAACACTTCCTTCATAGGTTTGTTCACCATTCCAATTGGAATCAACTAACAATGTCCCACTGTACCTCTGATAATATTTTTGTAAGGTTTTACAGTGGAAATGTGGAGTAATATAGCTCCAAAGTGGCCTACAACTACTATAGTAATAATACAGTAATATAGACTTTCTATGGACTTTGAGCTTTAACCAAAACACTTCCTTCATAGGTTTGTTCACCATTCCAATTGGAATCAACTAACAAGGTCCCACTGTACCTCTGATAATAGTTTTGAATGGTTTTACAGTGGAAATGTGGAGTAATATAGCTCCAAAGTTGCCTACAACGCACATATTTTAGACACTTTCTCTAGACTTTGAGCAATAACCAAAAAACCTCCTTCATAGGTTTGTTCACCATTCCAATTGGTATCAACTAACAATGTCCCACTCTACCTCTGATAATAGTTTTGTAAGGTTTTACAGTAGAAAAGTGGAGAAATATAGCTTCAAAGTGGCCTACAACGCACATATTTTAGACACTTTCTCTGGACTTTGTGCATTAACCAAAAAACTTCCTTCATAGGTTTGTTCACCATTCCAATTGGAATCAACTAACAATGTCCCAATGTACCTCTGATAATGTAAGGTTTCACTGTAGAAATGTGGAGTAATATAGCTTTAAAGTCACTACAAAAACATTACTTTTTGAGAAAATCTCTGGACTTTGAGCTTTAACTGAAAAAAACACCACAATAGTTCTGTTCAATATTACAATGGGAATCCCTTAAGAATATCTTACTGTAACCCTGATAACATTTTGGTAAGATTTTACTGTAGAAATGTGGAGTAATATAGCTTTAAAGTCACTACAAAAACATTACTTTTTGAGAAAATCTCTGGACTTTGAGCTTTAACTGAAAACACACCACAATAGTTCTGTTCAATATTACAATGGGAATCCCTTAAGAATATCTTACTGTAACTCTGATAACATTTTGGTAAGATTTTACTGTAGAAATGTGGAGTAATATAGCTTTAAAGTCACTACAAAAACATTACTTTTTGAGAAAATCTCTGGACTTTGAGCTTTAACTGAAAAAACACCATAATAGTTCTGTTCAATATTACAATGGGAATCAATTAACAACATTATATTGTATCTCTGATAACATTTTGGTAAGATTTTACTGTAGAAATGTGGAGTAATATAGCTTTAAAGTCACTACAAAAACATTACTTTTTGAGAAGATCTCTGGACTTTGAGCTTTAACTGAAAATCAAACCTCGGTTCGAAGTGGAGCGGTGAATCTGAGCAGCTATACCCTGTGTGTGTGTGTGTGTGTGTGTGTGTGTGTGTGTGTGTGTGTGTGTGTGTGTGTGTGTGTGTGTGTGTGTGTGTGTGAGAGTGTTGAGTGTGCCTGGCCTGCACAAAACAGCGAACCTCCTTTAACTAGTGTGTTGTGTGTGGCCACTCAAGGTATTGCCAGGCTACGGACGGACGGACACGGCCAGCCAGCCAGCCACCCACATACCCACGGACATACCTGTCTATTGGGAGCGCTTTCACCGCTCCAAAAAACACCACAATAGTTCTGTTCAATATTACAATGGGAATCACTTAACAACATTATATTGTATCTCTGATAACATTTTGGTAAGATTTTACTGTAGAAATGTGGAGTAATATAGCTTTAAAGTCACTAAAAAAACATTAATTTTTGAGAAAATCTCTGGACTTTGAGCTTTAACTGAAAAAACACCACAATAGTTCTGTTCAATATTACAATGGGAATCCCTTAAGAATATCTTACTGTACCTCTGATAACATTTTGGTAAGATTTTACTGTAGAAATGTGGAGTAATATAGCTTTAAAGTCACTAAAAAACATAACTTTTTGAGAAAATCTCTGGACTTTGAGCTTTAACTGAAAAAACACCACAATAGTTCTGTTCAATATTACAATGGGAATCCCTTAAGAATATCTTACTGTACCTCTGATAACATTTTGGTAAGATTTTACTTTAGAAATGTGGAGTAATATAGCTTTAAAGTCACTACAAAAACATGACTTTTTGAGAAAATCTCTGGACTTTGAGCTTTAACTGAAAAAACACCATAATAGTTCTGTTCAATATTACAATGGGAATCACTTAACAACATTATATTGTATCTCTGATAACATTTTGGCAAGATTTTACTGTAGAAATGTGGAGTAATATAGCTTTAAAGTCACTACAAAAACATTACTTTTTGAGAAAATCTCTGGACTTTGAGCTTTAACTGAAAAAACACCATAATAGTTCTGTTCAATATTACAATGGGAATCACTTAACATTATATTGTATCTCTGATAACATTTTGGCAAGATTTTACTGTAGAAATGTGGAGTAATATAGCTTTAAAGTCACTACAAAAACATTACTTTTTGAGAAAATCTCTGGACTTTGAGCTTTAACTGAAAAAACACCACAATAGTTCTGTTCAATATTACAATGGGAATCACTTAACAACATTATATTGTATCTCTGATAACATTTTGGTAAGATTTTACTGTAGAAATGTGGAGTAATATAGCTTTAAAGTCACTAAAAAAACATTAATTTTTGAGAAAATCTCTGGACTTTGAGCTTTAACTGAAAAAACACCACAATAGTTCTGTTCAATATTACAATGGGAATCCCTTAAGAATATCTTACTGTACCTCTGATAACATTTTGGTAAGATTTTACTGTAGAAATGTGGAGTAATATAGCTTTAAAGTCACTAAAAAACATAACTTTTTGAGAAAATCTCTGGACTTTGAGCTTTAACTGAAAAAACACCACAATAGTTCTGTTCAATATTACAATGGGAATCCCTTAAGAATATCTTACTGTACCTCTGATAACATTTTGGTAAGATTTTACTTTAGAAATGTGGAGTAATATAGCTTTAAAGTCACTACAAAAACATGACTTTTTGAGAAAATCTCTGGACTTTGAGCTTTAACTGAAAAAACACCATAATAGTTCTGTTCAATATTACAATGGGAATCACTTAACAACATTATATTGTATCTCTGATAACATTTTGGCAAGATTTTACTGTAGAAATGTGGAGTAATATAGCTTTAAAGTCACTACAAAAACATTACTTTTTGAGAAAATCTCTGGACTTTGAGCTTTAACTGAAAAAACACCATAATAGTTCTGTTCAATATTACAATGGGAATCACTTAACATTATATTGTATCTCTGATAACATTTTGGCAAGATTTTACTGTAGAAATGTGGAGTAATATAGCTTTAAAGTCACTACAAAAACATTACTTTTTGAGAAAATCTCTGGACTTTGAGCTTTAACTGAAAAAACACCACAATAGTTCTGTTCAATATTACAATGGGAATCATTTAACAACATTATATTGTATCTCTGATAACATTTTGGCAAGATTTTACTGTAGAAATGTGGAGTAATATAGCTTTAAAGTCACTAAAAAAACATTACTTTTTGAGAAAATCTCTGGACTTTGAGCTTTAACTGAAAAAACACCATAATAGTTCTGTTCAATATTACAATGGGAATCACTTAACAACATTATATTGTATCTCTGATAACATTTTGGCAAGATTTTACTGTAGAAATGTGGAGTAATATAGCTTTAAAGTCACTACAAAAACATTACTTTTTGAGAAAATCTCTGGACTTTGAGCTTTAACTGAAAAAACACCACAATAGTTCTGTTCAATATTACAATGGGAATCACTTAACAACATTATATTGTATCTCTGATAACATTTTGGCAAGATTTTACTGTAGAAATGTGGAGTAATATAGCTTTAAAGTCACTCCACTTGTGTGCAGTAAAATCTTACCAAAATGTTATCAGGGTTACAGTAAGATATTCTTAAGGGATTCCCATTGTAATATTGAACAGAACTATTGTGGTGTTTTTTCAGTTAAAGCTCAAAGTCCAGAGATTTTCTCAAAAATTAATGTTTTTGTAGTGACTTTAAAGCTATATTACTCCACATTTCTACAGTAAAATCTTACCAACATGTTATCAGAGATACAATATAATGTTGTTAAGTGATTCCCATTGTAATATTGAACAGAACTATTATGGTGTTTTTTCAGTTAAAGCTCAAAGTCCAGAGATTTTCTCAAAAATTAATGTTTTTGTAGTGACTTTAAAGCTATATTACTCCACATTTCTACAGTAAAATCTTACCAAAATGTTATCAGGGTTACAGTAAGATATTCTTAAGGGATTCCCATTGTAATATTGAACAGAACTATTGTGGTGTTTTTTCAGTTAAAGCTCAAAGTCCAGAGATTTTCTCAAAAATTAATGTTTTTGTAGTGACTTTAAAGCTAGATTACTCCACATTTCTACAGTAAAATCTTACCAAAATGTTATCAGAGATACAATATAATGTTGTTAATTGATTCCCATTGTAATATTGAACAGAACTATTGTGTTGTTTTTTCAGTTAAAGCTCAAAGTCCAGAGATTTTCTCAAAAAGAAATGTTTTTGTAGTGACTTTAAAGCTATATTACTCCACATTTCTACAGTAAAATCTTACCAAAATGTTATCAAAGGTACAGTAAGATATTCTTAAGGGATTCCCATTGTAATATTGAACAGAACTATTGTGGTGTTTTTTCAGTTAAAGCTCAAAGTCCAGAGATTTTCTCAAAAAGTAATGTTTTTTAGTGACTTTAAAGCTATATTACTCCACATTTCTACAGTAAAATCTTACCAAAATGTTATCAGAGGTACAGTAAGATATTCTTAAGGGATTCCTATTGTAATATTGAACAGAACTATTGTGGTGTTTTTTCAGTTAAAGCTCAAAGTCCAGAGATTTTCTCAAAAAGTAATGTTTTTGTAGTGACTTTAAAGCTATATTACTCCACATTTCTACAGTAAAATCTTACCAAAATGTTATCAGGGTTACAGTAAGATATTCTTAAGGGATTCCCATTGTAATATTGAACAGAACTATTGTGGTGTTTTTTCAGTTAAAGCTCAAAGTCCAGAGATTTTCTCAAAAATTAATGTTTTTGTAGTGACTTTAAAGCTATATTACTCCACATTTCTACAGTAAAATCTTACCAAAATGTTATCAGAGATACAATATAATGTTGTTAATTGATTCCCATTGTAATATTGAACAGAACTATTGTGTTGTTTTTTCAGTTAAAGCTCAAAGTCCAGAGATTTTCTCAAAAAGTAATGTTTTTGTAGTGACTTTAAAGCTATATTACTCCACATTTCTACAGTAAAATCTTACCAACATGTTATCAAAGGTACAGTAAGATATTCTTAAGGGATTCCCATTGTAATATTGAACAGAACTATTGTGGTGTTTTTTCAGTTAAAGCTCAAAGTCCAGAGATTTTCTCAAAAAGTAATGTTTTTGTAGTGACTTTAAAGCTATATTACTCCACATTTCTACAGTAAAATCTTACCAAAATGTTATCAGGGTTACAGTAAGATATTCTTAAGGGATTCCCATTGTAATATTGAACAGAACTATTGTGGTGTTTTTTCAGTTAAAGCTCAAAGTCCAGAGATTTTCTCAAAAATTAATGTTTTTGTAGTGACTTTAAAGCTATATTACTCCACATTTCTACAGTAAAATCTTACCAAAATGTTATCAGAGATACAATATAATGTTGTTAATTGATTCCCATTGTAATATTGAACAGAACTATTGTGTTGTTTTTTCAGTTAAAGCTCAAAGTCCAGAGATTTTCTCAAAAAGTAATGTTTTTGTAGTGACTTTAAAGCTATATTACTCCACATTTCTACAGTAAAATCTTACCAACATGTTATCAAAGGTACAGTAAGATATTCTTAAGGGATTCCCATTGTAATATTGAACAGAACTATTGTGGTGTTTTTTCAGTTAAAGCTCAAAGTCCAGAGATTTTCTCAAAAAGTAATGTTTTTTAGTGACTTTAAAGCTATATTACTCCACATTTCTACAGTAAAATCTTACCAACATGTTATCAGAGATACAATATAATGTTGTTAAGTGATTCCCATTGTAATATTGAACAGAACTATTATGGTGTTTTTTCAGTTAAAGCTCAAAGTCCAGAGATTTTCTCAAAAATTAATGTTTTTGTAGTGACTTTAAAGCTATATTACTCCACATTTCTACAGTAAAATCTTACCAAAATGTTATCAGAGATACAATATAATGTTGTTAATTGATTCCCATTGTAATATTGAACAGAACTATTGTGTTGTTTTTTCAGTTAAAGCTCAAAGTCCAGAGATTTTCTCAAAAAGTAATGTTTTTGTAGTGACTTTAAAGCTATATTACTCCACATTTCTACAGTAAAATCTTACCAAAATGTTATCAGAGGTACAGTAAGATATTCTTAAGGGATTCCCATTGTAATATTGAACAGAACTATTGTGGTGTTTTTTCAGTTAAAGCTCAAAGTCCAGAGATTTTCTCAAAAAGTAATGTTTTTGTAGTGACTTTAAAGCTATATTACTCCACATTTCTACAGTAAAATCTTACCAAAATGTTATCAGAGGTACAGTAAGATATTCTTAAGGGATTCCCATTGTAATATTGAACAGAACTATTGTGGTGTTTTTTCAGTTAAAGCTCAAAGTCCAGAGATTTTCTCAAAAAGTAATGTTTTTTAGTGACTTTAAAGCTATATTACTCCACATTTCTACAGTAAAATCTTACCAACATGTTATCAGAGATACAATATAATGTTGTTAAGTGATTCCCATTGTAATATTGAACAGAACTATTATGGTGTTTTTTCAGTTAAAGCTCAAAGTCCAGAGATTTTCTCAAAAATTAATGTTTTTGTAGTGACTTTAAAGCTATATTACTCCACATTTCTACAGTAAAATCTTACCAAAATGTTATCAGAGATACAATATAATGTTGTTAAGTGATTCCCATTGTAATATTGGACAGAACTATTGTGGTGTTTTTTCAGTTAAAGCTCAAAGTCCAGAGATTTTCTCAAAAAGTAATGTTTTTGTAGTGACTTTAAAGCTATATTACTCCACATTTCTACAGTAAAATCTTACCAAAATGTTATCAGAGGTACAGTAAGATATTCTTAAGGGATTCCCATTGTAATATTGAACAGAACTATTGTGGTGTTTTTTCAGTTAAAGCTCAAAGTCCAGAGATTTTCTCAAAAAGTAATGTTTTTTAGTGACTTTAAAGCTATATTACTCCACATTTCTACAGTAAAATCTTACCAACATCTTATCAGAGATACAATATAATGTTGTTAAGTGATTCCCATTGTAATATTGAACAGAACTATTGTGGTGTTTTTTCAGTTAAAGCTCAAAGTCCAGAGATTTTCTCAAAAAGTAATGTTTTTTAGTGACTTTAAAGCTATATTACTCCACATTTCTACAGTAAAATCTTACCAACATGTTATCAGAGATACAATATAATGTTGTTAAGTGATTCCCATTGTAATATTGGACAGAACTATTGTGGTGTTTTTTCAGTTAAAGCTCAAAGTCCAGAGATTTTCTCAAAAAGTAATGTTTTTGTAGTGACTTTAAAGCTATATTACTCCACATTTCTACAGTAAAATCTTACCAAAATGTTATCAGAGGTACAGTAAGATATTCTTAAGGGATTCCCATTGTAATATTGAACAGAACTATTGTGGTGTTTTTTCAGTTAAAGCTCAAAGTCCAGAGATTTTCTCAAAAAGTAATGTTTTTTAGTGACTTTAAAGCTATATTACTCCACATTTCTACAGTAAAATCTTACCAACATCTTATCAGAGATACAATATAATGTTGTTAAGTGATTCCCATTGTAATATTGGACAGAACTATTGTGGTGTTTTTTCAGTTAAAGCTCAAAGTCCAGAGATTTTCTCAAAAAGTAATGTTTTTTAGTGACTTTAAAGCTATATTACTCCACATTTCTACAGTAAAATCTTACCAACATGTTATCAGAGATACAATATAATGTTGTTAAGTGATTCCCATTGTAATATTGAACAGAATTATTGTGGTGTTTTTTCAGTTAAAGCTCAAAGTCCAGAGATTTTCTCAAAAAGTAATGTTTTTGTAGTGACTTTAAAGCTATATTACTCCACATTTCTACAGTAAAATCTTACCAAAATGTTATCAGAGGTACAGTAAGATATTCTTAAGGGATTCCCATTGTAATATTGAACAGAACTATTGTGGTGTTTTTTCAGTTAAAGCTCAAAGTCCAGAGATTTTCTCAAAAAGTAATGTTTTTTAGTGACTTTAAAGCTATATTACTCCACATTTCTACAGTAAAATCTTACCAACATCTTATCAGAGATACAATATAATGTTGTTAAGTGATTCCCATTGTAATATTGAACAGAACTATTATGGTGTTTTTTCAGTTAAAGCTCAAAGTCCAGAGATTTTCTCAAACATTAATGTTTTTGTAGTGACTTTAAAGCTATATTACTCCACATTTCTACAGTAAAATCTTACCAAAATGTTATCAGAGATACAATATAATGTTGTTAAGTGATTCCCATTGTAATATTGAACAGAACTATTATGGTGTTTTTTCAGTTAAAGCTCTAAGTCCAGAGATTTTCTCAAAAAATAATGTTTTTGTAGTGACTTTAAAGCTATATTACTCCACATTTCTAAAGTAAAATCTTACCAAAATGTTATCAGAGGTACAGTAAGATATTCTTAAGGGATTCCCATTGTAATATTGAACAGAACTATTGTGGTGTTTTTTCAGTTAAAGCTCAAAGTCCAGAGATTTTCTCAAAAAGTAATGTTTTTTTAGTGACTTTAAAGCTATATTACTCCACATTTCTACAGTAAAATCTTACCAAAATGTTATCAGAGGTACAGTAAGATATTCTTAAGGGATTCCCATTGTAATATTGAACAGAACTATTGTGGTGTTTTTTCAGTTAAAGCTCAAAGTCCAGAGATTTTCTCAAAAAGTAATGTTTTTTAGTGACTTTAAAGCTATATTACTCCACATTTCTACAGTAAAATCTTACCAACATCTTATCAGAGATACAATATAATGTTGTTAAGTGATTCCCATTGTAATATTGGACAGAACTATTGTGGTGTTTTTTCAGTTAAAGCTCAAAGTCCAGAGATTGTCTCAAAAAGTAATGTTTTTGTAGTGACTTTAAAGCTATATTACTCCACATTTCTACAGTAAAATCTTACCAAAATGTTATCAGAGGTACAGTAAGATATTCTTAAGGGATTCCTATTGTAATATTGAACAGAACTATTGTGGTGTTTTTTCAGTTAAAGCTCAAAGTCCAGAGATTTTCTCAAAAAGTCATGTTTTTGTAGTGACTTTAAAGCTATATTACTCCACATTTCTACAGTAAAATCTTACCAAAATGTTATCAGAGATACAATATAATGTTGTTAATTGATTCCCATTGTAATATTGAACAGAACTATTGTGTTGTTTTTTCAGTTAAAGCTCAAAGTCCAGAGATTTTCTCAAAAAGTAATGTTTTTGTAGTGACTTTAAAGCTATATTACTCCACATTTCTACAGTAAAATCTTACCAAAATGTTATCAGAGGTACAGTAAGATATTCTTAAGGGATTCCCATTGTAATATTGAACAGAACTATTGTGGTGTTTTTTCAGTTAAAGCTCAAAGTCCAGAGATTTTCTCAAAAAGTAATGTTTTTTAGTGACTTTAAAGCTATATTACTCCACATTTCTACAGTAAAATCTTACCAACATCTTATCAAAGATACAATATAATGTTGTTAAGTGATTCCCATTGTAATATTGAACAGAACTATTATGGTGTTTTTTCAGTTAAAGCTCAAAGTCCAGAGCTTTTCTCAAAAAATAATGTTTTTGTAGTGACTTTAAAGCTATATTACTCCACATTTCTACAGTAAAATCTTACCAACATGTTATCAGAGATACAATATAATGTTGTTAAGTGATTCCCATTGTAATATTGAACAGAACTATTATGGTGTTTTTTCAGTTAAAGCTCAAAGTCCAGAGATTTTCTCAAAAATTAATGTTTTTGTAGTGACTTTAAAGCTATATTACTCCACATTTCTACAGTAAAATCTTACCAAAATGTTATCAGAGATACAATATAATGTTGTTAAGTGATTCCCATTGTAATATTGGACAGAACTATTGTGGTGTTTTTTCAGTTAAAGCTCAAAGTCCAGAGATTTTCTCAAAAAGTAATGTTTTTGTAGTGACTTTAAAGCTATATTACTCCACATTTCTACAGTAAAATCTTACCAAAATGTTATCAGAGGTACAGTAAGATATTCTTAAGGGATTCCCATTGTAATATTGAACAGAACTATTGTGGTGTTTTTTCAGTTAAAGCTCAAAGTCCAGAGATTTTCTCAAAAAGTAATGTTTTTTAGTGACTTTAAAGCTATATTACTCCACATTTCTACAGTAAAATCTTACCAACATCTTATCAGAGATACAATATAATGTTGTTAAGTGATTCCCATTGTAATATTGAACAGAACTATTGTGGTGTTTTTTCAGTTAAAGCTCAAAGTCCAGAGATTTTCTCAAAAAGTAATGTTTTTTAGTGACTTTAAAGCTATATTACTCCACATTTCTACAGTAAAATCTTACCAACATGTTATCAGAGATACAATATAATGTTGTTAAGTGATTCCCATTGTAATATTGGACAGAACTATTGTGGTGTTTTTTCAGTTAAAGCTCAAAGTCCAGAGATTTTCTCAAAAAGTAATGTTTTTGTAGTGACTTTAAAGCTATATTACTCCACATTTCTACAGTAAAATCTTACCAAAATGTTATCAGAGGTACAGTAAGATATTCTTAAGGGATTCCCATTGTAATATTGAACAGAACTATTGTGGTGTTTTTTCAGTTAAAGCTCAAAGTCCAGAGATTTTCTCAAAAAGTAATGTTTTTTAGTGACTTTAAAGCTATATTACTCCACATTTCTACAGTAAAATCTTACCAACATCTTATCAGAGATACAATATAATGTTGTTAAGTGATTCCCATTGTAATATTGGACAGAACTATTGTGGTGTTTTTTCAGTTAAAGCTCAAAGTCCAGAGATTTTCTCAAAAAGTAATGTTTTTTAGTGACTTTAAAGCTATATTACTCCACATTTCTACAGTAAAATCTTACCAACATGTTATCAGAGATACAATATAATGTTGTTAAGTGATTCCCATTGTAATATTGAACAGAATTATTGTGGTGTTTTTTCAGTTAAAGCTCAAAGTCCAGAGATTTTCTCAAAAAGTAATGTTTTTGTAGTGACTTTAAAGCTATATTACTCCACATTTCTACAGTAAAATCTTACCAAAATGTTATCAGAGGTACAGTAAGATATTCTTAAGGGATTCCCATTGTAATATTGAACAGAACTATTGTGGTGTTTTTTCAGTTAAAGCTCAAAGTCCAGAGATTTTCTCAAAAAGTAATGTTTTTTAGTGACTTTAAAGCTATATTACTCCACATTTCTACAGTAAAATCTTACCAACATCTTATCAGAGATACAATATAATGTTGTTAAGTGATTCCCATTGTAATATTGAACAGAACTATTATGGTGTTTTTTCAGTTAAAGCTCAAAGTCCAGAGATTTTCTCAAACATTAATGTTTTTGTAGTGACTTTAAAGCTATATTACTCCACATTTCTACAGTAAAATCTTACCAAAATGTTATCAGAGATACAATATAATGTTGTTAAGTGATTCCCATTGTAATATTGAACAGAACTATTATGGTGTTTTTTCAGTTAAAGCTCTAAGTCCAGAGATTTTCTCAAAAAATAATGTTTTTGTAGTGACTTTAAAGCTATATTACTCCACATTTCTAAAGTAAAATCTTACCAAAATGTTATCAGAGGTACAGTAAGATATTCTTAAGGGATTCCCATTGTAATATTGAACAGAACTATTGTGGTGTTTTTTCAGTTAAAGCTCAAAGTCCAGAGATTTTCTCAAAAAGTAATGTTTTTTTAGTGACTTTAAAGCTATATTACTCCACATTTCTACAGTAAAATCTTACCAAAATGTTATCAGAGGTACAGTAAGATATTCTTAAGGGATTCCCATTGTAATATTGAACAGAACTATTGTGGTGTTTTTTCAGTTAAAGCTCAAAGTCCAGAGATTTTCTCAAAAAGTAATGTTTTTTAGTGACTTTAAAGCTATATTACTCCACATTTCTACAGTAAAATCTTACCAACATCTTATCAGAGATACAATATAATGTTGTTAAGTGATTCCCATTGTAATATTGGACAGAACTATTGTGGTGTTTTTTCAGTTAAAGCTCAAAGTCCAGAGATTGTCTCAAAAAGTAATGTTTTTGTAGTGACTTTAAAGCTATATTACTCCACATTTCTACAGTAAAATCTTACCAAAATGTTATCAGAGGTACAGTAAGATATTCTTAAGGGATTCCTATTGTAATATTGAACAGAACTATTGTGGTGTTTTTTCAGTTAAAGCTCAAAGTCCAGAGATTTTCTCAAAAAGTCATGTTTTTGTAGTGACTTTAAAGCTATATTACTCCACATTTCTACAGTAAAATCTTACCAAAATGTTATCAGAGATACAATATAATGTTGTTAATTGATTCCCATTGTAATATTGAACAGAACTATTGTGTTGTTTTTTCAGTTAAAGCTCAAAGTCCAGAGATTTTCTCAAAAAGTAATGTTTTTGTAGTGACTTTAAAGCTATATTACTCCACATTTCTACAGTAAAATCTTACCAAAATGTTATCAGAGGTACAGTAAGATATTCTTAAGGGATTCCCATTGTAATATTGAACAGAACTATTGTGGTGTTTTTTCAGTTAAAGCTCAAAGTCCAGAGATTTTCTCAAAAAGTAATGTTTTTTAGTGACTTTAAAGCTATATTACTCCACATTTCTACAGTAAAATCTTACCAACATGTTATCAGAGATACAATATAATGTTGTTAAGTGATTCCCATTGTAATATTGAACAGAACTATTATGGTGTTTTTTCAGTTAAAGCTCAAAGTCCAGAGATTTTCTCAAAAAGTAATGTTTTTTAGTGACTTTAAAGCTATATTACTCCACATTTCTACAGTAAAATCTTACCAAAATGTTATCAGGGTTAAAGTAAGATATTTTTAAGTGATTCCCATTGTAATATTGGACAGAACTATTGTGGTGTTTTTTCAGTTAAAGCTCAAAGTCCAGAGATCTTCTCAAAAAGTAATGTTTTTTTAGTGACTTTAAAGCTATATTACTCCACATTTCTACAGTAAAATCTTACCAAAATGTTATCAGAGGTACAGTAAGATATTCTTAAGGGATTCCCATTGTAATATTGAACAGAACTATTGTGGTGTTTTTTCAGTTAAAGCTCAAAGTCCAGAGATCTTCTCAAAAAGTAATGTTTTTGTAGTGACTTTAAAGCTATATTACTCCACATTTCTACAGTAAAGTCTTACCAAAATGTTATCAGAGGTACAGTAAGATATTCTTAAGGGATTCCCATTGTAATATTGAACAGAACTATTGTGGTGTTTTTTCAGTTAAAGCTCAAAGTCCAGAGATTTTCTCAAAAAGTAATGTTTTTTTAGTGACTTTAAAGCTATATTACTCCACATTTCTACAGTAAAATCTTACCAAAATGTTATCAGAGGTACAGTAAGATATTCTTAAGGGATTCCTATTGTAATATTGAACAGAACTATTGTGGTGTTTTTTCAGTTAAAGCTCAAAGTCCAGAGATTTTCTCAAAAAGTCATGTTTTTGTAGTGACTTTAAAGCTATATTACTCCACATTTCTACAGTAAAATCTTACCAAAATGTTATCAGGGTTACAGTAGATATTCTTAAGGGATTCCCATTGTAATATTGAACAGAACTATTGTGGTGTTTTTTCAGTTAAAGCTCAGTCCAGAGATTTTCTCAAAAAGTAATGTTTTTGTAGTGACTTTAAAGCTATATTACTCCACATTTCTACAGTAAAATCTTACCAAAATGTTATCAGGGTTACAGTAAGATATTCTTAAGGGATTCCCATTGTAATATTGAACAGAACTATTGTGGTGTTTTTTCAGTTAAAGCTCAAAGTCCAGAGATTTTCTCAAAAATTAATGTTTTTGTAGTGACTTTAAAGCTATATTACTCCACATTTCTACAGTAAAATCTTACCAAAATGTTATCAGAGGTACAGTAAGATATTCTTAAGGGATTCCCATTGTAATATTGAACAGAACTATTGTGGTGTTTTTTCAGTTAAAGCTCAAAGTCCAGAGATTTTCTCAAAAAGTAATGTTTTTTAGTGACTTTAAAGCTATATTACTCCACATTTCTACAGTAAAATCTTACCAAAATGTTATCAGAGGTACAGTAAGATATTCTTAAGGGATTCCTATTGTAATATTGAACAGAACTATTGTGGTGTTTTTTCAGTTAAAGCTCAAAGTCCAGAGATTTTCTCAAAAAGTCATGTTTTTGTAGTGACTTTAAAGCTATATTACTCCACATTTCTACAGTAAAATCTTACCAAAATGTTATCAGGGTTACAGTAGATATTCTTAAGGGATTCCCATTGTAATATTGAACAGAACTATTGTGGTGTTTTTTCAGTTAAAGCTCAGTCCAGAGATTTTCTCAAAAAGTAATGTTTTTGTAGTGACTTTAAAGCTATATTACTCCACATTTCTACAGTAAAATCTTACCAAAATGTTATCAGGGTTACAGTAAGATATTCTTAAGGGATTCCCATTGTAATATTGAACAGAACTATTGTGGTGTTTTTTCAGTTAAAGCTCAAAGTCCAGAGATTTTCTCAAAAATTAATGTTTTTGTAGTGACTTTAAAGCTATATTACTCCACATTTCTACAGTAAAATCTTACCAAAATGTTATCAGAGGTACAGTAAGATATTCTTAAGGGATTCCCATTGTAATATTGAACAGAACTATTGTGGTGTTTTTTCAGTTAAAGCTCAAAGTCCAGAGATTTTCTCAAAAAGTAATGTTTTTTAGTGACTTTAAAGCTATATTACTCCACATTTCTACAGTAAAATCTTACCAAAATGTTATCAGGGTTAAAGTAAGATATTTTTAAGTGATTCCCATTGTAATATTGGACAGAACTATTGTGGTGTTTTTTCAGTTAAAGCTCAAAGTCCAGAGATCTTCTCAAAAAGTAATGTTTTTTTAGTGACTTTAAAGCTATATTACTCCACATTTCTACAGTAAAATCTTACCAAAATGTTATCAGAGGTACAGTAAGATATTCTTAAGGGATTCCCATTGTAATATTGAACAGAACTATTGTGGTGTTTTTTCAGTTAAAGCTCAAAGTCCAGAGATCTTCTCAAAAAGTAATGTTTTTGTAGTGACTTTAAAGCTATATTACTCCACATTTCTACAGTAAAGTCTTACCAAAATGTTATCAGAGGTACAGTAAGATATTCTTAAGGGATTCCCATTGTAATATTGAACAGAACTATTGTGGTGTTTTTTCAGTTAAAGCTCAAAGTCCAGAGATTTTCTCAAAAAGTAATGTTTTTTAGTGACTTTAAAGCTATATTACTCCACATTTCTACAGTAAAATCTTACCAAAATGTTATCAGGGTTAAAGTAAGATATTTTTAAGTGATTCCCATTGTAATATTGGACAGAACTATTGTGGTGTTTTTTCAGTTAAAGCTCAAAGTCCAGAGATCTTCTCAAAAAGTAATGTTTTTTTAGTGACTTTAAAGCTATATTACTCCACATTTCTACAGTAAAATCTTACCAAAATGTTATCAGAGGTACAGTAAGATATTCTTAAGGGATTCCCATTCTAATATTGAACAGAACTATTGTGGTGTTTTTTCAGTTAAAGCTCAAAGTCCAGAGATCTTCTCAAAAAGTAATGTTTTTGTAGTGACTTTAAAGCTATATTACTCCACATTTCTACAGTAAAGTCTTACCAAAATGTTATCAGAGGTACAGTAAGATATTCTTAAGGGATTCCCATTGTAATATTGAACAGAACTATTGTGGTGTTTTTTCAGTTAAAGCTCAAAGTCCAGAGATTTTCTCAAAAAGTAATGTTTTTGTAGTGACTTTAAAGCTATATTACTCCACATTTCTACAGTAAAATCTTACCAAAATGTTATCAGAGGTACAGTAAGATATTCTTAAGGGATTCCCATTGTAATATTGAACAGAACTATTGTGGTGTTTTTTCAGTTAAAGCTCAAAGTCCAGAGATTTTCTCAAAAAGTAATGTTTTTTAGTGACTTTAAAGCTATATTACTCCACATTTCTACAGTAAAATCTTACCAACATCTTATCAAAGATACAATATAATGTTGTTAAGTGATTCCCATTGTAATATTGAACAGAACTATTATGGTGTTTTTTCAGTTAAAGCTCAAAGTCCAGAGCTTTTCTCAAAAATTAATGTTTTTGTAGTGACTTTAAAGCTATATTACTCCACATTTCTACAGTAAAATCTTACCAACATGTTATCAGAGATACAATATAATGTTGTTAAGTGATTCCCATTGTAATATTGAACAGAACTATTATGGTGTTTTTTCAGTTAAAGCTCAAAGTCCAGAGATTTTCTCAAAAATTAATGTTTTTGTAGTGACTTTAAAGCTATATTACTCCACATTTCTACAGTAAAATCTTACCAAAATGTTATCAGGGTTAAAGTAAGATATTTTTAAGGGATTCCCATTGTAATATTGAACAGAACTATTGTGGTGTTTTTTCAGTTAAAGCTCAAAGTCCAGAGATTTTCTCAAAAAGTAAGGTTTTTGTAGTGACTTTGAAGCTATATTACTCCACATTTCTACAGTAAAACCTTACAAAAATATTATCAGAGGTACATTTGGGACATTGTTAGTTGATTCCAATTGGAATGGTGAACAAACCTATGAAGGAAGTTTTTTGGTTAATGCACAAAGTCCAGAGAAAGTGTCTAAAATATGTGCGTTGTAGGCAACTTTGGAGCTATATTACTCCACATTTCCACTGTAAAACCTTACAAAACTATTATCAGAGGTAGAGTGGGACATTGTTAGTTGATACCAATTGGAATGGTGAACAAACCTATGAAGGAAGTTTTTTGGTTAATGCACAAAGTCCAGAGAAAGTGTCTAAAATATGTGCGTTGTAGGCCACTTTGAAGCTATATTTCCCCACTTTTCTACTGTAAAACCTTACAAAACTATTATCAGAGGTAGGGTGGGACGTTGTTAGTTGATTCCAATTGGAATGGTGAACAAACCTATGAAGGAAGTTTTTTGGTTAATGCACAAAGTCCAGAGAAAGTGTCTAAAATATGTGCGTTGTAGGCAACTTTGGAGCTATATTACTCCACATTTCCACTGTAAAACCTTACAGAACTATTATCAGAGGTAGAGTGGGACATTGTTAGTTGATACCAATTGGAATGGTGAACAAACCTATGAAGGAAGTTTTTTGGTTAATGCACAAAGTCCAGAGAAAGTGTCTAAAATATGTGCGTTGTAGGCAACTTTGGAGCTATATTACTCCACATTTCCACTGTAAAACCTTACAAAACTATTATCAGAGGTAGAGTGGGACATTGTTAGTTGATACCAATTGGAATGGTGAACAAACCTATGAAGGAAGTTTTTTGGTTAATGCACAAAGTCCAGAGAAAGTGTCTAAAATATGTGCGTTGTAGGCCACTTTGAAGCTATATTTCTCCACTTTTCTACTGTAAAACCTTACAAAACTATTATCAGAGGTAGGGTGGGACATTGTTAGTTGATACCAATTGGAATGGTGAACAAACCTATGAAGGAAGTTTTTTGTTTATTGCTCAAAGTCTAGAGAAATCGTCTAAAATATGTACTTGTAGGCCACTTTGGAGCTATATTACTCCACATTTCCACTGTAAAACCTTACAAAACTATTATCAGAGGTAGAGTGGGACATTGTTAGTTGATTCCAATTGGAATGGTGAACAAACCTATGAAGGAAGTTTTTTGGTTAATGCACAAAGTCCAGAGAAAGTGTCTAAAATATGTGCGTTGTAGGCAACTTTGGAGCTATATTACTCCGCATTTCCACTGTAAAACCTTACAAAACTATTATCAGAGGTAGAGTGGGACATTGTTAGTTGATACCAATTGGAATGGTGAACAAACCTATGAAGGAAGTTTTTTGGTTAATGCACAAAGTCCAGAGAAAGTGTCTAAAATATGTGCGTTGTAGGCAACTTTGGAGCTATATTACTCCACATTTCCACTGTAAAACCTTACAAAACTATTATCAGAGGTAGAGTGGGACATTGTTAGTTGATACCAATTGGAATGGTGAACAAACCTATGAAGGAAGTTTTTTGGTTAATGCACAAAGTCCAGAGAAAGTGTCTAAAATATGTGCGTTGTAGGCCACTTTGAAGCTATATTTCTCCACTTTTCTACTGTAAAACCTTACAAAACTATTATCAGAGGTGGAGTGGGACATTGTTAGTTGATACCAATTGGAATGGTGAACAAACCTATGAAGGAAGTTTTTTGTTTATTGCTCAAAGTCTAGAGAAATCGTCTAAAATATGTACTTGTAGGCCACTTTGGAGCTATATTACTCCACATTTCCACTGTAAAACCTTACAGAACTATTATCAGAGGTAGAGTGGGACATTGTTAGTTGATACCAATTGGAATGGTGAACAAACCTATGAAGGAAGTCTTTTGGTTAATGCACAAAGTCCAGAGAAAGTGTCTAAAATATGTGCGTTGTAGGCAACTTTGGAGCTATATTACTCCACATTTCCACTGTAAAACCTTACAAAACTATTATCAGAGGTAGAGTGGGACATTGTTAGTTGATACCAATTGGAATGGTGAACAAACCTATGAAGGAAGTTTTTTGGTTAATGCACAAAGTCCAGAGAAAGTGTCTAAAATATGTGCGTTGTAGGCCACTTTGAAGCTATATTTCCCCACTTTTCTACTGTAAAACCTTACAAAACTATTATCAGAGGTAGGGTGGGACGTTGTTAGTTGATTCCAATTGGAATGGTGAACAAACCTATGAAGGAAGTTTTTAGGTTAATGCACAAAGTCCAGAGAAAGTGTCCAAAATATGTGCGTTGTAGGCCACTTTGAAGCTATATTTCTCCACTTTTCAACTGTAAAACCTTACAAAACTATTATCAGAGGTAGAGTGGGACATTGTTAGTTGATACCAATTGGAATGGTGAACAAACCTATGAAGGAAGTTTTTTGGTTAATGCACAAAGTCCAGAGAAAGTGTCCAAAATATATGCGTTGTAGGCCACTTTGAAGCTATATTTCTCCACTTTTCTACTGTAAAACCTTACAAAACTATTATCAGAGGTAGAGTGGGACATTGTTATTTGATACCAATTGGAATGGTGAACAAACCTATGAAGGAAGTTTTTTGGTTAATGCACAAAGTCCAGAGAAAGTGTCTAAAATATGTGCGTTGTAGGCCACTTTGAAGCTATATTTCTCCACTTTTCTACTGTAAAACCTTACAAAACTATTATCAGAGGTGGAGTGGGACATTGTTAGTTGATACCAATTGGAATGGTGAACACACCTATGAAGGAAGTTTTTTGTTTATTGCTCAAAGTCTAGAGAAATCGTCTAAAATATGTACTTGTAGGCCACTTTGGAGCTATATTACTCCACATTTCCACTGTAAAACCTTACAAAACTATTATCAGAGGTAGAGTGGGACATTGTTAGTTGATTCCAATTGGAATGGTGAACAAACCTATGAAGGAAGTTTTTTGGTTAATGCACAAAGTCCAGAGAAAGTGTCTAAAATATGTGCGTTGTAGGCAACTTTGGAGCTATATTACTCCACATTTCCACTGTAAAACCTTACAGAACTATTATCAGAGGTAGAGTGGGACATTGTTAGTTGATACCAATTGGAATGGTGAACAAACCTATGAAGGAAGTCTTTTGGTTAATGCACAAAGTCCAGAGAAAGTGTCTAAAATATGTGCGTTGTAGGCAACTTTGGAGCTATATTACTCCACATTTCCACTGTAAAACCTTACAAAACTATTATCAGAGGTAGAGTGGGACATTGTTAGTTGATACCAATTGGAATGGTGAACAAACCTATGAAGGAAGTTTTTTGGTTAATGCACAAAGTCCAGAGAAAGTGTCTAAAATATGTGCGTTGTAGGCCACTTTGAAGCTATATTTCCCCACTTTTCTACTGTAAAACCTTACAAAACTATTATCAGAGGTAGGGTGGGACGTTGTTAGTTGATTCCAATTGGAATGGTGAACAAACCTATGAAGGAAGTTTTTAGGTTAATGCACAAAGTCCAGAGAAAGTGTCCAAAATATGTGCGTTGTAGGCCACTTTGAAGCTATATTTCTCCACTTTTCAACTGTAAAACCTTACAAAACTATTATCAGAGGTAGAGTGGGACATTGTTAGTTGATACCAATTGGAATGGTGAACAAACCTATGAAGGAAGTTTTTTGGTTAATGCACAAAGTCCAGAGAAAGTGTCCAAAATATATGCGTTGTAGGCCACTTTGAAGCTATATTTCTCCACTTTTCTACTGTAAAACCTTACAAAACTATTATCAGAGGTAGAGTGGGACATTGTTATTTGATACCAATTGGAATGGTGAACAAACCTATGAAGGAAGTTTTTTGGTTAATGCACAAAGTCCAGAGAAAGTGTCTAAAATATGTGCGTTGTAGGCCACTTTGAAGCTATATTTCTCCACTTTTCTACTGTAAAACCTTACAAAACTATTATCAGAGGTGGAGTGGGACATTGTTAGTTGATACCAATTGGAATGGTGAACAAACCTATGAAGGAAGTTTTTTGTTTATTGCTCAAAGTCTAGAGAAATCGTCTAAAATATGTACTTGTAGGCCACTTTGGAGCTATATTACTCCACATTTCCACTGTAAAACCTTACAAAACTATTATCAGAGGTAGAGTGGGACATTGTTAGTTGATTCCAATTGGAATGGTGAACAAACCTATGAAGGAAGTTTTTTGGTTAATGCACAAAGTCCAGAGAAAGTGTCTAAAATATGTGCGTTGTAGGCAACTTTGGAGCTATATTACTCCACATTTCCACTGTAAAACCTTACAGAACTATTATCAGAGGTAGAGTGGGACATTGTTAGTTGATACCAATTGGAATGGTGAACAAACCTATGAAGGAAGTCTTTTGGTTAATGCACAAAGTCCAGAGAAAGTGTCTAAAATATGTGCGTTGTAGGCAACTTTGGAGCTATATTACTCCACATTTCCACTGTAAAACCTTACAAAACTATTATCAGAGGTAGAGTGGGACATTGTTAGTTGATACCAATTGGAATGGTGAACAAACCTATGAAGGAAGTTTTTTGGTTAATGCACAAAGTCCAGAGAAAGTGTCTAAAATATGTGCGTTGTAGGCCACTTTGAAGCTATATTTCCCCACTTTTCTACTGTAAAACCTTACAAAACTATTATCAGAGGTAGGGTGGGACGTTGTTAGTTGATTCCAATTGGAATGGTGAACAAACCTATGAAGGAAGTTTTTAGGTTAATGCACAAAGTCCAGAGAAAGTGTCCAAAATATGTGCGTTGTAGGCCACTTTGAAGCTATATTTCTCCACTTTTCAACTGTAAAACCTTACAAAACTATTATCAGAGGTAGAGTGGGACATTGTTAGTTGATACCAATTGGAATGGTGAACAAACCTATGAAGGAAGTTTTTTGGTTAATGCACAAAGTCCAGAGAAAGTGTCCAAAATATATGCGTTGTAGGCCACTTTGAAGCTATATTTCTCCACTTTTCTACTGTAAAACCTTACAAAACTATTATCAGAGGTAGAGTGGGACATTGTTATTTGATACCAATTGGAATGGTGAACAAACCTATGAAGGAAGTTTTTTGGTTAATGCACAAAGTCCAGAGAAAGTGTCTAAAATATGTGCGTTGTAGGCCACTTTGGAGCTATATTACTCCACATTTCTACTGTAAAACCTTACAAAACTATTATCAGAGGTAGAGTGGGACATTGTTAGTTGATACCAATTGGAATGGTGAACAAACCTATGAAGGAAGTTTTTTGGTTAAAGCTCAAAGTCCAGAGAAATAGCCAAAGTAATATATGCGTTGTAGGCCACTTTGAAGCTATATTTCTCCACTTTTCTACTGTAAAACCTTACAAAACTATTGTCAGAGGTAGAGTGGGACATTGTTAGTTGATACCAATTGGAATGGTGAACAAACCTATGAAGGAAGTTTTCCATAGAAAGTCTATATTACTATATTATTACTATATTACCTGTAGGCACTTTCTACAATAAAACCTTAAAAAATTGTTATCACATGTACAGTTGGATAATGTGAATTGATTCCAATTGGAATTGTGAACAAACCTATTGTGGAGTCTTTTTTTATTTTATTTTCAGAGAAATTGTCTAAGTAATATATGACAGACAGGCCATATTTTCCTAAATATGGAGATGACTGATGTCTCACATCATAGATGTCTGATGTCATAGACCACATGAGATTGACACAATAAGTCCATATGGGCATTCCCAGATTTGGGCTTAATATTTATGACACCAGGGTACTTCATATATGTGCATAAAAGGGACAAGGACGGAATTCCCTTGCAAGTGTGAATCACGCTGCGGCAAAGGACAGCATTCATTTTCAAGGGTCTTGGCCGTAATGGTTAGATAGATAGATAGATAGATAGATAGATAGATAGATAGATAGATAGATAGATGTCAAATATCATGAATATTCAAATATCATGACTATTCAATCAAAATGAGGTCACTGATTTTCTTTTTTTTTTCTTTTTCTTTTTTTTAAGTTGCTGTCAATGATTAGCCAATTAATTATTATTATTATTATTATTAGGCCTACTATTATTGTTGGATTATAGTATGAGGTAAAACCAGTGGTACTCACATTCATTACTTGAGTAAAAGTATAAATACTGCAATATAGAAATACTCTGTTACAAGTAAAAAATCAAAATGTACTTGAGTAAAAGTACAAAAGTATTGGAATAAAAGTAAAAGTAGAAAAAGTAAAAATAGGCCTACTAATGTTTGAAAATAGCAGATCTACAAGCTGAGAAAAAAAATTACTCTGGTAAATTAAAAGTACTTGAGTAAATAATTAGTTACTTTCCTCTGGGTAAACCCATAGAGTTATAGGGTAAACCGTAGAGCTGCTTTGTGTTGATAAAACACTCAAAAGATACGTTATGTATCTTTCAGGACCATTGCCTGCTTTCGTCACAGCCCCAGCGAGCTCCTACGGTAATTACACTACATGATGCGCAGCGAACTTTGATCGTCGGCTCACTTCACCTCCCGTTTTGCAAAGTCGGATGGCTTCACTCCAGTAGGTCGGTGCACATGATTGTATTAAGTTCAACACAAGCTCTCTCTCTCTCTCTCTCTCTCTCTCTCTCTCTCTCTCTCAACACACATACACACACACACACACACACACACACACACACACACACACACACACACACTCACACACACACTCACCCTGTACTGTTATATTGTTCTAGTTAGCTTTTGTTTTATTAAAGTCGGTCACTACACATCCAAAGTGTGGTTTAATTCTCAGAAAACAAATACTCATCTTTGATCAATAAAACAACATGGTAATAATTGGAAATGTTCCCAAATGAACTTTATGGGATTGATTGAATAATTTATTAGAGGTTTTGCAATAGAAAAAAAGGAAAGTTTCATGACAGCACAAATCACTGGTACAAGGTCAACTTAAAGGAGATCCTAGAAAGCTCTACTGCTTATTTAAACAGGAACCAACTTTATGTATCTCATATAACATTGAAAGACAGCCGGATAGAACATAGTACTTCATCTAGGATAACATCAATTTCAAAAGCATAAAAAGCATAACATCAAATAGCAGAAAAAAGGGTGGTGGGAGCGTGGGGGGATCTCAAACTTGCCCTATCTGCAGGCCGGTCACCAGCACTTTCGCCTATAACATTTTCGCCTTCACGCATTTGGTCTTTTCGCGTGGCTTTTTCACCGTGGAGGAGAGCCTTTTCACCAGGCCTGTCTGGTCGATTCACCGCTGTTGAAGAGCCATTTTGCCTACCCTCAGACTGTCCATGTTTGCTTGCCAGTGGTGTTACCTGTCAAACAACGGTGACGGCTATCCTATGCAATGCCACTCCATAGAAATCACATTAATAGGCTACAGATTAGAAGTTAAAACTATTGGAATCATTTAGGGCTTTGCACAGGGCAAAAAGTCCACAGTCCGGTCCTCCTAAAGCACGATGTTATTTCTCTCTGATGCGTATGCAGAGAGCACAGACTGGGCAGCTCAGAGTGCCAGTGGCGTCAGTAAAAAAAAAAGCTACGGTATGGCAACATAAAACTAACCCTAACTCTACCCCCAACCCTAAACCTAACCTCAGAAAACTTTACCTCAGTAACTAACCTGCCGACGCTAAGTAACTAACCTGCCTTACGCTAAGTAACTAACCTGCCTTACGCTAAATAACTAACCTGCCTTACGCTAAGTAACTAACCTGCCGACGCGTCGGAGCAGCGGATAGTCGGGATAGTGAGCGGACCCCCCTGTGGATAAGGTATGGCAACATGTTGCCATACCTTAGCTTTTTCTGAACTGACGCCACTGGACACCACTGTCACAGTCAAAATAATATGTAAATGACAAGGGTAATATGGAACCATGGACAGCGTGGGCGAAATGGCTCTTCAACGGCGGTGAAACGGCCAGATAGGTTAGGTGAAAACACTCTCCTCCACGGCAAAAGTGCCCCGCGAAAAGACCTGGCGAAAATGTTAAAGGCGATTAAGCCTGACACCTGCAGGCCTACCCTCATTTAGAATGCCAGGATCTAGCAGCGATGTCGTTCGTGAGTGATTCGTTCATAAGAACTGAATCATTAGCAGGACTTAGTTGAGAATGACATGTCCTTAAAATGTTACGTTTACGCTATCTACCCGCAGACCGTCTCCCAGGCTCCCAATCCCCCACACTCCTCTTTTCCTCTCCCGATGTGGAAATGCTGGTGACCCAATGTTACACTCACAGCTCATCCGGTTTTTCATAACCACTAACTTAAAATAAACAGTGTTGTAAAAAGTACTCACATTTTATACTTAAGTAAAAGTATCAATACAGCAATATAGAACTACTCCATTACAAGTAAAAGTCCTGAATTCAAAATGTACTTGAGTAAAAGTATGAAAGTATTGGCATCAAAATGTACTTAAAGTGCCTAAAGTAAAAGTACAAAATGTTTGAAAATAGCAGATCTACAAGCTCACAACGCGCCGCATCGCGACGCGTTGTGAGCTTGTAGATCGGCTATTTTCTAATAGCCAAGGGATAAAATAAGGCTAAAGTGGTTAATATATGTTTTTTTATATTATAATGTATAACTGCAAAGTAACTAGTAGCTAAGGTTTTCAAAAAATGTAGAAAAGTAAAAGTACAATATTTGGATCCGAGATGTAGTGGAGTAGAAGTAAAAGTATTCGAAATTGGAAATACTCAAGTAAAGTACAGATACCTCAAAATTGTACTTAAGTACAGTACTTAAGTAAAAGTACTTCATTCGCTTTTTCCCCCCTCTACGATGATTTGGTGATCCCAGTTATATAACATTGACAGTACACAAAGCCTGTGTTTCGTGTGTAAGGCAACTTTAGTGTAATGTGGAACCGTCCGTGATCAACTCACGACAGGAAAATGATGGGAACAAATACTGTTGGCAGAGTAGGTTCACCGCTCTATACTTGTACAGAAACTTTGAAGTGAAATAGACACACGGAGACAACAGCTATGTGCTGGAACTCAGCTCACACAGAACTGAGAGTGGTTTTATTAAGACAGCTTTTATAGTCACCAGCAAGCACTTCCGGGGTAAATGACAAGCACCTCCGGTTCAGCACTTCATAATAAGAGTTCATCAAGTACAAGTTAGATCATTATCTCAACAAATACAAAAGTATTGTCATCAAAATGTACTTAAAATCCCGCTGACACGCCCCGAAATTATAATGTTATGATACAGTAAGTCACATGGTCTCTCTGAAAACGGTCTGAAATAGTCTGAAACTCATTTCACAGTGTAATCTGCCCCTCGCCCCCCAACAAACAGCTGACCAGTACAGTAAGTAGTCTAAGTTCAGTCAATTAATTTGATTGGCTTATAATTGCGCATTCTCACAATGACATCATAAACATATAACTAATATTTTAAGATTACTTTTTAAAGTGACGGTTGTCCTTTAGATGACAGTCCTACTTTAAAGTACCAAAAATAAAAGTAGTCGGTATGCAGAATATCCCATTTCAAGTTTTCAAATGTATATACAATTCTTGAAAATAGCAGACAACTACAAGCTCAGCGCGACACATTATGAGCTTGTAGATTGACTATTTGCAAGTGTCCAACATGTCTGTGTGTATGTACTGTATGTACTGTAGGCATGTATGTATGTATGTATGCATGACTGTAGGTACAGTATGACTGTATGGGGGGGGGGGTCTACTTTTGGAGGATATGTTGGGGGAAAACACCAGGGAACCCAACAGGTGGCCCCAACGGACACTATGGAAGGGACATACAGTATATTATTCTGAGGGAACATATTTTGGGAACATACTGTAGGGTCTATTTTTGGGCCGAGGGAACATAGGGTAATTTTGCGATGGGTCAACATAGGGCTGAGGGAACATGGGGCTGAGGGAACATAGGTTTGAGGGAACATGCATGACCCCTATTATACTAATATGAAAGGACTATAGAACCATAAACCTGTCGAGAGAAGGCCTCTTGCGTACGAGCGAACACAGACGTTATATTGTTATACTAGATGGCTTGGCAGAATCTAACCAACTTGCACATGATTTTGTTTATTTGTGGTACTTCCTAGTAGCTCTGCTTCCTGCCATGTCGGTGGATCTGTTTTCCAATCAGAGGCTAAATAGCCCAGATACATTATTCAAGGATTGCAGCCACACATGCAGGCAGTGAGAAATAGACATCCGTGCCTTGATTTCATCCAAAACATATTAATCCTAAAATCAGAAATGTTAGTGGAGCCTAGACCAGCAGAAAGAGCCATACTTATGTGTGTCACTGGCGCGTTGTTTGGAAGCGCACATGAGTTCTGGGCAAACCCCGCCCATGGAAGCTTTTGATTGGCTGAACTGGAGCTAGGGAGCGCTCCTTTGTGTTCGCTTGGACCGTGCAGAGGTTAACCCTAACTCTAACCTTAACCTTAACCTCAGTAAAACTATGCCTAAACCTAACCTCAGTAAAACTATGCCTAACTCCAACCCTAAACCTAACCTCACTGAAACTAACGCTGGTGAGTAACTAACCTGCCGACGGGCGTGAAAACAAACGGCTCCACCCAGAACTCATGTGCGATTCCAAAACAGGCGTCACTGGCTCTATAAAGAATGCTTGCGGGAGCGTTTCGCTGTTCGCGGGGCACACAAAGTAAGTAACTAGAGAAGCCCGCAAACACAAGAGCACTTGAATTGCATCACTGACTTGCACCGGCGAGACGGGTGAGTGCAAACGAACGTGATGTGAGCCTAGCTCCTCCAGCCTGAGGAGTTCAGTGTGAATTTGCAAGCGGTTCCTGATCACGTGACTGCAGGACTGATTTTGTAAGCTGGTATTTGAGTTGTCGAGCTTCGCTCAACAGCTAAAAAGGGACACAATATAAAACACTTGACAAAACAAAACAAATAGGAGAATAAACCAGAGTAGAGATACTCTGAACCGCTTTGCGTAATTTTAGGCCAAAATCTTTAACAGCAGTGTCCAAAAATTAGTTTTGCAAAAATCGGCCTGATGGTGGCGTTAAATGGGACAGATCCATGTTGATGACATGACTTTAGAGATACTGTGTACCGCTTTGTGTGATTTTAGGGCAAAATCTGTAGGAGCAATGTCCAAAAATGTGTTTTGCAAGAATCGGCCTCATGGTGGCGCTAGAAGAGGGCCATGTGAGAAATGAGGGGTGGATAGGGGCAACGGTAGCGGAGACATGAGTTGGGCAAAAAATTGACTTGACGGACAGACTGACTGACAGCCGGTAAAGGTTTTGATAGTAACTGCGACGGTCGCAATAATCATTATGAATTATTCAATAATAACAAATCGCACCCAGTGTGAAATGAGCCCTTTATGAGTTAATATCCCACAACGCGTGGCCAATGCCAGGCTTTGCGGTCTGTACGGATGTAAATGCGGACACAGGGACATACACAGAAAGCCAGATGTAGGAGTGGTTAACTCCTCTAAAAAAAACATTTAGTTTCTGTGCTGATGCTAACTCTTCTCTTCTTCTCCTTCTGTCTGTCTGTTAAAGAGGAGAGGAGCTCCAGTCTGGTCAAGGAGGAACCACAACCTCCACAACATGAGGGGATGAGCTCCATTTTGGTCCAGACGGAACAACAACCTCCACAACATGAGGAGAGGAGCTCCAGTCTGGTCCAGACGGAACCACAACCTCCACAACATGAGGGGATGAGCTCCATTTTGGTCCAGACGGAACAACAACCTCCACAGATTAAACAGGAAGAGGAGGCTGATGTGTCAACATGGACATTACTACATAGGAAGACCAGGTGCAACACTCTCTCAGGTAAAAACAATATCACTTTATTACACTGTATTATTGGCACAATGAGGCCACGTTCACATTATAGTGTGGTACGATGTGTACTTCCGTAGGATTTTTGTGCTAAAATAGATTTTTTTGCAGATCTTGGTTCTATAGAGTACTATGAGAAAATGATGGGTGTCAACTTTTCCGGACCCCCACCCCCTTTCGGGGGGTCATCTAGTTTGGGACCTCCCAGAACAGTACGCCAGCCAGTTAATGTCCAATCTTCTTAATATTAGGGTTGTTTTGTAGGTTTTAAAACATTCTGAGTTCATTTATTACACTTTTGAAGCAGCCAGAATAAGCTTTCTGACTTTTGGTTGGGGTCTTTCCTCACCTGGGACCCCCCAGATGGACCCCTGAGCCTATCTCAGTACTCGCTCTGCTCCTGCTCCAGAACAATGTCATATTAGATCATAATTGAATAAATGCTTTTGTAGCTGGGCTCTGAAAACAAAAATGAATAGTAGCAAACACCAGGGGTCTTCCACAGGGGCTTCGGGACCACTAGGGGGTCCTCAGAGTTACTACATAGTGTACTTCTAATGTTTTTTTTTTTTTAGCTGAACTTATTTTTGAGCGGTGCTAACCGCTCCTATAGACCGCTTTTTTACCAAAACTATGATGTCACAAATGATGATGACATGAGTTCGCTAGACCAATGAAACACTTCGATTCTGTTGATCTGTCCATGATGTCATAGTCACAGAGGCACCCGATTGGTTAACCCTGATTTAGAACGCATTTAGGCCGCGTAAAATACGTCATAACGCGTTTAGGCCGCGTAAAATACGTCATAACGCGTTTAGGCCGCGTAAAATACGTCATAAAAAATTATTGAGCGGTGCTAACCTTGAATTTCAAAATTGTATTAGATGAATATCACTTATAAGCGATAAAATAACCACACTTTTAGACGGACTGTGGAAAATCTTACAGGTTATAAATGATAGGCAGCTAATACAAGTTTAAAATACAAATGAACAGACTTTGAAAAACTAAAATATTCATCTTCTGGCCTCTTCTCGCCTCTCTGGAGGTAAATAAGGTCACTTATCATTACACTACCGACACTCTTACAAGTTACAATCCGTAGCTTGGTCAACTAACTGATGAGAAATGACGATAAAGACTTATATAGTCTGAGCAGACCTCTAGACTGACATCATACACAACAAAAACAATATTGCCATGCATGCCTATCAACACTGATTCGCGCAGGAATTAGTTTGCACCGCTCACTTCGCACGGGTGGGATTTTTTTACTGCTTTGGCTTTTATAGGGACCAAACTGTCAGAAAATGATGGGTGTCAGATTTTCCTGACCCCTGCCCCTTTTCTGGGGGGTCATCTATTTTAGGACCTCGCAGAACAGTATGCCTGCCAGATAATGTCCAATTCTCTTAATATTAGAGTTGTTTTGAAGGTTTTAAAAGTCCATATATTGCACTTTTGAAGCAGCCAGAATAACCTTTCTGACTTTTGGTGGGTGTCTTTCCTCACCTGGGACCCCCGGAATGACCCCTGAGCCTATCTCGGTACTCATTACAGTCCTTGCTCTGCTCCTGCTCCAGAACAGTGTCAAATTAGATCATAATTGAAGCATAAAAGCGTTTTTGTAGCTGGGCTCTGAAAACAAAAATGAGTAGCTAATACCAGGGGTCTTCCACAGGGGGTCTGGGACCCCTAGGTGTCCTCAGAGTTACTAAAGGGGACCAGACAAATCTCTGGTCACCTCAACCTCCCAGACAGCCAAGACATCCGACTGGAAAATACCCTCCACTCTCTGAATTCCATCCATATTTTTCAATTGGTGGAAGCTCTGGGCAATTTGTCAGGTATCATTTATACTGTATTGTGACGTAGTTGGCATGGAGGATATGTGGTAGCAGTGCAGCTCCAAGTTCTTTGACTGAAATCCCATCCCATTACCATGCATTATCACAGATGCAGGGTTGTTGGATCAAAGTGTTCCAATGACTCCAATGTTGATGGAAATAAGTAAGCCTTGCCCAGCCCTGTGGCTCATAGGGCAGGAGTCTGCCCTGTTTCTGTGAGGCTGCTTGATGACAGTGGACATGATAATAGTTTGTCACAGGGACATATACCAATCCAGCCTTTGATGCTGAGGTCATACAATCAAGATGTATGACAAGGTCCATATATGGAGTTCTCTGTCTTCAATATTAAGCCCATATCTAACAGGACTTCATATGGGAATGCCCATATATGGAGGCCACATACCACACTAACAGCCAAGACAGCCCATATCTGTGTGACTGGTTCTACAGCGAATTCTCACCATCTGGCATGTCTGCCCCCCTACCCAATTCTCCCTCAGTGAATGATATGGTTCAACAACTTAATGTAAATTTAGAGTCTGTACTTGACATTGTGGCCCCAATAAAACTAAAAAGAAACACGTCTCCAAAGCCACTCCATGGATAAATGATCAAATGCGCTCTCTTAAGAAAGATTGCCGCAGAGCCGAGCGAGCTTGGAGAAAGAATAAAATCACTGTCCATCTAGAGATCTTTAAGAAGGCAACAGCCACCTATAACAAAGGCATGCGGCTGGCTAGACAGTCCTACTTCTCGGGAATTATTAACGAGAACAAAAATAACGCCAGAGTCCTGTTCTCAACAATTGATCGCCTTTTAAACCCCCCCCCCAATCATACAAGCAGTCGCTCCCTGCTTCTAAAGTTAAGTGCAATGAGTTTGCAACCTTTTTTAACAACACAATCTTAAACATTCGAGCTGGTATCACAAATAATGCTTGCACAGACGCCCTGGAAAATAACTTATTCAAAACCAGAGGTAGCCTAAACTCATTCAGGTCAATTGACGAGGATGAACTTCGCAAAACAATTTTACACATGACATCCACCTCCTGCCCGTTAGACGCAATCCCCACCCCCTTTCTCAAAGAGGTCCTAGACAGCATGCTCGGTCATATTCTCAAAATAATCAACTGCTCCGTCCATAAACACAGGCATCTTCCCAGACGCACTGAAAATGGCCATAGTTAGGCCCTTACTGAAAAAACACAATCTCGATCCCTCTGTGTTGGGAAACTATAGACCCATCTCTAATCTGCCATTTCTGGGCAAGGTATTAGAAAAAACAATTCTCCATCAATTAGCCGATCGCTATGCCCCTCCTAAAGCCGTCCTCGTCCAATGCCAAGTTAGCAACAGGTTACTAACGCAGCAGACTTGGCAAGCTGCCATGGCGGCGCGCATCGGTGTACCGCTAGTCTGGCTGCTAGATAGAGATGGGATTTATGGTTCTTTGAAGTGAACCGGATCTCTGAGATCCGTTCCTTTCAGCCGTTCAAAAGACTGGCTCATTTTAGTTACTGGTTACTTTGTAGATTTTGATTATGATTGTAAATCACTTCCACCCAAATAGGCCTGTACATTTTGGCCATTGGATACATTTCTGGCATTTGAAAATAGGTGATCTACAAGCTCACAATGTGTCACGTTGCGATGCATTGTGAGCTTGTAGATCAGCTATTTGCAAATGATTTTTCTACATTTTACTCATTAGAAAACCTGTGAAACAGGACATTCTGCATAATGAGTACGTTCTAATATTGGTACTTTAAGTAGCCTACATTTTGATACCAATACTATTTTACTTTTACTCTAGTAGCCTACATTAATAACATTCCAAACTTGATTGCAGTATTGATATGTTTACCTAAGTAAAGAAATGTAGTACTTTTCCCACCACTGTTCATAGAAAGGAACGGCTCCCTACTGTGAACCGAATCATATCGTTCATTTCAAAGAGCCGTTCAAAAGACTCGATTCGTTCGCGAACGTCCCACCCACTCGCTTCCGTGTCACAAACACTGAAACAAAAACAGAACGGATTGCACTGACCTACACAAACCAACCCACGGGAATAATTTAGGAGCACTTCATGAGAAAATATAACTGGTAACACTTGTGTACTGTATGTTAATCTGACTTTAGTATAGGCTATTGTTTTCTTCCTGGACGTTTGTGGCAGGTTAGTCTGCAGCTGGGTGCTATTGCTGCACGCCGCCATGGCAGCTTGCCAAGGCACCCGCCTTAGTAACCTGTCGCTAAACGTGGCATTGGGCAAGCACGGCTTTAGGAGGGGCATAGCGATCGGCTAATTGGATGCATTTCTTACTACCAACACGATCCATAACAAATTTCAGTCCGGTTTTAGGAAAGGACATAGTACCGAAACAGCACTTATAAAAGTAATAAATGACCTTAGGGTGTCCGCTGACAATAAAAAGGTATCCGTTCTCCTACTTCTGGATCTTACAGCGGCTTTTGACACGCTTGACCACACAATTCTAATACAGCGACTGGAGCACTGGATAGGGCTCTCAGGCTCTGCCCTGTCCTGGTTCTACTCATACTTAACAGGTAGAAGCTACTGCGTCAGCTCAGATGGCTTTGAGTCAGATAGTTACAGCATCTCCTCAGGCGTCCCACAGGGCTCAATCCTCGGCCCCCTTTTGTTCTCCCTATACATGTTGCCCCTCTGAGAACTTATTACATCACACGGTATCAATTTCCATTCATATGCTGATGACACCCAATTATACCTGTCCGTAGCCCCAGACGACCCCTGTGCTCTCGACCCTCTCCTATCTTGTCTCTCCAGCATAAAACGCTGGATGAATGAGAATTTTCTCAAGTTAAACGAGGACAAAACTGAAGTTCTCATAATTGGTTCAACTGAGCAAAGAGAATCAACAATTAGTAGACTCGGTAGCCTGGCTCAACAAAGCAGCTCCTCAGTAAAGAACCTAGGAGTGATCATTGACGCTTAACTGAATTTTAATACACACATTAACCAAGTCACTAAAATTGCATTTTTTCATCTTAGAAATATCGCACGAATCAGACCCTATCTCTCACTGAATGATGCTAAAACGCTTATCCACGCTTTTGTTTTTTCGCGTCTGGATTACTGTAACGCACTTTTATCTGGCCTGCCAAAGAAATCCATTGACAAGCTACAACTCGTCCAAAATGCGGCTGCCAGGGTTTTAATGAAAACTAGGATGAGAGATCATATTACTCCTGTTTTAGCCTCCCTACACTGGCTACCAGTTGCTTTTAGGATCGATTTTAAAATTATTTTACTCGTTTATAAAGCACTAAATGGCCTGGCTCCGCCATATCTCTCTGACTGCCTGTCCAGATATGTCCCTAATCGCCCCCTCAGGTCCGCCAACGCTAACCTGCTTGACGTGCCTGACATGACATATAAAAACTATGGTGAGACAGCCTTCTGTTTTTACGGGCCGACCGCCTGGAATAAGCTCCCAGCGCACCTTAGACAGGCTCCCTCTGTCGACCGTTTTAAATCACTGCTCAAGACTTGCTTTTAGATGATTTTCAATCTCATCTGTTTTATCCTCCTTTTCATGTTCTCTTTCTGTTCCTAGGGTTATATTGAAGTTTTGAATGTTTTGTACTGTGTGGTTTGCTTTTTTAATGTTACTGTTACTATGTATACACTTTTGTTCTGCACTGTAAAGCACTTTGAGCTGCATTCTGTCATGAAAGGTGCTATATAAATAAAGTTTTATTCATTCATTCATTCATTCATTCATTGTTCTGGAGCAGGAGCAGAGCAAGTACTGAGATAGGCTCAGGGGTCCATCTGGGGTCCCAGATGAGCAAAGACCCCAACCAAAAGTCAGAAAGCTTATTCTGGCTTTTTCAAAAGTGTAATAAATGAACTCAGAATGTTTTAAAACCTACAAAATAACCCTAATATTAAGAAAATTGGACATTAACTGGCATTAGACTAGATGACCCCCAGAAAGGGGGTGGGGGTCCGGAAAAGTTGACACCCATCAATTTTAGCACAAAAATCCTACGGGAGCTGTTTTTTTGGACGCATCGCACCACACTATTACATTGTAAATTGCTATAAATAAACAAACCATAAATCAAAATAACCCTTTAAAACAACTACATTATGATGGCAGACAGTTTGTTTCAGTTGACAACAATTCAACAGATGTGTGTGCAGATTGGTTGTTTAGTAGTTCTACTGTAACTTAAAGCTATACTATGTAATTTTTTTAATAAAACAAATCTTAAAATTGTCCTAACTATTACATTGCTAAAGTTTTAGAACACCCACTCTGTTAATTTCAGCCCCAAAGGCCTTTTCTTTATATGTTTTCTACTGAGCCCGTGTGGCCGTGAGGGGGGTTGCATTTCCCTGCAAAATTACGTCATCTGCATCATTCCGTATACGTGTCTCCCAGATCATACACTACCGGCCAATCACAGCGCGGATCATAAACTACCGGCCAATCACAGCACGTCATGCCGTCTTCTCAGGAAGTAGCTTGCCTCAACATAACAACAGCATTAACAGCATTACTCTGGTCTGGTGTAGGAGAATGCCTGGTCGGAGAGGGATGCGAGACCACAGATACAAAAAGCTAGATGCCTCGTTCGCCTCTGCAGTTCATTGGAGTGACGTGCAACAGTTGTAGTCCGGACATCCTGGAAAAACTAAGGGAACGCTGTCAGTCAAGTGACTACTGGCCAATCACAGCGCGACTTTTCCGGGACTTATCCAAGGACTACAATTCAATTCAACAGAGCCAGTTCCGATGTTGCGCGGCTCAGCTGTTCTTACAGGCTGCGTACGTAAATACCCTCCCCCACCTACCTCTGATTGGCCTAGCAACTTCCCTATATGTGACGCACGTGGAAGCAATGCACACGTGATTCCCTTAGTCCCTCGATGCACATGCATCAGAGTCGAAGGAGGTGTCTACCTTTCTATGTCTATGTGCGAGACCCCTCTAAAGATGCATCTCGGCGAGGTGCAGGCGAACGTGGTGGTCTGAGGCCTGGTCCGCGGCGAAAAACGGCCGAAAAATGCAGACGCGACCGCGGTTTGCTATACCGCTACTGACCACTAGTTGAGCAACTTACACAGTATAGCTTTAATGAGACTCACCCGCTGCCATGGAGGTCCAAAGAAAACACAATTCACCCTTTGTTAGGCTCCTGGTTGGTCCCTGACTGACCAACCAGCAGGCTCTATCTGCCTTGTCCCATAATTTTTTGAGAAATAAAAACATTTAAAAGCATGCTGATTCACTATGCTGCCACTGAGCAACTCCAATTGACTGAAACAAAGTTTGAAATTAGAATTGAGCACACAGAATAACAATATGAAGCAACTGAATTAACATGGCAGTGGATGGAATGTCCCACTGAATGTCCCTCCAAGACACAGCAACCAATGGGTGTGGAGAGGGGCAGGACAATGGGCGGGACTTGACAAAGGGTGAATTGTTGGCCTGGGCACATTCACATTTATTTGAGGTTTACATTGATTTTGCATCAAGAATAAGGCATTCTAATAACAGTCACTTGTGATTTGTGGCTCATTTGAGGTGACGTGAGATGTATCCTACAAACGCAAACATGCACACAAATAAAACAAGAATTATGTTTTATTAAAGCTTGCTAAGTTCCTTCTTTTGGTGATTTCCACAGAGCAAAAGGAGAGGTCTTCAGTATCTAGAGCGATGGCCTCCAAAAGATATTCAAAGTTGGAGGAACAGCTTGATGCAAGGATGCAACCTGTAGTAAAGGTGTACAGGATGGGTATGTAATGTTTTATTTACTGTGGTTTAAACCTTTTAAAGTTGTACAGGATAGGTATGTAGTGTTTTTTTTTCTTTGTGTTTAACCCATTTAGGCCTAACCTATAGAATAGGGCTAAATCAGAAATTAGCCTACAAAACAAATATGTTGCTACATACTGTACATGTACTGTAAGCCCCTCCCAAACAGCAAAATGTGTTCCCGGCCTGAATGGGTTAAAGTAAACGACTGGTTGTCCTAGAAACGGACTAGCCAGTCACATAGCTAGTGTAACATACACAGTGTTGTACTGTGTATTATTGCGGTGTTGATATGGCGGTGTGATACTTGTATTGCATGACTGCATTGACTAGCAGTGACTGTTATGTGCACTCTTTTGTTTGGCACTGTTTGTTAAGTTATGCTTTTTTTTGAGTGTGTGACGTGTCACACTCTACACGCATTTCGTAGTCACTTAATATTCTTCTTTTTTTTGCAATATTTTTTGACACTTTATGTTTTATTTATCTTTTTTTTGTTTGGACTGTATACTACAGTACTCTTTTTATTTTTCTTACTTCTCTGTAACTTGTAACCTTAACTGCTGTGCTGCCTCTGGGAAACTGAATTTCCCCTGTGGGATAATAAAGGTATCTATCTATCTATCTATCTATTCTTTTAGAAAATAGCTTATGTAAAGCTCAAGAGGTGAAACTGGTTGCTTCTTTTGGGCTTGTTTTCTTATAGACCTGGTTATGTTTAACTAGATGCAGTGCTCTTCTGAGCACAGGTATTGTGGCCTCCTGGTGGCACTACAAAAGGCCAAAGTGAAAGGGGTCGCATGTGTTCTTGGGCATGGACACCGCATGATTTGAGGCATGGGCACTGAAGTGGATAGGGGTGCACTATCTTTTCATTAAACCGAGGAAACACTACAAGAACATAATGTTAAGTTCAAAAGTTTACCGGTCTCTCATTGTATCTTTCCCCCAGACAACCTCCCTGTGTGTAGAGAGGAGGTTTCCTCTGAAGAGGAGAGGAGCCCCAGTCTGGTCCAGGAGGAACCAGAGCCTCCACACATTAAAGAGGAGCAGGAGGAGCTACTTCAAAGACCAGAAAAGGTTGATAGGCCAAAGCTGACATTGCTAGCAGTGAAAAGTGAAGGTGATTTAGGAGAAAACAGAGACACAGAGCCTGTAGCCAGCACCTCAACTGAACACATGAAAACAAAAGCCTATATAGAGCACTGGGTACCAGCAGAACCAACTAGTGATGACCAGCTCCTCTCTTCACACTCTTCTGAATCTGACACCACTGAAGACAGTGATGATGAGTGGGAGCCCAGTGTAGATCAGTCACCTTTAAACACACTGAAGTCACACAAGACACAACATGTGGAAGGACACAGATCTTTGAGCAACAAGCCGTCCCAGGACCTGAAATCGCAGAAAGAAAAACGTTTTAGTTGTACAGTTTGTTGCAAAATATTTAATGTTGAGGGAACACTGAAGCGGCACATGAGGATTCATACGGGGGAAAAGCCTTTTGCGTGTGAAGTTTGTAGCAAAGCCTTTAGTCAAAACACTAACTTAATACAACACATGAGGTCTCATACAGGGGAAAAGCCATTCACGTGTAACATTTGTGGCAAGAGCTTTAGTCTAAAGCGGTACTTAAAAGACCACATGAAGACTCATACAGGAGAAAAGCCATTCACTTGTTCAGTTTGCAACACAGGCTTTCGTGACAGCAAAAATCTAAAAAGACACATGACGACCCATACAGAGGAAAAGCCATTCACTTGTTCAGTTTGCAACACAGGCTTTCGTGACAGCCGTAATCTAAAAAGACACATGACGACCCATACAGTGGAAAAGCCATTTACTTGTTCAGTTTGTGGCAAAGGCTTTAGAATAAAGCCGGGCTTAAAAAGCCACATGAGGACTCATACTCATACAGGGGAAAAGTCATTCTCTTGTCCAGTTTGTAACAGAGGCTTTGGTCATAAGTGTAGCCTAAAGGTACACATGAGGTCGTCTCATACAGGGGAAAAACCATTTGCTTGTCCAGTTTGTAGCAAAGGCTTTACAAACAACCGTAATCTAAAAAAACACCTGAGGACTCATATAGAGGTTGACATAGACCCGTGCTTTATAGACCCGTGCTTCGATTATGATAATGAACGGTTATTTACAGAGCAAAACTAAATAATGAGAGTAACAGAAGCTCACAATGTGCCGATTTGTGTTTTGTTCAACTAAAGTACAAAGCTCACAATGTGCCGATTTATGTTTTGTTCAACAAAAGTGCAAATGGTAACTTCTTTCAAATGCAAAATCGAAGGACATGGATGATTGTATGGCAACTAGAGCATTAGAATGCAATTAGTTCCTTTAGGCTCAAATGAAGCAGCTATCCATCTCTGGCCTTGCTGTATCTTGTGGTTATTTTGTGTGTCTTTGTGTGTGCGTGCGTGCGTGCGTGCATGCGTGCGCGAGAGAAGCAGTGAGCTGCTGTAACCCAGCAGAATATACAATATAAAATATTCAAACAGAAATGTCAAACCTGTGTAACACAGATACCCAGAGTAATGAAGTTATAAGTTACATTGAAATGATTTGTTTTTGACCCAGTTAGACTACTTTATATGAAGATTTATACTCCATGGTAGGAAGACGTCAGATGCGTGAAAAGAATGAACAGGTTGGGTTGTGATGCATTGTTAGGTTGCTTGTAAATATGTTATTTTGAAGCATGTGCCCACTCACAAAATGATGTATGCTTTAGTGCAGGTCAGGGCGGGTGTAATATCATATAAGTAAATAAAATACATACATAAATATACACACTCTGTTTATATGTGATCATTGTTTCTCCGATTTCAGTCTAACTAGTCCTGCTCTGTTGTTCTGACTTTTTTACCTCAGGGGATCAATAGTTTGTGCCAACGGTGAATTTCACCCTTTATTAGCCTTCTGGTTGGTCCCTGACTGACCAACCAGAAGGCTCTATCTGCCTTGTCCCGCCCTGGTTCTGCCTTTTTTTATGTTGAATTTGCTAAAACATCATTTTTTGGAGAAATACAATCATTTAAAAACCTTCTGAGTCACTATACTGCCACTGAGCAGATCCATTTTACTGAAACCAAGTTTGAAATGAGAATTGAACACAGAATAACAATACGAAGCAACCGAATTACAATGGTAGTGGATGAAGTGTCCCACCGAATGTCCCACCGAGACATAGCAACCAATGAGTGTGAAGAGGGGCGGGACAACGGGCGGGACTTGACAAAGGGTGAATTGTAGTCCTAGAGCGGCCATATTTTGGGTCAAACACAGGTGTTTCAATTGTTTGATTGGCATAGAACTAATGCTCTACTCCAATCAGAACATCTGTGTAAGGCTGTGTTTTACCCAAAATATGGCCGCTCTAGGACTACAATTGGCACACCCTATCCACAACTTTCCAACATCCCATCGTGCATTGCGCAGAAGTTGCACGGAGCTTCCGGTGCCGCAGCCGAGTGTGATCTACAAGCCCACAACGGTTGCAACATTTTTGAAAATCATACAAATATTGTATTTGTATAAAAACCCATTCTGAAGTTAAAAATCGTACATTTTAATCGTGGCATTAAAAATCTTGATAGTTGTAAAAGAAAAGCACAGACATCCCGTTAACATTCTTCACATTTATCTCTTCTTAAAGTGCTTGAAATTAATGTTGCTCAAAGTTCAAGTTCAGTCAGTCAAATGCCACATGTCACACAAATTAAGAATTGTCATGTTATGTCTGGAAGAACAGCAGATACACCTCTGTCATAGGGTCACAGAATGCCTCCTTCAGTCTCCTGAACTGCACCTGTTTCTCGCCTATGAGTGAAAGCAAATCACAAGTATATAGTTAATGTGGCATTTGTTGGTAGCTGCTTGATGCAAGGACATACTTCCAGATTTGAAGTAGCTGGCTAGAGGGTCATATAGCCTCAGAATGCGGATCACACAGGTTTCAAGGCTTAACCACCGAAAGGGAGACATGCTGGAGGAGCTCCATATATTCTGCCTCGTGGAGCTCACCAAACTTCTGTGACAGACCATTGATTTCACATGAATTATAATTGTTTTGCTTTCAAAAGCATTATGTTTCAATAATACATAGGTATTCTTAAAAGCTTACCTGTAAAGTATCCTTTGTGCTACCTTTAAACCAGAAGGCCACATCAATTTCGAGGTCCTCCATGTCGAATTTGTATACCTGCAATGAACCAGACCATAAACATTATGTTAAACCATGCATGATGCAATAAGTGCACAAATTGTGCCTGGCTCATGTTTTAACAAAAAGAGGCTGGGAAAACAAGACAGTGTTGATTGAATATTACATTAAATAAAAAGACATTTACAAAGAATAAATAAAGGACTTCACAAAGAACAAAAACGGTCAGTGTAAAATACCATAGATGAGTATCAGTGTGTAAGCTGGGTGACTAACCCACAACAATGTTTAAGTATTCCTATAAGCCACTCACCTCCAAAAAACCCAGCCCGGCCTTTTTAGCCGTGTTGTGCACCTCATGACATGGGCAACCATGGACATAGATACTGGGGTTTTCTTTCAGGATTCGGAAGGAAATAGAGTTGTGTGCTCCCGTGTTGACAGCAGCATTGTTGATAGAGAGCAACACAGTTCTGCCAGGGAATCTCCTTCTCTTGCAGGGTGGCATTCATCTTTGAAAAGATAACCTCCACTGTCCCACACTGTGGTCCGCTTGTGGAAACTGCGCTGTTTTCTTTTTTTTGGAGCCGTGGGCGGAGCCCATGGTCTCCCTCTGAGTGGCAATGTGTGTCCTGTCTCACCAGTGAGAACTGTCCCGTTGAGTTCGAACAGTACCTTTTATGACCACACATGTTAAGGGAGGGGCGCTGTTTTCAGGCCAGGCACACACACGCACACACACACAGGGGGGGGAACACATAGAATCAAAAACATAGATCTGGAAGTGCTCAATTTCACGGCTCCACTTCGAACCAAGGTTTGATTTTTAAGATCCGGACAAGTGGTTCATCTTCTCTCGCCCTGCAATGACAGCATGCAGGACCACTTAACACTCCTCCCTTTTTTTATGTATGCCAGAGAGATTTTGGAGGAGAAAAACATAACATATTTCAGCTTGTGAAATACCTGTGTCATTGGAACCATCTTTAATGAGGGTCTATGGTCCTTCCTTCATTTTCACCACCAACTCATTCAAGAAATGTGGTGCCAATTCCCCATTTATGATGCTCGTCGTTTTAGTCCTAGCACACCTACAGTTAGCAATTTAGGCATTCATCAGATACTCTTGTCCAGAGCGACTTACAATAAGGTAATTGCATACAAAGAATGCAGAGACAGTGTCAGTCAAACAATATACTGTAACACATCTGTATTCCTGGGCTGTCTTTGAGTCCTTGAAACTTTCCTTAAGGAGAGGCCCCAGATGGTCAGTTACAGCCAGTGGTACATTATGGAGAACTAGAGTTGCAACCCTATATTCATGGGTTCAATTTGTAGTCCTACAGCGGCCATATTGAGGACCAACACAGGTGTGCTGATTTATGTAGAACATTACTTTTATGCCAATCAGACAAGTGAAACACCTGTGTTGGTCCTCAACATGGCCGCTGTAGGACTACAAATTGAACCCATGAATTTGCTTGGATATACATTGCACACATACTGTGTATAACTTACTTTGGCCTCTTGATCACTCATACCCCCGACAGCAGGAACAGGCACTGAAAATTGGTCTCAAGTGTAGCTGTGGACTGAAGTGCCTGACTGCCTGTTGCTTGTCCTGGTGACTTTTAGCAGATACATGGTGCTGAATATCCGCTTTACCCTGGTGAGCACAGGAGTTTTTGACGCGGCATATAGAGCACCAGTAGTAGGCCTAATTCACCCTTATTTGTCAAGTCCTGCTGTTGTTCCACCCCTCTTCGCACCCATTGGTTGCTGTGCCTTGGTGGGACAGTTGTCCTTTCTCCACTACCATTGAAATTCAGTTGCTTCTTATTGTTATTCTGTGTATTCAATTCTCATTTTAAACTTGGTTTCAGTAAAAAGGAGCGGGTGCAGTATAGTGACTGGTCATGTTTTTAAATGTTTTTACCCACACAGTAGGCGGTGCAGGGCTGATACATGTGGGCACCTGGACAACAAGGCAATAGGGGCATGTGGGCACTTTGTGATTTGTGGGTCACGACTCGAGTAAAAATCCCATTTCTTTAAATCCCATTTCTTTTTCATATATAGGCTATACCAATATATTTCATTTGTTTATGTGTGTGTGTGTGTGTGTGTGTGTGTGTGTGTGTGTGTGTGTGTGTGTGTGTGTGTGTGTGTGTGTGTGTGTGTGTGTGTGTGCACACGCGCGCGCACGCCTATCATTGGTGACACCTGTACAGGATGTAACATTAAACAACTATCTCTAGGCTATGTCAATATCCAGGCAGAAGAGACCTTCCATACTCAAGTTCTAAGGACACATAGCCTATTCTGGTCAGACAGAGGAATGTCAGTCCTCAGAAATATAACAAATGTGTTTGTATACAGAATATGTATTAAAATACCATAACAATGTGTTTGTATCGTCGTAGAATATGTATTTAAATATCATAACGTGTAATTGTAGAATGTGTATTTAAGCTGCCCAACATCCAGATCCAGAAAAGGTAGAAAAGGTTTCCCAACAGAGATATAGAATTAATTTCATTTTGTATAACATGCATGTTATTCACAAGATATTGGAGGGCAGTCCTTTATTCACTAAGAGTTACGTACTTCCTCCGCCAGGGGGCGACATACACAGTGTCTGGATAATTTGCTGTGCTGACGCTTGTAACACGTTGACCCGGGCCGGGCGGAAGTGAATGAATGCGTGTTGTTTATTTATGTTCAGCGCAAAATGGTGGAATTGGTATTCTTCGACACGTAGGCACAGCTTTACACTTTATATAAGTATATTTGTAGGAAAGGATAGTGTTCTACAAGACAGTGTTCTACAAGACACCAGTCCTTATGCTTGCTACGACGCGTTACTAATTATCTCTCAGGGCGTCACGTTGAGCTTTAATGAGGGCAGTAGGACTGAGTAGGTTCAAGGTAGACCGGTAGACGACGTTGGTCCTTGAGCTACCATGGAAGGTGGAGGAAGCCCCAGATGTCTTCTAGTTCACATCTGAGGGTGTAAGGCTCAATCTGAATGTCTATATCTGCCTGTGTAATGTTATAGGAGTTATATTCTATTCAACAGGAGCTTTTAATCTGTTGACCGTTAAATAGAGTTATAGTTTATTCAACAGGAGCTGCTGTGGCGGCTGTCTATTAAATAGAGTTATTTGTCTGATTCTAACGACACCCAACTTGTGAATGAATACGTGTCTATTAGGGTAGAGTATTAGTTTTGCGGTGAAGAATCCTGCTTGAAAGGCGAGAACACTGTTATCTTCATTATTTATTTATCAAGTTCCGCCACGGCAGTATAAAGGCAGGGCCCTTAGCCAATGAGGTGCAATTGGAACTCCCAGAAAAAACATCTTGGAGTGGTGTTAGCTGGAGTATTGGTTGAGCTTCACATGACAGTTAGCACGCTGCATAATATAATCACGTTAGGGAACATCAGGGACTCATATCTCTTTACGAGCGAGCCCACACTGTTTCGTAGGAACAGTATTTCTAGTATAAGTATATCACTGTAGGAATAGGAGAGCTTTTCACATTATATGAAAATGTCTCATAAAGGAGGTAAAACGAATCAAATGGTGTCTTTACGGCTGAAGATAAATGAACACATGACGTCGGTGGGAGAGGAGATATTGTGTGTTTTGGAGAAACAGCAGCGTGGTGCTGATGTTTGTAGTGTGAAGCTTAATGTCAGAGTGTTTGTGTTGGAGCGCCTCAGTTTGGCTGCTCAGTTCATGTGCAACCTCTTCCAGAGAGAGATGGAGACACTAGAAACTCTGCTGGAGAAACGAAACAAACTGCTGGACATTGATGTTGATATGGACATCCATCCTTACACTGCAGGTTGGTAAACACATGGTTACACTATGTTCAACACGAGGTGTGTGTGTGTGTGTGTGTGTGTGTGTGTCAGGGATGATTCTCATGGGTTTTGCTTGCAACCGTTTTAAATATTCAGAATCAATATACATGACACTAAAAACAGACATGAATCAATATCAATGGCCAGCAAATTTCAATTTTTAACATTTTGTACTTTGTACATGGAACTGTGTGTTTGACACACACACACACACACACACACACACACACCCACCCACACACCCTTGTCTAGACGGCTTGCTCCTTCTACGACCCTTGTCATACGAATAGGACAATATTAAAAACACTGATAAACAAAACAATAAATAGGATCTCATCCAATGAGAGAAAAAAAAACATTTTGAGTTGTTATACCGATGCTAACTCTTCTGTCCTCCTTCTGTATGTGTGTAAAGAGGAGAGGAGCTCCAATCTGGTCCAGGAGGAACCACAACCTCCACAACATGAGAGGATGATCTCCATTTTGGTCCAGACGGAACAACAACCTCCACAGATTAAACAGGAAGAGGAGGCTGATGTGTCAGCAGGGACATTACTACATAGGAAGACCCGGTGCAACACTCTCTCAGGTAAAACAAAGAAAAACAAGAAAAGATCAGATTAGTTTGAATCTAACGAGACTAACACCCTATTTTCCACTAAGGCTGCAACAACGAATCGATACAATTGATGACAATTAAACTCGCCACCGAATTTTTGATTATCGAATTTTTATCGGCAAAGAATCGCAGGTGTTTTCAGACATTAAATGTAGCCTATGGGTACTAAGCTAAGGCTAGGGCTCCACCAAAAAGACGGCGTCGTGCCTGGACGGCGTCCAAAAATGAACGGGCGTATGAAAATGAACTGCTGACGTTGACGTCGGCAGTGGAGCACCCTTCATTAATTAACACAGTCACATGTAAATTGGGACCTCTTATATTGCCACCAAAGGGTACAAAGGGTTAAAAAATTGTGCACGAATTTGTGCACAGATCATGCACTACGCATGTGCACGCTTTTCACAGCTTTCAGACAAAAAATCCGTTTGGAAATCTGTTCAGGCATTCAGGAGATGGCAGCTCTTATGTTTTCTTCAAATGTAAACAAACATGGCTGCCATGTTTGAAAGATGGGGTTGGTATGGGGGTTAAAGACCTTATTCTATTCCTTTATTCCAGATGATCAGTGTGTGGAGTCCAGTCTGCAGGTGAAGATGAGTTCTCCAGACAGGACTGTTTCTATTAAACAGGAACCCGAAGACCACATAGATCTCAGTAAGTTTCAAGCTCTTTACAATTTAAATGAAAGATTACATCAATATGTGGATCCCTGGATCAATCTGAATGCATCATTAATTAGACTACGGAATACTCTGGGCACCTTTCCATTGACAGTAACAAGCCGTGTGCTGCACCGATCCGGACTGCCCCGTGTCGAGCTAATCAGGTGTTTCCATTAGTGACTGAGAATGAGTGAAGAGTCTGGAAGTGGGGGAAAAAACATGTTTTGTAACGTGAGGGAGATGGAGAGAGGAAAACGGATCGCAGAGCTCAATCTAACGATGATTATAAACCACTTGAACCCCAAACCACCGCTAACTCCCCCATGACAGAAAAAGAGGGGGAGAGAGATGTGGAGAGAGAGACAGAGAGAAGTAGAGCAAGCTGCTTTCATAGTCAAGTGAGCATTGCTCTGTATGGAGAGACAGAGCGACAGCGGTGAAAAGAAAGTACAGAGGAAAGTCGGGTCTTGTTTTAGTCCAGAGGGGTTTTAAGAGGTTGTCAATGTTTCGAGATCACCGAATAATGAAAAAAGAACGACAAACTAAAAGACTAAGATCTCCGCAGTGTAGCGTTCCTTTGTTGGTGTTGTGTACTGCCGCATGTTGTTGTGTGTGGACTGTCGCACACGGATACGACTGGATACGACTTACTTCAGGTTGGACCAAACAGCGATTAACGGTGACCACTGTATTTTTTTCTGCCAAGCTGCGAAGACGAAAAGTTGTTAAGGGTTCCTGTGATCCACGGAGAGACTATTATCTAGACGATGAAGTTCAGACGCTGGTAAACAACACGTGTGTAATTTAACCAATGAGTAATTACCGAGGCGTTTGAACCCTCCCATCAGCCCGGTTCCTCATCTCGCAATCAGGCAGAGCCTGGTATCATAAACCGGGCCCGTCGGCACGATTCAGCACGGTTACAAGTACAACCGAACAGGACTGAGGTGGAAACACCAGCAGAACCTGTTTATTTATGCCGTACCGCATAAATAACAGTACCGCGCCGTTCCTGAAAAGCCCAGTGGAAAAGTGGTCTGTGTGTGTGCACTAGCTTTTCATTAAACAGAGGAAACACTGCATGAACACAATGTAAAGTTCAAGCCTTTACGGGTCTCTCACTGTATCTTTTTCCTAGATGATCCTGTGTGTAAAGAACAGGAGGAGTTTCTTCAAAGACCAGAAGAGGTCGATAGGCCAATTCTGACATTACTGGCAGTGAAAAGTGATGGCGATGATGGTGAAAACAGAGACACAGAGCCTGTAGCCAGCACCTCAGCTGAACACATGAAAACACAAGCCTATATAGAGTACTGGGTAGCAGCAAAACCAGCTAGTAATGACCAGCTCCTCTCTTCACACTGTTCTGAATCTGACATCACTGAAGACAGTGATGAGTGGGAGCCCGGTGTAGATCAGTCACCTTTAAACACAGTCAAGTCACACAAGACCCAGGACCTGAAATCATCGAAAGAAACTCACTCCATGCAGAGTCACACAGGAAAGAAAAGAAGTTATATTTGTACAGTCTGTGAGAAACCCTTTAACCGTAAGGAAACGCTGAAGAATCACTTCTTGTGGACTCATCCGGGGGAAAAGCCCTTTGTTTGTGAAACGTGTAAAAAGGGCTTTTGTGAGGAATCTGATTTAAAAAGACACATGATGGCTCATACAGGTGAAAAGCCACTGACTTGTGCAATTTGTAACAAAGGATTTCGCGATAACGGTAATCTAAAAATACACATGAGGACTCATACGGGGGAAAAGCCTTTTACTTGTGCAGTTTGCAACAAAGGCTTTGGTCAAAAGATTGTCCTAAAAAGACACATGTTGACCCATACCGGAGAAAAGCCCTTTACTTGTATGATTTGTACTAAAGGATTTAGTCTGTTGAATCACCTAAAACAACACATGAGGACTCATACAGGGGAAAAGCCTTTCATTTGTACAGTTTGTAATCTTAGCTTTAGTGACAACGGTAATCTGAAACGACACATGAGGACTCATACATAAAAATCCTTTAGCTGCAGTTTGTAACAAACACTTTGGTCCAAATGCACATATATTCATATGAAACAGCTGTAAGGTAACCCATTTAGAACGGGTACACATTGTGTATCATTATTTTATGCTTTAACTATTGAAAAATAGCAGATATACAAGCTCGCAGCGCGGCACCGAGTGCCGTGCTGCGAGCTTGTAGATGTGCTATTTTTTATTATTTATTTTTTTTGATGAAAAGTGTCTTTTGAATCCTTCTAAGGTTTTTTTGAAAAACCCATGTTTCCATGTCAGCAATCTGGCTGGCCATCGTCAAAGAAAAGGTCCTTCTGGAGCTCAGTTAGTCTGTTCTTGAGAGACTACTATGTCAGTGGTTCTCATGTGAAAACCCCCCAAAATGATATGTATTTGGCCACGGGCCCCCATCTCAAAATATCTAGTTCCAGGGACCCCCAAGAAGCAAAATTTGAGTTACAAATGTCCGCTTAAAAAATACATATTCAAAGATTTGCACACATTTTCAGGACTTTTCAAAAATAGCAGATCTACAAGCTCGCAGCGCGGCACCGAGAGCCAAGCCCACACCTGTTGTGGTATGGTAATGAGGCAGAGGGTATATTTTTGTATGTATTTTTGGATGTACTGTACTGTATATGTCCGAAAAATTGCACATAACCAATGAAGTACTGTTAACCTCATAAGACACATGAAAAACAGAAAACGTACAAAAATCATGGCACCCCATCTTTAATAAACAATAATGTTCTGTAAATCATAACTGATGTCATGTGGACAGCAGATTCCTTGCATAAGAACCTAGAAATAACCATTTTACAACAGTTGTAAATCACAAGAATGTAGCACCAACAGGAAAGCACCTTCAGTGACCAAAATTCACAGACAACTCGAGGTATCAAGGAACCTTAAAACAATGGCAAGTTCCACTGGTCTGCTGGCTTGATGTTTACGACCAAAGAGCTGGCAGATGTAATTACATGTTTTAAAGACCTGATATGACAAAAAACATAAACATGCACTTCACACAACATAATTAACGAATGGATGAGGTAAATAAGTCTAAAAGAAAAAGTAACAAGATTACAGTATACTTAAAAGTCCTATAGTTGTACATGAACTTAAACAGCACCAAAATCGATTTTGATTTTTTTTTTATAAAGCTCAAGTTATTTAGAGATAGTGGTAAGGTCTGTATATATTTATAAAAAAATGTATATTTTAAGGTACACTTTGACAGTATTCAGCACAAACCGATGAGTAATGGTGAGATGTGATTAGTACAGATAATACACATGCACACTAATGATGGAGAATCCTGGCACCATATTGAGTAAAGAAACAATTACAGCAATGTTGTCATATGAACACGACTTAACATCGACCTTCAGTAAATAAGAAGTTACAAAGTTAAAAAATAAAATAACCAATGTTAGTAAAAAACACAATATTAATCAAATTATATATCTGGAGAATAAAAACTGGACCACTGGAGGCCAACTAGTTTGGTTTTAAAAGGATTTAAAAACGTGGAATTTCACAGATTTGCTCCAAGTGGGTAAACATGATTATGATTAGCAATGAACATAATTAGATCCTAAAAAAAATAACCCCTTATCACAATACAAAATTTAAAAAGTGACAAATGTCATTCGTTAAATTAAATAAAGATAAAAAAAAGAGTTGTCGGCAGAAGACCAATCACCATATTGAGGTAGATAACTGTTGAGATCCAGGTTGATTGTGTTGATAACAGCACCGTTGTTTCACAAACATTTTGTTCATGGTGGAAAAAACACTGAAGTCAGTTTGTATTTGTTATTGCATGAAAAGAAACTGAAACTGAAAAATCTTGAAGGACAAGATAAGGATTGGCGCCTGCAATCGCGTGACACTGTGTGTGTGTAATGCCTAAAGCCCGATTCATACTTGAAAATAACCAGCCTCGCATAAATTAGGCTAAATAATGCATTCACACAGCTGCATCACTAGAGCATGATCTGAGTGGCGTTTCAATGCAAAGACTATGGACAAGAGCATCCTATGCTTATCACAGCACTGGGACACTGTGTGTGTGTAATGCCTAAAGCCCGATTCATACTTTGAACTTGAAAATAACCAGCCTCGCATAAATTAGGCTAAATAATGCATTCACACAGCTGCATCACTAGAGCATGATCTGAGTGGCGTTTCAATGCAAAGACTATGGACAAGAGCATCCTATGCTTATCACAGCACTGGGACACTCCAAAGTTGAGAAAGCCCTCAACGTTTGATATCAAAGCGTGCTGTTCTCTTTAGCTGGCGTAGAGTAACTGAACACTACATAAGAACACTATTGCACGATGATTGATACGGTTTTAAAATAGCAGTTGAAGGTGCAAAAGTATTCAAAATTGAGCAACTACATTGAATATTTATTGCCTAAAATGCATCGTGTCTGCACCTCTCCTGCCTGTTTCTGAAACAGAGATGAAGAACTGTTTCATCTCGTGCCATTGCTCTTGTATCCTACTGGCTCACCTGCCACTGCCAGTGAGGAGCCCCCACCGGGAGGACGTAGAGCCTCCGTCCTACTCCTCCCGTTCACAGAGTTATGTGCAGAGACAAAGATCACCCTCCCTGTCTTACCTCCCTTGAACAACACCAATTGTGTTCTATTGACGCTCACCCAAACCAAAGAATATTGTGTTTTAAAATAGCAGTTGTCGTTGGATAACTAATAACTACTGTACTGTATATAACTATAACATAAACAATCTAATGGAAGCATTGTGGAAGCAGGGACAGCTCTGATTCCGAGTGGTCTGACTGGTTGTGGGAGCAGGGACATCTCTGGACTGGTACGGTATGGTACAGAGGACCAGTAGAGAATATTGTCGCTCATCTCTGGCAGCTTGTTTGTAAACATGATTTGTTTGTTTCATGATATATCGTGATTTTTTTAATGCCACAATATTAAAATCGGATTGTAAGGTTCAGAATCGATTATTATGTATTTATTATTAGGGTTAGGGTTATTTATTTATTATGATTTCTTAAAAATAAAAAAAAGTCAGAAAGACTGACTTAAGTGATATGGCTGCATTGAAGTGTATGATTTATATTGTTTATAATTGTTTTAAAATGTTCTAGTATATAATATAATTTGGAATCGTAATATATATCGAATCGGGAGGTAAGTGAATCGTCCCACCCCTACATTTTAGCAAATAAATTGGTGACGTAGTTGCTCAACCTTCAGTCATTTCACACCAACAGCTGTTGGTTAAAAACTATAAATCTAAAGTCGCTGTTTCTTCACCTCAGTAGCAGATACACACACACACACACGTTGACAGAAGGTGACATGCTGTCACTCGGACATGATGTGGTCACTCATAGCACCGGACATGGCCAATTTGTTGGCTTTAGCTGCTGGTATGAATGTGTGTCGTGTGAATTCATAATTGTTCCACACGACACATTATTAGCTTTAACCGTTGTGTGACAATGTATAGATCAACCACATTAACCCTAGCGTCTCTATTTGGGATGATAAAAAAAGAAAATCTTTACACCTTTTTTGCAAAAAATTGCAAAAACAGCAGATCTACAAGCTCACAGCGTGTCATATTGCAACGTGAGCTTGTACATCATGCTGTTTCATAACTTGTCCTATGACAAAGTCCTATTTAAAGTCTCACTAATGCTCATTATAAGATGGCAGCATTTCTGTCCACTCACTCCGTGTCCCATTGATGGGGTGAGAATAGTTCAGAAACCTGGCTATCAATGACATCATTAGGGGTGGCAGGTGTAGAGAAACCATCATTAGAACACAGAGGGTTCCCGAAGGATTCCCAGTTCGATCCCGGGCTCCCCCAGAGTTAGTGTCAAAGAGTTTGAACTGCGAGGAGCGAAATCCGTGCAGGTTGCGACCAAAGTTGACACCCCCTTACAGTTTCGTGACAGTACACTTCACTGGTAGTGTCACGGTCAACTAAAAAGGCTAACTAAAAGGATACCTCAAAAAAGCTTTTGTCAAGCAATTTGGGTCCTTTTTTTACTTGACAGCATGACAGACAAATCACAGTACTAGGCCTATGCAGAAAAAGAAGAAGAAAAACTCGTAGAACAAAATGCAGAATAATGGTATAAAACTTGCAAATGACAAAATAATGGTATTTGGTAAGGATAGGCTTTGTTATCTGTTTATTGATTGTAGAAAAAAATTAGTTTTTAGTGTAGCAACATTTTCATAAAATACCAAAGAAGTGTTTATTTTTTTTATTTATGCGTCGCCCGTTGCTACTGCTGTCTGCAGAGATGCGCTTGGCACAAGAGGTCTCCCTTCACCTCCCTTCTGCATCGCGAGCCTAGCCTGGATCTGACGTAGTGACCGGGGGGTGTCAACTTTTGTCGCAACCGGCACGGATTTCGCTCCTCGCTTCCCGAAGGGTTCCCCGTTCGATCCCGGGCTCCCGCAGAGTTATTGTCGAAGAGTAAGACTCCTAGTTGCTCCCGGTGAGCAGGTTGGTGCCTTGCATTTCCTCCGCCATCGGTGTATGAATGTGTGTGTGAATGGTTGAATGTAATGCACATTACATTGTGTCTATGTAAAGCACCTTGTATAAAGACGCTATATAAATGCACCATTTACCATTTTACATCATTTGATGGGGATTTCAAGCCAATAGAAAGTTAGCATTCTGAAATAGAAGCCAATGTCCTTGCATTAATAAAATATACCGTATTTAAAAAATAAGTTAAAACGGTAGGCTGGTTTCGAAACTGTCCACAGCCCTCCTCTGAGACACAGAGTGAGTAGACCAAAAGGGTGCTATCTATAATGAATTGGAGTAAAATATATAATAAAATAAGTTAAAACGGTAGGCTGGTTTCGAAACTGTCCACAGCCCTCCTCTGAGACACAGAGTGAGTAGACCAAAATGGTGCTATCTATAATGAATTGGAGTAAAATATATAATAAAATAAGTTAAAACGGTAGGCTGGTTTCGAAACTGTCCACAGCCCTCCTCTGAGACACAGAGTGAGTAGACCAAAATGGTGCTATCTATAATGAATTGGAGTAAAATATATATAAAAAATAGGTTAAAACGGTAGGCTGGTTTCGAAACTGTCCACAGCCCTCCTCTGAGAGACAGAGTGAGTAGACCAAAATGGTGCCATCTTTATAATGAATTGGAGTGAACCGCTTAGTATGAAATGAAGGCTCCTTCAGTTGACAGATGTACATTCGAAGTAGTCCTTCAGTGGAGCGAACAGGTGGCGGATGACCGGGACACTCCAGGACCGACCCAGGACCTTCTGCCTCTGGTTCTTCCCCATATTGTTCACATCGGTGTAGTGTTTAGGGAAACCGAAGATCCTAGAAATCACAAAAGTGATGATTTTAAGGAAGCACGTTTTAGACAATCTTTAAACCTTTTTAAATTTCAAGGACCCCCGGAGTGATAAGCAATAGGCCACGGACCACCAATTTGATACATAACATGCAAAATGTTGATCGATACTTTGTATTTAAAGTAATACACATGTGTAGTCATAGGCCACTGCATTTGACCCATCCCTATTACTCCAGATTTGTTCAGAATCTATGTTAATAAGCATAAATAGATGCAATGTTTCATCAGGCAAGAAGGCTGGTGACCATCAGGTCTTGCGAGTGAACCATGCATCTTTTACAGCAACCTACATCTACACATGAATCTTTCGGACTGTTAACTTACAAACACTTACCGTTAGATAAGATTGATTGTCCACTGTACCAAACCATGTAGCCATGAATGATAACTTATGAAATGCATAAAGAGAAAGGCTTACTGCTCCATTTCGGTGCACCAGAGGTAGTCCTCCTTGTTGTTCATGGTGACTGGGAGACCATTCTTCCCCTGCCTGATGGAGTTGGACTTGGTAGTGATGGTCCTCACTTTGTCAAACTGTGAGAAATAGATGAAGAGTTTTTAGCCCTGTCTGTTAGATCAGTGTTCTGTTCCCCAAATGTTTTAGCTCAACACCCACAACAGAAATTGGACTTTTGTCCAGGACCCAAAATAGTGAGCTTGTAGATCTGCTATTTTCACTACTTCTTAAATCTATTTGTTTGTATATTCATGTAAATTATTAGATATGTTTGACAATTTGTTTTTAATTGATGAAAACCTTTTTTTCTTTTTTTTACATGCTTGGACCACAAAGTAATCCCTGTAATACAATATGAAACAATCTAATCTAATAGAATATAACTAACACTCCGATAGTGGTTGTAGTAGGTTACTACAACAGTGTTTCTCAAACTTTCAAATGTCAAGGTCTCCCCTTAACTCTGACCGTGTACAAATGGAACCAAATGGACCCGTTATATGGAACCTAACGGGTCCATTTGGTTCCATGTGTACACTGTTAAGAGTTACAGACTTGTATGGGTCCATTTAGAACCCCCTAAAGCAGTGGTTCTCAAAGTGAATTCCAGGGACTCTGTGGGTTCCTTTAGGGGGGTCTAAATTGACCCATAAACGTCTGTAACTCTGACAGTATACAAATGGAACCAAATGAACCCTGACGGGTTCATTTGGTTCCATTTGTACGCTGTCAGAGTTAAAGGTGCTAACTTTTTCTTGAAAAACGGACGCTAAAATAAAAATATTTCGAAAATATTTTATAAAAAAGATTAAGCTTCATATATGTGTTTCTATTCAAAAATGACCACAAAAAGCGTAAAATAATGATAAAATAATCATTTTGGCCATTGTCAGACCGTTACATCCCTTATCAATCCATATAAAAGAATAGAAGAGGGATGTAAACAAAGTCAGTCTGACAATGGCCAAAATTATTATTTTATCATTATTTTACGCTTTTTGTGGTCATTTTTGAATAGAAACACATACATGAAGCTTAATCTTTTATAAAATATTTCCGAAACATTATTTTTATTTTAGCGTCCGTTTTTCAAGAAAAAGTTGACTAAAGCTCCTTTAAGGGCAGACCTTGAAATTTGAAAGTTTTAGAAACACTGCCCTAAAGGAACCCACAGAGTCCCTGGAATCCACTTTGAGAATCACTGTACTACAACATGCTCATCCATTGAGAAATGTAGAAACTGTGGTCAGGTAGGACACCTACTGGTTGATAAGTGTTATTGCATGATGGTCAAAGCTCATGTTATCCTCTGCACAAACAGGCTTCTAACTGCTACACATGATGGCTCTAGCGCAGGGACCCAGGTTCTGACCCGGGGCAGGACGAAACGTTACAGACTGCAGCTTTAATTACAGATAAGTAACAGATAAATAGAAATAAGTATCCATAAGAAACAATGTTGTCCAATGTCATTATTCACAATTCATCTGTTTACTTCTCTGCCTCAATTTGTTTTTGTTCAGAGTGTTACAGATAGTTCTAGTTAATTATTTTAGTTAAGTTAAGTTTCACATCAACTCAACCAAAACTGACCTATTTTTTTTTTTTTGTGTGGGCCTAACTGTTCATATTTTCATGGTTATAAAACTCAAATAAACGAGCAGATACTTACCAGCAGTTTCAGCTGAATAGTTTCTAAATGTTCCCTATAACTATGATCCCTTCCATTAATTAAAAACTAAATGATATAGGAAAGTATTATTATAAAATAATAGGAACTAATGTCCGACCAAGTCTCCAGTTTACAGTCTACAGTTTAGGCATTTAGCAGACACTTTTAATCCAAAACGACGTACAATCTCCAATGTTCTTTGTTGAATTATAAGCAGAAGAACTGTCATACTCGTCAAGTAAACATTCAGGTTCACTGTGACGAGGAACAGCGATATCAGAATGGAAACATTTGTTAAATCTTATAGTTCCTTACCTTTGCGACTCGTCCAATTTCTAAGCAGTCCTGGAGGTTCACTTTGTCATCCAGGGAAGTGGCCAGAGGTCTAAGAAGATCAAATGTGAAAGCACGTGATTTTAACAAGATGTGTGAGACATTGTCAGTGTGCAAATTAAGAGTAGGGTAGGACGATAATCGTTATTATCGTTTATCGTGATAAAAGAACACTCACAATAATCGCATCGTGGAGATTTAAATTTAAATTATCGTGAAATTGTCCTCCGTCATGCACACTGGGATCAATTCACCTTTTATGTGTCGAGCTACATATCCGGTACAATTTAAACCTCCTATAATTGGTCAAACAAACCTGGAAATAACGTACCTGATACAGTCTTTTTCTCTCTACCAAATCTCTTTGACAAAAAATAGCCGATCTACAAGCTCACAACGTGTCGCATTGTGAGCTTGTAGATCTGCAATTTTTTGGGCCAAACGTTCTGCCCCAGGATAATTGTGTTATTGTACCTGTTCATGCCAGGGAGGTTTCCCCAGAAGTAGCGAGCTCTGTGGGCAGGGCTGACCTTCACAGCATCGATGAAAGTGGGATTACACTGAAAAAATAAAAACAACGATTTTTAATTTAAAAGTCATTGAATGAATACAATGATAATCAACATCAGGTCCAGGGGACCACATCGGGTCTCTGACGGGGTTCCAGGGTTATTATTGGCTAAGGAATGCGACAAAAAACACAAGATCTCCATTAATTCAAGGATTCGTGGGGTGTGTAATTGATAGGAAACAAGCTATTTTTGGGGTGAACTACTCTTTTAAGGTTGAGGATTTCACAGTGTAAGACTGGGATCCCGGAATTGGGATCTGTGACCCAGTGCATGTCCATTTAGTTCCATTTGTACACTCTCGGAGTTACAGATCCATAAGGGGCCATTTGGTTCCATTTGTACGCTCTCAATCGAGTTACAGATCCATAAGGGTCCGTTTTGGTTCCTAACTATCATTTAGCTGGCGGTCCCCTGGAACTCCCTCGAGAACCCCTGGGGGTCCACGGACCCTACTTTGAGAACCAATGATCTAATCCGTCATCAGCTCAACCCCATCCCATAATAATTGACTTCACCTCCAGGAAGCGGCAGATGTCCGACTTGTCGTTGGCCGCCATGAACACCACGTTCTCGAACAGCCAGAAGAAGGGGCGGTCGTCATCGTCCTTGGGTCTCAGCATGGTCAGAATCCTGTAGAACTCAAAGAAGAGACGTCCCGTTCCCTCTGGAAGCACAGAGGACGACAGCAGACACACAATATTGTCAGGGTCTGACTAGCCTCGGAAACCCAGGCTTATTGGCGATTGGAAGAAAAATAAGCCTGGGCAAGCCCCCCTATAACTGTGTAGGCTCATGACATTTTAATTGTATAAAATAAATGTAGCCGTTCAGATATCTTATTTATTTTACATCAGTATTGTTCATGTGAACTGTTTTGTTTAGGCTTATCCATTAAAATGATAAAATTGCTATGATTTATCACTTGTTTTCCACCGCGGATCACTTCCTCATTTACTTAAAGCGGACAGCAGCAGGAGTCATGTCCCTCCGCGTCATTTCGAGACGTCGGAGGACCGGCGAGATCGGCTTATCCATTATCTATCTATAAATGCGAGAAGTCTCTGCGTGTCTGTCTGTCTCTGTGTGTCTGTAATCCGCGTATCTCGAGAACCGTTCGTCCCACCGGCTTCAGATTCGGCACGCGCGTTCCCCGCCGCGGCACGGAGTGCAGTGCCGGGTCTCGACCCGACCCGACGCGCGGTTTTCCCGAACCGGCACGAAACGTTCGGAATCTCCTTATGCGGGGTTGATTGTTGACATCAGGCTGTTCCGGAGGAAATCGGCGCAAGCGCTGACTCGTTGTGACATCACTCATAAAAGGCTCTGACATCACGTACGCCACATGAGTCAACAAAATCACACCCGTGTGAACTGAGCGGTGGTTGTGGAGGCTGCGCAACAGCAAAACAAATATAAATATAATAATAAAAATAATAATAAAAAAGATTTAAAAAAGATTAAAAACAAATATTAAAAAAAATAATAATAATAATATGGGGGGGGGGGGTGCTTGTGTGTGTGACCCCCCCCCCCCCCTCCCCGTGTGTGTGTGTGTGTGTGTGTGTGTGTGTGTGTGTGTGTGTGTGTGTGTGTGTGTGTGTTGCAGTTGATTTTCAGGCTAGAAGCAACAGCACCCTCTTTGGTCAACCAGTGGTACTAGGCTACATACATACATTCATATATACACTGATACACACATGGCCGTGCGTGCGTGCGTGCGTACCTGTGCGTGCGTGTGCGTGCGTGTGCGTGCGTGTTTGTTGCAATTGATGCTCAGGCTAGATTCAACATCAGGCTACAGACACATACACGGATACACACTCCTGCATACACCTCAGGCTACAGACATACACACACGGCCATTCTAAGGAGCGGTGTCACCACCGCTCAAAAAATCTCTGAATATCTCCATATATAGCATATATGGGCATAAAATGGACGCAGAATCACAAAGATCTCCATATACGGGCATAAAGGGACACAGACAGACGGATACAGAGATCTCCATAAATGGGCATAAAATGGACGCAAATGGCATATATGGGCATAAAATTTACGCAGAATCACAAAGATCTCCATATACGGGCATAAAGGGACACAGACAGACAGATACAGAGATCTCCATATATGGGCATGAAATGGACGCAAATAGACAGATATCTCCATATATGGGCATATATGGGCATAAAATGGACCCAGAACTATATCTGCAGTGATCTCCATATATGGACATAAAATGGACGCTGACAGACAGACAGACAGATAACAGATATCTCCATATATGGGCATAAATGGACACAGGCAAACAGATGGTCAAAACGGGTCCTATGACAACAGGTATAATGGGGTTTGCATTAAAGGGCGGGGCATTCATTCCCTATTTACATCGTTCCCGAGTTGGCCAGGTCGCCGACTAGACGCTGGGCCGCCCGAAGGGCGGCATCACGTTCGCCACATGAGTCAACAAAAAATCTCTGAATATCTCCATATATAGCATATATGGGCATAAAATGGACGCAGAATCACAAATATCTCCATATACGGGCATAAAGGGACACAGACAGACGGATACAGAGATCTCCATAAATGGGCATAAAATGGACGCAAATGGCATATATGGGCATAAAATTTACGCAGAATCACAAAGATCTCCATATACGGGCATAAAGGGACACAGACAGACAGATACAGAGATCTCCATATATGGGCATGAAATGGCAAATGGCATATATGGGCATAAAATGTACGCAGAATCACAAAGATCTCCATATACGGGCATAAAGGGACACAGACAGACAGATACAGAGATCTCCATATATGGGCATGAAATGGACGCAAATAGACAAATATCTCCATATATGGGCATAAAATGGACCCAGAACTATATCTGCAGTGATCTCCATATATGGACATAAAATGGACGCTGACAGACAGACAGACAGATAACAGATATCTCCATATATGGGCATAAATGGACACAGGCAAACAGATGGTCAAAACGGGTCCTATGACAACAGGTATAATGGGGTTTGCATTAAAGGGCGGGGCATTCATTCCCTATTTACATCGTTCCCGAGTTGGCCAGGTCGCCGACTCGGGCGGCCCAGCTTCTAGTAATTATAAAATCGCTATGATTTATCATTACTCGTTTTCCACCGCGGATGACTTCCTCATTTACTCAAAGCGGACAGCAGCAGGAGTCATGTCCCTCCGCGTCATTTCGAGACGTCGGAGGACCCGGAGAGATCCACCGGCATACAAATAATGTCAGCGTTAGCTCAGAGTGGGGTCTGACAGAAACCCTGCATGTCCAATACTGTTGCTTTTCAGGAGATGTGAAAAATAAATAAAATGTGTGTTCCAATGGATCCAATGTAGTTATTATTTAGTCACAAGCCCTTGTTAAAACTTTTCATTGGTACAATATTCATAAAACCCAGAGACAAACTTAACCACGTTCACCGATCTACAATCTTTTTTAGCCTTTGTTATTTTTATGCCATGCTTTTAAACCCTGTAGCACAGGGGTAGGAAACCTTAGGCCAACATTGGCACATGGGAGGGTGATCACCGGCACAGAGAGGATGTGAGAGGATTTTTATTTTAAAAACAATTTTTTTTTTTTTTTTTGAAACGTGGTCAGTTAAATGAAGCTCATTTATAGCAAATTCTTGCACAAACTTCTTCATTCATTAAAACTCTGAACTCTGACTGGGGAGGGAGTCGGGGAGATAGATGGGTTATTGCTCTAGGTCTAATGATGTCCTGCTAATCAAAATATGTCAAACTATTTGTCATTAAAATCTATGTTGACATGGCACACTGACACGAGAAAATAAAAACATGGCACTTCATTTCAAAGAGGTTGCTGACCCCTGCTGTAGCACGTGATTAAAAAGAAAAAGGTAAAAAAAAAATATTATTATTGTTATTTTAACAAAAAGCTGAACTATGGAGACACATGATTTCTGCCTGAGAGCAACGGTATGTAGAAATGCTGTAAACAGATGTATCAATTAGGTAGTCATTTCATAAAGGGTACCACTACCTGATGCTTTATAGACCGCAGCAAAGCTAAGCTCTGCCTAAAGCCTCGTACACACTGAGGGCGAATTGGCGAATAGCGAATTAGCGTATTATTCGCCTTTTGTTTAAAACCTTATAAAGTCAATGGAAGCATCCACACCAAACGCGAATTTCGAAAAAGCGAAAAGGCGTCTGTTTTTTATTCGCCCTTGTGTCGAATTAAGCGAACGTTCAAAGGCGAATTCCTCTCTCTCTCTGTATCAAAGTAAGCTCACTCTACCCTATTTCAAGAGAGAGAGAGAGAATGGTGGAGGGACCTTCACGTTACATTGAGGCCGAATGGAACAGTGTCGTTCTCCTTTTCCGTGTCTCATCTGCGTGGCTGCTTGGAAAAAGTAGCCTACTCTAATGTCTTACCGGTAAAAGCATGGTTTATGTGTTTGTTATTGTAGGCTACTTTATATCTGCAAAAAGACTAATGTTTAAAAATAAATCGCTGGGTATTAAATAGCCTACAATAGGATCCGAAATGAGTCGATTAGAAGGAAAGTACTGGAAATTCGACTCAAGTACAAATACCTACAAGTAGGCCTACAGGCTACTCAAGTAAATGTAGGCTACTTTTAGTTACTTTACACTGACTTTCTTTTTTTACAGACCGAAATCCTTTTATTTCCGAGAGACCCGACCATTTAATCATGATTAAAACCCCCTTTCATGTAACGCACTGTAGCCGTGCAGCGTGCGCTGTTAACTGATTGACAGGCAGAAGAAGGCTACCAAGGAATCTATAATATTAAGATCGAAACAAAAGCCAGAGATTAAAAGGAATACTTTTAGGCTATTTTCTAACTACAGAGAGGTAAGTCATGGTTTAACTTGTACGCGGTCGCGGCTGCTTTCTCATTCATCCTGGCAGCAGGCTACGCATCGCGCATGCATTACGCACGCACCAATATATTTTACCCCTGCTGTTAAACTGATCCTAGACCAGCATTATCATCTCACTGTTACACAGCCATTCATCTCGCTGCCTCACGGCTAACAGACCATGATCCTAGGTCAGGCCAGCCTAAACACAGCACACACGTTAAACAGAACTCCAGTAGCCTAGTTCGAGTTCGTTCCTTATAGCGCACACCAGCGCGCGCACACACACATTGATTGATTGCTTTACAGTTTGCATAAAAAAGCAGAAAGTACACACACAATACGGGTCCTCTTGGGTCCTCTCGGGTAATACACATAATGATTGACAGCCCCGTATGTATTATACTCCGAGGGTGATGCGGCCATTCCGACCCGGCTATGATAAAACACTGACCGACCCTGTCTACTCTGCCCCCGGCCGGAGCTGAGGGGAGGGGGAACGGAGAACGCGTGTTGTCACTTGTCTCTTCTGTTCTTTTTCTTATTTAATAGGCTAACAACGGGAAAGTCCCGAAAGCGCGAAGCCCGAAAGCGCGAAGTGGGGAAATGTCTCCTACCGCACCGTTAGCGCGAAGTGGGGAAATGTCTCCTACCGCACCGATATTGTATGGTAGTACAGCTCCTTGTGAACGTTGATAATATGCAGTGCTCGATATTGTATGGTAGTACAATGTCTCTCTTTTCATTCACATGCTCCACTGGTTGATAATATGCAGTGCTGTCTGCACTCAGCTTGTCTCGCAAAATAGCTGATCTGCAAGCTCACAACACGTCGCATCCACGAGACAACGTGAGCTTGTAGATCATTTCTCTGCCTTCAGCCCTTCACAATAAGGGTCCAGGAAGATATATTGTGTGGTAGTTTCGACAGGGGGCACCCTTTTTCATTTAGTCAAATATATTGTGTGGTTGTGTAGTTTCTTAGGGCTTAAAATGTCCTCACGCCTCCCCTCCCCCCGCAAAGTGAAGCCGATAGCCGAAGGGTGCTAATAGTCGGCTAATAGCCTGCATTTGCATGCATACGTATGCAAATGCAAATGCATTTCCCCACTTCGCGCTAACGGTGCGGTAGGAGACATTTCCCCACTTCGCGCTTTCGGGCTTCGCGCAAAAGGTACGCACCCCTAACAACCACGGCCAGGTCTCATCATCACCTGAGGATATAGTTTCCATTGTTTTATTTGTTTCCCTGTCTCCGTTCTCTTCTCTCCTCTCCTCTCTCTCCTTTCTTCTCCTTTCTCCTGTGGCTATGCAGGCAGATATCGCCCCCTCGTTTTAGGCGAATTAAGCGAATATTATACGCACATTCGCGTCGCTTTTTGGTGTGTATGGAAAAGGGCGAATGGCGAATTCTTCGCCTTTTTGGTTCGCTTATTCACGTCGCTTTCGCTAATTCGCCGGTGTGGACAGAGCTTTAGAGTGTGAGTGAGTCCTTACCAAACAGCCCTTTCCTCAGCGGGTTGACCATGGACAGGTCATTACAGGGACTTCCTCCAATAAGCAGGTCAAACGGGCCCCATTCTGCCAACTGCAATGTGACAGCAGACATTAGACAATAGCTTTTAGTCTTTCAGTATATTAAAAGATGCAGTAAGTGATTTGTTGTTAAATGTTTGTTTAAATAGGTGTTCAATAAATCTATATTCTGATAGTAATTATTGCTATAGAGTTTGTTAACAGGGCTCTCCCCAGCTCTCCTGTTCTTTAGTGAACAGAAAATGCATTTCATTTTACGAATGCCAATTTCATCCGAACAAGACTGAGAACCCGTACAGGATAATAAACAAGTGAACATTTTGAAGTGACGATAGAAAGAAATAATACATAATAAAGATAAAATATCAAACAGAAGCCGGTACAAATCATTCTTTATATTAGTAGCCGAGCCGAGAAAACTATGAGTGCTGTTACTACAGAGTGTACGCACATGTTTCCTGGTGATGGTTCGCACGTCGTTCACATGCTCGATCTCGCCGTTATGCTTGACCATGCCCACTGCGATGGAGTCCTCGCAGATCTCAGAGGCGATGTATCGCTCGATCTTGAAGCCGAGTTGTTTGAGCGTCAGGTATCCTGTCACGACACACAACCACCACACACATTAACCCCACATAAGCCTTGTGCCCGTGTCCCACACACTTGTGGGATGGCTCAGGCAGGGTAGAAGACAGTGTTAAGCAAATATCACTGGGCTTGGTATTTAACCCACCAATTCTACTGTTTTCTGAAAAACCTATGTTTCTATATCAGTGGTGCTAAAACTTTCTCATATGAAAGACCCCTAGAATTAAATGTATTTGACCGCGGACCCCCATCTCAAATTATTTTGTTCCAGGTTACCCGAGAAAGTAAGATTTGAGTTACATATGTTCGCCAAAGTATAAAGCGGTTACAATCTAAAGCAGGGGTCTTCAACGTTTTCAGGCCAGGGACCCCTTAGCTGAGAGAGAGATGAAGCAGGGACCCCAACTGCATATTGTATAAAATTCTGTAGCAGATTTAAAATGTTCATAGATTTCTTAGTCAGCTTATAGACTTGTTTGACAGCACTGTCATCATGTTGGAGTAATGTGTGTTCAGACATTTAACCATTTGAACCATCAAATACTTTAATCTTCTCTTCTTTTCCCTCTACAAACCTCTTGCAAGGCGTTGTAAGCTTGTAGATCTGCTATATTTGGCTAATGTTCTACTCAGAATAGGGATGCTAGGGTTCAAGTGGTTAATGTAAAAAACATGATCCTATCACACAAAGGTTTGGCGGCCCCCCTGTAGTAACTCTGAGGACCCCCTAGGGGTCCCAGACCCCCTGTTGAAGACCCCTGATCTAAAGTGACACCGATGCTTTCCAGGTTAAACAAAATATCACTGGTATTGGTATTGAAGATAGTTGAAGAGACAGTGCCCTCAAAAAGTAGTTTGACAGGTATGACCTGTCGAACTACTTCTCCTAAGTGATTGACTCCCACAGCCACAGCGACTGATCTGGTACCACCACCCACATTTAGAACAAACCTGGAAAAGTTCTCATTCTACTATTCTTAGTTTTCTAGCACCTTAACTAACGTCCATAGTATATCCAGTGCTGTGTTCTACCTGTAACGCGGGTATACAGCGTATGCCGTGATGATTTTTTTTTCTCGTGAACCTTTCAAAGTAGCGTATCTGATAGGCATTATGCACATGGGCGTCTGCCCTGGCCACACGAATAGTCACGGATCATAGATTATAGTATGCCCTCAAAAAAATCTAGAACACACCACTGAGTATATCATGTACACTACAGTGCTGTACATCCGCTGCTATGCTCACGCACCTTTATATCTTATCTCAGTCACTATGTGTAAATATGGAGTTAAATTAGTTTCCTTTGGCTGATCTGTCTTCCCCCTAGCCCCGACTTTTTTTCTTCTATGGAAATAACAAACGATAGAACTTGCACAAAATTAATTTAAAACACCTTCTTACTTCTGTAAACTTGTGGTGTGAAAATAGAGCTGTTTCTGACTGTATTTGTTGATTACATGTATGCTATGATGCATTGAAATACATAGGACCACAATGAGGAAAAAAACTCTCCAGGACTTTTTGGTTTTATCCTTTTAGCTTTAATGTCTTACTGTACTACACGCTGGTTATTGCGACCGTAGGGCGCAGCTTAGTATGTAAACGGTCACAGCTTGTCCGTATGTGTGAGCTGTCTGTCTGTCACGCCTGACACTGTGTGGTTCTATGTGTTTGTCGTTCTGACATCAGGCTCTGATGTCACTGTGATGTCAGGGGAACCACTCTAACAGAATGGGTTTGCTGCTCTGACATCACGCTCTGGCTTCACTGTCATGTCACACTAGCAGAATCCCTTTTATGCCCATATATGGAGTCCACACATTGGCCACATACCACACTAACGGCTGGTTCTACAGATACGGATCTCCATATATGGGCATAAAAGAGTATGATGTCAGATGTCATAGACATCATAGGACTTTCACATAACTGAGTAAGCATGTTTGGGCTCGCCTCTCACAGCATATCTCCATATACAGTACATGGATCTCCATACATGGGTACCAGGGGTCTCCATATATGGGTAACTGGTCCGATATACATCACAGGCCAGATGGCCAAGAATTGGCGCGGGTCCCCCTGAGGCATCTTACTAGTATCTCTGACTAATAAAGTAGTCAATCCAAATATAACCACTTAAGCTCCATGTTATATTCTGTCGTGCTGAAGTTGTGCAGTGAAAATAACTTATGTACAAGGCTACAAGCACACAGCGAGCTTGTAGATTATTCGTACATATGAATATTTTATATCCAATGGTATTTCAGGTATCTCCATACTACAGTATATTTCTCTGACTGAGGCCACTGATGTACATTTATTGAACATACTTCAACGCAGATATGTACACCTGGCATGTTTACACCAAAAATAAAGCTGTACCGACCTGTAGCTATGCCATCAAAGAGGGACAACACCTTCAGTGGTCTGCGCTGTTGAGCAGGGATGGAGGGATACACTCTGTGTGGCTCCTTTGAAATTAGTCAAAACAGAAATGTCATTAGATGATTATGTTCTATCAAAAAAGTTAAATTCAAAAAATGTTTATGCAACATATTCAAAAGAAATGAATGGAGAGATGCTACAACCTGTAGCACTTGCTATGATAGTATACTATAGGGCAAGTTTTGACCTTGACATTTGAACACTTTGCTATGGTCTTCAATGTATTTCTATGGTAAAGATGCACTTCCGACCATCTTGATGCCCACAAATAGTTAAACTTTTGGAAAGGAGTGCCGGTCATTTGATCCTCCTGAATGCATAATTTACAACCTGGTGTTGGATTGTTACCATAACAAAAGATGTGTGTGAGTACTATGGACATGATATCACCCAAAGCCCTCTTCAACTTGTTCTCTGTGGACACGGCCCCTTATTGCACACCTGTTCCCAGCGGGAGCGGGTGTACTGACACAAAGATGCAATAAGGACTGTCACCAGTGTTTCTTTTTGCCATTGAACATTGGAACATATAGGGCTGTATTTGATTTTATGTATATGATTGTCTTAAGTACCAGCTCTTATGCCTTAACTAAGGCCTGTCCATACTGTCTCCGACCACCAGACCTTTTGTCGGAGAGTTCTGACTTTCCGACTTGCATCTTTCCGAACTCTAATTCGTGGTAATGCTTTTCAGAAGATGCGAGTGACGTCATTTTGTAGTTGAACCGGACCTTTCTGACGAAAAGTTCGGTGGTCGGAGACAGTATGGACAGGCCTTTAAGTTAAGGCATAAGAGCTGGTACTTAAGACAATCAAAATAGAGCCCTATACCTTAAATAAAAAGTGCATTTCCTTTTGCCTTTATGTTTCAGTGGCTTGGGGTTCAGTGTCTTGCTCAGGGACACCTCGACACATTGCCGGGACCAGGAATCAAACCTGGGGCCTTCTGCTTACTTTCACGATGGCCGTCTACCCATTCAGCCATGGCCATGCCATAGCCGAATCCAATGACCAGAAAGGGTGGTCTGTGTGACTGTGTCCTAATGCATTTCAAACTGGGGGTCCTTGAAGTTCAAAAGTTTGAGAATCTCTGCTCTAATTGGCTGGTGAGAGAGAGGAATGTTCAGTCACTCACGAAGGCGAAAGCACTGTTGTTTGTGAAGAACTGCTGGACCTTGGTGGACCAGTCGTCTCTACGCTTGAGGTGTCCTCCTCCGCCGCACTGAGTGGGATCACACATGAAGCAGCTCCACGGGTCGATGTCTTTCAGCTTGTCGAAGGTTTCTGGAGCCACCAGGATGTCCAAACAGTCCTTACAGAAACACCTGAGTGAGAGAGAGAGGACACAAAACAGACACTGAGCTTGAATGGACTGACAGACACAGGACATCCCAACTGGATCGTATGAAAATGTAGGCTTGACCAAAGTTATACAACTACAAGAACTATTGTTATTGACATGAAAATCTAAGAACTTGTCTCTAGGGTTTCTCCTATGAGAAACAACTTTTAAAGCTGAAACCCATAACTTTATGTAGTGCCACACAACGAAGTGGAGAGTCCTAGGGTTTCCCAAGGTGGCAAAGATCTAATGCAAAAACAATTGAGAAGGGAGACCACTGTACAATACAACAATAATAGTTTTAATTCAACTTTTTTTTATGTCGGACTTCAACGTTGATAGTGGCGCGAGTTTCGATGCTAAAAACACATGCTTTGCAGCTCTGTAATAACAGTAACTTTACATAGGTATACGACTTGCCAGTGTAGGTGAAACACACGCCTGTGTGCACGTGAATGTTTGTCAAAATGCGTCTGGCGGGCCCGCGGGCGGGCCGAGAACTGTTAACAGGTTAAAATAAATTAAAAATAAAGTTTGATAAATATATAATTTACATATGTGGCTGTAGTTGGTCTCCCTGCTCTTCTATTGAGACATTTATATCATGTGGTCTGATATGACATATACTGGTTGGCATGAGGTACTGCATTAAACTCAAAGCCCAAACAGGCTCAAATCTCTGAAAAGACATGAAAATTAATCTAAAGGAATGTGATCTGATCATCATCAGCATCATGGGATATTCAATTAATCTGTTAGGTAATTTCTACAAAGGACCCCAATGGAAACAAGCCATAGGCTTAGCAGACCTTGTATTGAACTGTACTTTCCTGTGCTTATTATTGCAAACGGCTTATACAGTATTCAGTTAATCAATGTGATTGTTTTTGCAGGGTTAAAGTTAAAGTTCTTTAGTGTAACAACTAACTTGGGGAGAAAATTGGTAAAAAGGAAGACAGAAAGAAGGTCTATATTGTGATAGTAATCATTGTAAATAGTGTTCATTAACAGGGTGCTGTGTCCCTGTCTCTCCAGCTCTTTAGTAAACAGAGAATACATTTTCAGGAGAGAAAACCTGCATTCATCAGCTTCAATTTGATGTGTTCCAATTTGGTCTGCTCATTTGTTTCATCACTCCCAATTCCCCTAATTTATGCTTATGTATCACGCCTCTCTCCTGATTAGGTCAAACTAGTATCCCGACCAGAAAATGAATTTTCTGTTTGCTAAAGAGTAGGAGCGACAGGGAGACCCCTGTTACGGAACAAACACTGGATTACGATCACGTTATAGAGCTATTTCATTGGGAGAAAATCACGTTAATGTGTTATTGTAAGTTTACCTGCAGCAGCTGGCGATGCCACAGAGGATGACCTCCTTTCCCGAACAACACACAGTGCAATAGGACTGGTAGCCGTCCTCGTCGTAGCGATACAGCGTCTCAATGAAGTTCTCCTGAAAAAAACAATCACAAAGCACCGTGTTTGGAATACGATCGCTTGTCGGGTGGAAACCCTGTATGTCCAAATAACGTAGTTATTATTATTTAGTCACAAGCTCTTGTTAATACTTTTCATTGGTTCAATATTTATAAAAACCCACAGACACCTGGTTCTCCCTATTTTGCGTATGTCATTATAGGCTAAAGAAATGTCTACAAGCTCACAACATGTTACATCATGGCGTGTTGTGAACTTGTAGATAAGCTATTTTTTGAATTTATAAAATTGTCAATTGCATGGCCTGTTTAATGCATAGTGCATTATTTATTGTTTATTATTGGTATGTGTCATTGTCAGTCAGTTCTTTATACCGTATATTTCATGCAATTGCTGTTCTTAAACTATTAATCCCAATGATGTACTACTAATGGTTAACTAAAATGTAATTATGGTGACATTACCTTGCACTTCAGACAAATGTTTCCTTCAAACAGAGGGTGATACACCTCAATCTCAGGAGATCCACATGACAAACAGAAATCTGAAAATAATTATAAAACATGAACGTACTGAAGTTCGACTCCCTGTCCTCATTCAAAACTACCATGAAAGAGCACATGTCCGCAATTCACAACAGGACCTAGGCAAGCCTAACCCAACCTCTGATCTCCATATTTTAACCAAAAATAGAAGATCTACAAGATCGAAACGCAGCTCAAAATGTGGTGCAAAGCGACAGGTTTTGAGCTTGTCTATCTGCTATTTTCTTTTTTTGAATCCTGAAAAATAACAGTTTTGGATGAGGTTTCCACCCAGAGACAATATACAGTACCTTATATTTAGTCAGGAACATTCACGTCAAGTCAATTTAACCATTTATTGCAAATGGAATACACGTCAAGCAGATTTAGCCATTTATTGCATAAATGGAATATAGTTCATCTTGGTGTTTAAAGGGCTCCGCGTACGGAGATACTCCCTGACATGTTGTACAAGCTTTTCTGAGCATGCTAAGCAAAATCAGGGAACGCAATCAATACCCCCCATAGGGATACAATAGCAGAATAATAGCAATACATTGACATGTAACTTAGTCAAATCACAGTATCTGAGCATAACATTGACATGTAACTTAGTCAAAATCACAGTATTTGAACTTAACAACATTGACATGTAACTTAATCAGACAATCACAAGTATTTGAGTTTGGCCAGACTGATCGTGCAAAGATGGAGGCTGGGGTGGAGGAGGCAGCTAACAGCAAATGATTCCGAAGCTTCGGAAACCAAGCATAGGAAGAGAAAGCGAGACGTATTTAAAGGAGCCTTGAGCTTTGATTGGAGTATGGCAGTCATGTGACATCATGACCAGCAGGTATGATAATGAGGTATGAGAACAGAGCTGACTGACATCTGACTACAGCTGGCGGCGACTTGACTCCCATGTCCTGCATAAACTAACGCTGACGCTTCATTTGATTTGTATTGTATTGCATAGTACCACAATGGAAACAAGCCATTGAGGCTATACTGTTACTATATACTGTAACCATAATAATATGTTGTCTGTAACCATATCACAGTCCTCAATAAATTCTAACCAAAAATATAATAAACCAAAACGTACCTTCAAGCTTTTTCCTGTTCTTGACAACATGTTCCATCATTCCTTCTGCAAAGTTGAAAAAGGCAAGTATTAGTTAAGCAATATTTGATACATGCATATACACCTAGAGTACATACAGTACATACATAGTGTACATACCTCTGCTGAAGGAGATGGAGGAACGGTTTTTAGTCTTCACGTTGTCCTTGACAACGTTGTATTTCCTTTTCAGCGGGACAGGCTGGAAGTCTGAGTCAGAGTCATCAGGGAGGATCTTAGGAGCATCTTAGAGAAGGACACACAACTTCATTTAAAAGGTCTATTCCTTTCTTATTTTTGTGTACACTCCGGACATTCTTTTATTTATTTATTTATTTGAAGTTGCTTGATTCAATATTTGATATTCATTCCATCAAACACATTCCCATTCCTACAGTATTTAACTTCACACTCACACTTACTTTTAACCATGTTAGACTCACAAAACACAGGTCTGCTGATTGGTGACTAGGGCATTCAGAGAATATTAGAATATTAGAATATTCGAATACCAAATCACTAATCGAGTACTGTACATCAAAGTCGAATATTCCCCAAAATTAATTTTAATATTATTTAATTTTATTTTATTTTTATTTTATTTTTTTCCTAAGCCGTGACAATATTTCTACAGCAGGCATGCAGCTGTGAGCTCTGGTGTTAGTATTCCTCCTAATCCATTCATGTTTGATTGTTGTCAAATCCCACCACACTGTAACGGCTAGCCTATGTGATCGATGTGACGACATATACACGGCTGGCCCGTCACAATAGATGGCACAGTCACTCAGTGTAGGAGGGGAGGGGCACTCCAGAGCACAACAGCGCTCCAGAACAAGCAAGCTCAACGCTCATTGCTGACAAAAGTGTGTAATACTTTAGGCTACTTTACTTACTTACTTTTAACGATTTATTAGATTACAAAAATATGATATTTCACCCGTCGAATACCCGACTATTTGAATACTTTGAGGTCGAATGATTCGATAACTAAAAATCACTATTCGTGAATGCCCTAATGGTGACTGATAATATCCACACAAAAAAAGGTTCCTCAAAATCGTACTTTTGAGAAAATGTACTTTGTTACCTGTTCCTCCTGTAGTGACTGCAGCGGGGGTGAAGGCTGCGGGTCCACCAGGCAGAAACCCTCCCGTGGCCCAGGCCACCATGCACTGCAGCTCCTTGTCTTTGTTATGTTCTGCCTCACTGAACAACTTGCTAGAGCGCTGAGCTGCCAACTGTAACACAGAGCACATCACAAGTTCTCTTATAAGGCAGGTATAGGGAGTTATGCTGCTTCATCTAGACTGTTTCATGGTATTCTTTTTTGCCTACACATAGAGTATCTCATGCCCTTGTGTGAGCGAATAGGGGAAGGGGATAGCGTTGCGTGATTCCCTTGTTTGGTTCCTGGTTTGATTGACGCAATCACACCTGGCCTGAAAATCTAAATCCATGGGACCACACACCTGTTGTGCACTCATCTATGCCTTGACCTAATCCAGAGATTAGCTATTTTCTAAAAGATATCGAACAGATCTTGAAAACCTGTGAAAAACCTGCCACAACACCTTTTCAGAGTGCAATGCAACACGTTGTGAGCTTGTAGATCAGCTACAAAAGTGGTTAATCGTACTAATCTATTTAGTTGATTATAAAATATCTATTACATTGTTCCACGTCAATTTGTTCATTATAACAATTATTATATCTCTGTGGATGTCTTAATTACCTCAAGGATCTGGTAGATGGCATCTTTGTAGAGGGGGACGTCCTCAAAGTCCGTCTTGGAGAAGCATTTATTAAAGTCGGCAAGTGGCAAAATTGCATATATATGCATCTGTAGAACAAGGAGGGAAGTTAGTTACTATTCACAATCGAGGCATTTAGCATTATGACTTTATCCAGGTAAACAAATATATCAGATGCAGATAGACAGTGTAGTCTCAGTAATCTAGGGGCACAGGTAAACCAAGCACCTAGCATCAGTCTAATACAGGGGTCTTCAACGTTTTCAGGCCAAAGACCCCTTAAGGGCCATTTATAGTTACGTATGGTTGATTTTGTGTACGTTTTTGGGTGAGACAGTACGTACGGTAGACACGTCGACATGCATAGTTCCTCTATGCGTTATTTATGTGCCGACCCGCTCTCCACTCCAATTTTGATTTTGAAACGTTTCCATAAAATAAATTAATACTCACAAAATGTACAGGTACTCAAGTAAATATAGTCTGTGTAGTTACTGTGCACCATTTCCAGTTAGTGGTGGTGGTGGTGCTGGTGGTGTGTGTCTCACCTCAGAGTACAAGCCGTCTCCAAACCACTCCACCCTGCGGAAGCCTGGCGGAGGAGTGGCCCTGGGCCAGGGTGTGATCATGCCAGGCCACCACGCCCAGCCTTTCTTCAGCTTCAGCTTACCCCACACCAGCTCTGCTGCCTGGAAACCATGCCCATCCTACCGCCACAGACATGCCAATCCAAATGATTATTGTTATTAGTACAGTAGTAGTGTTAAATAGCTCTATATTCAGATTATAATCATTGCTATAGACTAGAGTGTTTGTTCAGTGACAGTGGTCTCCATGTTGATCTATCTCTTAGTTATGAAGAAAGTGCATTTTCCGGTCAGGATAACAATTTTATCCAATCAATCAGGGGAGAGAGAGAATATGTGAGTTGTCACTGCTGTTGTATCCTACTGACTCGCCTGCCAATGAGGAGGCCCCACCGGGAGGACATACTGTTGTATCCTACTGACTCGCCTGCCAGTGAGGAGGCCCCACCGGGAAAACAGAGCCTTCGTCCTACTCCTCCCACTAAACACTCCCTGCTAACAGGTGCCGCCCCCAGCCCGCAGGAATATGTGGCGTGGCAGTGACAAATATCACCCTCTCTGCCTGGCTTCCCTCCCCCGAACTGAAGCCTGACAAAGCCGTTAGCCAGATGCTCCATGGTGGATTCAAACCCACAACCCCTGTGGTGGTGGTGGGCAGGCACTGCGCCACCCGAGCACTGCGTGTATAAAAAAGTTGACAACATCTCAGCTGTTGTCAATGCCGGGTGTCTGTGTGAAACAAGCAAGAACGCGAGTGTGTCAGCTTATCCATCCGCCTGTCAGATTGCCTGCGCCTCCTTACCTGCCCATTGGCCTCTCGTTGAAAAATGTATTACTGTCATTTTATTTGCCAGCAACCTGTTAATAAAAAAGGCTTGAACTGAGTTTGTCTGAGTTTGCTCCTGTGCCTTCTTTCCACATGTATTACTAGGCGTGTCTGTCGCTTTCCGTCTGAAAAGCCTACAAGATATGTTTTTGTTGCGTTTACTAAAGAGCTGAAGAGACAGGGAGACCTCCGTTACAGAACAAACACAATAGGCTATGATTACTATCAGAATATAGAGCTATTTAACACTGTTACTGAACAAACACTCTATAGCTATGATTACTATCAGAATATAGAGCTATTTAACACTGTTACTGAACAAACACTCTATAGCTATGATTACTATCAGAATATAGAGCTATTTAACACTGTTACTGAACAAACACTCTATAGCTATGATTACTATCAGAATACATAGCTCTACCTTTTTAACAAAACCCTTTTTGTTTTAACTTTTAACCAATACATAACAGGTACCGCACCCTTAAAATAGTACTAGTACTTCTTGCTGAATATTAAAGAAGTAGTCAAATAAGATTCAAATAGTCATGTAATGTAGTTAAGTGGTTTGTGTTAAAAGTACCTGGTAGCGAGACTGTCGACGTGGTCTTCCTTTTGTTGTGCTCTTAACAGAAGTGTCTTTCACCTGAATAGGTGGAATTGGTTAAAATGATGCTTTACTATTTGTATTGTTTTACATATTATAGTCATATATGGTTTTTAATCTTTACTTTATCAGCTCACCATGAATCACAAAGTATAGGTTAGGATTGAGGAAGAGGAGCCCGTTCAGTCATCAAAACAACACAAAAACTGTCTACGACATCATCATTTGTTGTGTCTTGCATTTCTTTTTGTTGTAAATTTTATTGTAATTTGGCTAATTATTGTCAGATTGAATTGTTAATTGTACTATTGCATGTATTGTACTGTGTTTCCTTTTACTGTATTACTGTATTCTGAAGTTGTCTACACTGTAAATGAGGGTTAGTTGTAGGCCTACCTCAGAGAACTGAATAAAGGTTACATCAAGTCATATTTTGTGGTTTACTCATTTCCCCTCCACTCCTGGAGTGTTTTTTTTCCAAATGCAGTTGGCAGTTATGAATAAAGCAAACGTAATAATTGAAATGAAAGTATGTCACCGTGCTGATGAAAATTCAAATGATGGGGGAATCGTGCAATACAAAATGAAAATGCAGTAAAAAGCATGTGATGTTCCAGCCATTGTGTGTATAATGACCATGATGTACCTACAACGTGGTTGTAGGTAAATCACCTAGGACTGTTATTCTCTTGAGGTCAACACAGTAAAATCCTCAGTGTTCATTTATCAGTCTGGAAAAGAGTTAATGTCATACTGTTCATTTTAGTATATTTTTTTGGCAAAATCTCAGGTCTTAGAAGTCTTTGAAGTTCGAACTGTGATCCCCTGAATTCCATTTCAATGCTGCAAGGCAAAATAAAAACATCAACAGTCTAGGGTGCCCTCAGGTGGTCAGGGAGAGTACTATTCTACAGAGACCGGGCAGACAAGCAGAAGGTTTCTTTCAGGATTCAAATTTAAAAAATGGCAAAAAGAGCAGATCTCAAAACAGCGACTTTTTTTGCTGCTTTTGAGTGATGTTGTGGTATGACGAAGTAGGGCATCAATTTACGGAAAGAAAAATCAAATAATGTTAATATAGAGAAAAGATTGTTTCTTCCCAACAGGCGACGATATAAAAAAAAGACTTTAGTTTAATTGAAAACGTTGCGCAGAATGACGATTAAATGAACACTGAGCACTTGCAGTGGAAATGTCGTGGTAGTTCATACGACAGTAGTAAACGTACCGGCTCTTCCTTTTTGCCGTTTTCCTGTTCAGGATCTACAGGCCTGTCCCAGGTGCCCTTCCCGGCCTGAAACACTGTCCGGGCCGGGGGCTTCTGACGCAGGCTGGTCTCCCAGCCAAACCCTCCCCTAGTGGGACCCTGAGAGACAGTACAGTCTCATTACACACTCCTCAAGTGGCACACGCACACTGTAGTCTCTCGTAAGCCAGACTGTTTGCCTCCCACAATTTTCAACTGCTTCCATCATACGGTCTGGAGCAATGGAAGCTCTGAAAATGAACAAGCGTGACGCCTCCTCCCCACTTCCGTTTGTTCTTTACAGCCGCGCAAATGTATCCTGATAGAAATCAAAATAATCAGGACACACTTGTACGATATTTAAGTGGTCGGTGATTATTGGATCGTTAGAGTATTTCACACTACACGAGTGTCTTTCTTGAAATCGTCTGTCATAATATCGTTGTGGTTTTCACACTATGAGATTGATCACCGACAAGGGATCACACACTGCCAGATATTTCACCAGGATACGATCTAGAGATATAGTCCTATTATATAGCCAACATTTGTTTTTATTCCAATGTCCAACGAAAACGTGAAATGCTCCCGTGGCTGTGATATTTGCGTGCAGAGATGCAGGGCACAAATGATTTTCATTCTGTCTCTCTCCGTGCACACGCACGCACGCACACACACATACACAAAGAGAGAGAGAAACCCTCTGGAAGGGCTCGCCGAGCACTATAATCGCGGCCAGATCTTCTCGCAGTGCCTTTCACACACAACAAGCAAAACCTCTGTGAGCAAAGTCCGATCTTGCGGCAGATCGGCGGTTTTGTCGCAGAGCGCCAAAAATGGTCCGTGACAGCATAATTGCCGCAAAAAGTCGTGCAGTGTGAACAAGCCCTTGAAAAAATAAATACGAAAACATGAAAATATATTTTTTAAAGTATATTTTTGTGAACGGACAGCTTCCTGCGTCGGATTTTGGGAGGTGTAGTTCCAGAATACATAGTTGTCTGGCTGCGTGAGACTACACGCGCGCAGCTGCGCACACACACACACACAAATGCAAGCAAGCACGCACACACACCCTTAATAAGTGAACAAGCACATATTATGCACATATATCGTAGAGCCAGACCGATATAATCAGTTTGGCCGACATATCGTCTGTTGTTTTGTATGACGGCGGTGTGTCAAAAACAGCAGATCTACCAACTCAGCGAGCTTATAATTTGGCTATTCTTTTTTGAATAGGTTAAATAGAATAAGTTCAATTTATGTTTATTCTTATTTATTTGCTAGTTCATTTATTTGCTAGTTCGATGTATAATTAAAGTTAAAGATTTTCATACAGTATATTAAAGTTGAATATACTTAGTTTAAAAATTCCATCTATTAAAAAACGTGTTTCTATTATTTGTTTGTTTATAAGTTCCAATACTCTCAAATTGATTAGAAAAGTTTACACTTTTTGACAAGATATGGGTCAAGACTACAAAAGCGGGATCGGCATCAGAGCCAGGAATCTGGCATCGGTCGGGCTCTCGCTAACACATTGCCTCTGGCCACCATGGGGGGATAGAGAAGCAGAGTTTAGTAAGCTTAGCATTGAAATAAAGATGGGAGGATTGGCAGATGGATGCAGTTTGTAGGCCTGCAGGTATTTTATGCTTTAACTATAAGGAAAATAGCAGATATACAAGCTCACAGCGCAGATCCGAGTGCCTCGCTGCGAGCTTGTATATCTGCTATTTTTGAAAAATCATGCCTTTTTTTGCAAATCTTTGAATATACATATATATTTTTTTAAGCGAACGTTTGACTAAAATATTTGCTTCTGGGAGGTCCCTGATGGGGATTGGCGGCCAAATGCATATTTTAATTCTAGGGGTCCTTGAGATGAAAAGGTTTGAGAACCACTGACATAGAAATATGCGTTTTTCAAAAACACTTAGAAGGATTTAGAAGACATTTATAGAATCAGGTCAAAAATATTCAAAGACTTGCAAACATTTGCACAATGTTTAAAAAATAGCAGATCTACACTGTGAGCTTGTATATCTGCAATTTTTGTTTTTAATAGTTAAATCATAAAATAATGGTTTAAGTAATAATGTGTTCTATGTCTTAATGGGTTAAAGGTCCATTCAGACATTCAGTAAGGATGAACAGAGCATGTGACACATGACCAGGGGTCATTGCCATGCTGTTTTTTTTCTTTTTTTTTTACAAAGTTCCATTGTTGCCATGTACTTACAAAATGAGCGGACAATAATATTAGAATTAACAGAAACATGTAAAGAGATTGCCCTGAATGTCCATAACAGGTTTGTTACAGATTATGGTGGTCTTTGCAAATAAAACAATTGAGAACCACTAGTACTAGAGGACTCCTGATGTGCCATAGTGTTGTAGTAAATCAGTGTTATACATATTCTGAAGGAAACCTGGAGACTCAGTAATTGGGTATTATGATCAAAATAAGAACATTATAATGGTGTGTAAAACAGAACATCTAAAATTTGCCACGGACAAGGCCAAGTCTTTGGGCTACAATGGACACATTTGTCTGTGTACGGGCATATTGATGACCTCTGCACATGGCACTGTTGCCAAAGGCTTCCTAATTCTAGTTTCATGGTCCCCATTTAAACATGTCGACATTCCTTTTCATTGAATGAGTCGACAACGTTTTACTGTCTTTGTTGACTGAAGTCACATTTCCTGCACATGTAGGTAGGGGAAAAAAACTATATTTACAGTGTTATTTTAGCATTTGCTAAGAAAGAAAGACTGAGTGGGCCTCCAAAGTGTATTTCGGAGCTTAGATCGAAGACAAAAGCACCCAGGTGACCAAAACAGACATGCATAAACTGCAACATAAAATCTCACAGATATCTGTTCATATTTGACTGATTGTTTTGACTGCCAAGAATAGTGGATAAGATAGAAGTCAGTGTCAGTGACATGCAAGATCAGGTGTCTGCGGAAAGGCATAATCAGTCATAATCTGCCAAACTGTTCAATTGATCATTTAAAAAGGAATCAAACAATGCATACCTCATCTTTCCCACTCGTGTCATTGTCACTCCCATTTGGACCTTTGGAGAGAAACAAACAGGATTCTGTTTTTTTATTTAATGCTGGATATCCAATTTTTCCAGAGCCTTTGGTATTGTGTCATCTGTGCCTTGTTTAGTTGTTTCAAGTCATTAAATGACAAATGATTACTGTACCAAATCATCATCAATCAAATCATTATATCATTCTAATGCCTAATGTATGCTCTGTTGCACGACGCTGTCACGCTCTGAAAAAAGCTCACAATGCTCACAATGGTTGCAACAACATCGTGCGACAAAGTATGAATCGGGCTCAAGTGAGAACATCTTTCTTACTTTTAATTTTGGTCAGGCGGATTTCACATGTCTTCGTCGACCCGTTAAGGCAATTCCCATCTGGAACACAACACTGCATCATTAATGGCATTGTGTTGCACCTTAAATGGTAAATAGTGCATTTATATAGCGCCTTTATCCAAGGCGCTTTACAAAGATTGTGCTTTACATTCACCCATTCACACACATTCATACACCGATGGCAGAAGGAAACCATGCAAGGCACCAACCTGCTCACAGAGAGCAACTTGGGGTTCAGAGTCTTGCTCAAGGACTCTTTGACACTACCTCTGGGGGAGCCCAGGATTGAACTGGGAACCCTTCGAGAACCCTCTGTGTTCTAACCCTTTACTCTGGCACCTGTTGAACTGACCTCTAACCTGCCTGTTATGTCTAATCAGGAACACGTTTAAGTTGGAAAACTAGGATCAGAGGAGATATTCCAGCCCCATCCACTAACATCTGTTGATCATTAGAAACTCTCATATAACATGTATGGTCATTAACACATTGACCGCCATTTTAACATACCTCCGTACTCCCACCTGCCATTCGTCTCCATAGACTTCCATGTAATTGGGTGTGCACGGATCATGCACACCCATGCCTAGATAATGCACCACGTGTGTCCACATTGCTCACAGCTTTCAAACAAAAAAATCCGAATGGAAATCCGTTCAGGCATTCATGAGATAACAGCCACTATGTTTAACAAAGATGGCTGCCAAAATGGCTGCCATGCTTGAAAGATGGGGTTGCTATGGGGGTTAAACATGCAATTTCGCGATTGCTATCATGCCTACTCCATTTTTTGGGGTCAAAAAAATTTTTTTGAAAAAAAATTTTTTTTTGATTTTTTTTTTTTTTTATTTATTCTCAGGACTATCGGGCCTGGTGGGGAAAGACATTGGAATAATCTCGGGACTATCGGGCCTGGCAGGGAATGAGTTAAGGAAAGCCATTGTCATACTATACGACACTGTTTCTCAAGTACTGAGGAAATTTTTTGTACGGGTCCCTGTACGGACATTTCTTGTTTCCTATATATATTTTTTCTTTTTAATTATTATTATTTCAAAACGTTTAAAAAAAAAACGTTACACATTTTTCATGAATTAAAAACAAATTCAATGATTTCTTTCAGTAATTTCATAAAGAAATCAAAGAAATCAAATGTCATAAAAATCATGGGCTCAAACGGAGAACCACTGCTATATGATATAGCAGTGGTTCTCCATACAACAGACCGGATCAAATTGTGAAGTCAGCAGTTGTTCAGTCACTTACCCGAGTTGTTCTGGTGTTTCTTGGTCCTCTGAGGTGAGGTGACGATCACCACGGAGGAGCCGCTGGTGCTGTCAGACTCCTCTCCTCCGGTCGTCGTCCCCACCTCCGACTCCGTCTCCGGACGTCCCGAGTACAGCAGGGCATCTCCGTTCTGGACGGCCTGATGAGACCACAATGGAAGGAGACACAATGCACAAAGGTTCATAGAGGCACAGACACTGACTGCTTTTACTAAGGGTTCATTTAGTACAAAAACAATTATGTAAAAAGAAACACACACAGAGGAGGAAGCTCACAACATGTCAAATTGCGATGCATCTTGAGCTTGAAGATCAGCTGTGTGTGTGTGTGTGTGTGTGTGTGTGTGTGTGTGTGTGTGTGTGTGTGTGTGTGTGTGTGTGTGTGTGTGTGTGTGTGTGGACCGATCGTCGTGAAAGGTTGCCAACATAGTCCCCAGAGCCTATTAAAGCAGCACCAGGAGACCAAATTTTGCTAAATGAATGTTTTGCTACTACTTTACAACTAATCTGGTCCAAACATTTGGTTATGAAACATAGATATCAAACATATCAGACGGAAATGTGTGAATTCAATTCAGTCTGAACTGAAGCAGGGATAAAACATATCACCACTGGACTCAAACTGGTGAAAATAGCAGATCTACAGGCTCACATTTCTACCTATCGACAGCAACAATATTTTACACACCTGACCAAAGAGGCTGGTGGCCTCCAGCGGAGGACAGGGCAGGGACATGAGGCCGAGGAGGAGCTTCCGGAGGACGGAGGTGGACTCCGTGTCCTTCAGGACGTTGGCCCAGCGTTGCTCCAGGGACATGTGCAGGGCTGACTTGTCCCTCTGGATCTCGATCCGTTTCAAGTTGTGGAACTCCAGGAACTCAATGCTGAGCGCACACGCCTCCCCGGGGGTCTTGCACAGGCCCAGCCTGGTCCCAAGTTCCCTCACCGCTTCCCCTGAGACGTCCAACATCCTGTAGGGGTTGAGGAGCTGGGCCATGCTGTTCAAGGCCGCGAAGCTGAGAGGCAGTGACTCCGAGACGATGCACGCCAGCGCCTCGTAGACGGACGTCACATGCCTCGGTCCGGTCAGCTGGGAGGCTTTGTCCCTGAGGATTTGGGCGTCGCTCCACTCGAGGTATCGCGACACAGCCTCGGGCTGGAGGAGGCGCCGGGCATAGGTGTGCAGCATGCGACCGGCTTCTTCTAAAATGCACGCCAGGTCAGCCTTGGGATTGCCGTCCTGTGGCAGTAGGCGCTTGTGGAAGGCGTGCAGAGGCTCCATGGCGTAGTCCAGGAAGTTTAACGTTTCCCTGAGTTTGTGATCCTGCAGCCGGGAGCAGATCACCTTGGCCTTGTCATCGTCGGCGTAGGAGCCAAAATATGTCTCGAGTTCGTTCCACATTCCCACAAGTTTTGTGACCATGCGGCAAAGGTTAAGACAGCTGGTGTTGCTGGGGTCAAGACAGCTGGTGTTGCTGGGGTCTGGAGGACTCTGCACGTCGTCACCAGAGGAGGTAAAGAGTGCCTTCAAGTTGTCATCCTTGGTCGAGGCAGAGGAGTAGTGGGCATGGATGTCTGCCATCAGCTCCTCGACCTGAACACCTGACATTGTGAACTGCTTGACCGCGGCACGGCAGGCTGGCTCGACCAAGTTGTACAGCCCCGCTAAGGCCACTGACTGGGGGTTCAGCTCCCTGAGTGCTGAGCACATCTGCTCCGAGGCTGCTGGAGTGCTGCCCTCCGAGTACACGGCGATCAGGTTAGCTGGTTGAAGGTCAAACCTCTTAATGACCTCTGCTACGGCCGGGGCGGTTTCGCCTGCGACGTCCCTAATAGCGTCCAGCAGCCTGACGCTGTACCGCGAGGCCTTCGCGTCAAAGTAACCCACTAGCACCACCGAGACGCCGTAGGCTGCTCCGAGCGTCACCCCTCCGTAGACGTACAGGCTGTACGGGGTGCGCCGACACGCAACACTTATGTCTTTGGGGTAGTGTAAGCCCAGCATGTAGCGTGGATAATGTCTAGATGCCTGCTCGCTGACTTCGGAGCCAGAGTAGCAGTGTTTCAGAATGAACTGGATAGCAGCCTCACTGCAGGGCAGCGGCGCCTCTGCTTCTCTGGCCGGACGGGGTGCGCCGGGTTCTCTAGCCGGCCGGGGTGCGCCGGGTTTGCCTCTCTGGGACCTCATCCTATGTTTGTTCGATTCCTCGTGGCGTCTGACGTCGTGCAGGCCCTTGTGAGCAGTACTCAGGTGGCATTTACACACGGTGCAATATGTGTTGTGTGCTCCCTTAGGGCTAGGTTCTGCCCAGAAACATACCTCCTTCCATGAAGGGTCATACGGTATTTTCTGAACTTTTTTTAACCTATAGTTGCTTTCGTCCTCCTCTGTATCCGTGTCCCTTTTTCGGATTTCTGTAGAGATATAAAATGTACAATTTGGTCAATCCTTAGAAAACAAAAGAAAACAATGTACTACTTATTTTGCCTCTACAGTAGCTCAGTATGTAATACTGTGTTGTAAAAACAACTTTGTAATGTACAGTTACTGTATGTGTCAAGTAGCGGCATTACTTTCAGAAACTCCTGTTATTGATAGTTTTTAAACCTCTAACAATCACTTTTGTATTACTTTCTCAAAATAACCTCAAATGAAGCAGAAAGGGATTAGACATAATAATAGACAAGAATGCCACAATAATATTAGCATTACATTTATTGGTATTATTGTTATGTTATTTTAGCAGCTTCAATCATAAAATCATAAAACACCATCAATTCAGAAGCTGCAGCACCTTCTATCCATGCAGGGTAAACTCTAAAAGTCTAAAAAAGAGTCTAAAAGTCGAAATAGTGAACGGTGTTAGAAGGTTAAAACCGATCAGTAACAGTTTCTGAAAGTAATGTGTTACTTGACATAGTAACCCTCATTTGTAAAAGTTACATGTTATTTCACTTGGTAATAAGTAATGTGTTACATCAATGGTTCTCAAAGTGGGGTCCCCAGCCAAAGTAGTTAATATAGTATCACAACCATTTTAACCACTTTGTCCATTTTTAAGTTGGCTATTCAAAAATAGCAGATATACACACTCACAGCACAAAAAAATATTTAATTTTGAAAAATATATATTTAAAAGCACTACTTAATCATACAAGAGTCACACAAAAGCAGCAACAATAGCCAATGTACAAGCTTGTAGATCAGGTACTTTTGCTATTTTGGAAAGATTTTGAAAGTGAAGAAGGTTAAGCGTGTCTGTGGGTTTTATACATATGTTACCAATTAAAAGCACTAACAAGAGCTTGTGCCTAAATACTCAGGATCCATTGTGCATGTCCTGAAAAGTGATGCTGTTGTGTATTCCAGGTTTCCACCCGACAGTGACGACATGCGACGCATTGGCAAGTGTGTGAGTCAGTCTTACGGGCTTTGGGGGCTTTGGGAGGGCGCATGAATCCTGTGGGGTTGATGTCCTGGCCGTTTCGCGCTGCAACAACGTCATATTCCTGGTTCTTCAGGTTCTCTGTGAAGAAAGCTTTGAACCACTTCAGGAAGTGAAGGTTGGTTTTGAAATCCCCCTTCACCAGCTCCTCAACGGGAACGTCCTGAAAGGAGACACAAGATACACTCAATGTTATTATTAAAACAAATAGATTTTATCTGAAAAAAGAGACAGCTAGATAGAGACAACTCATAGGCCTATATGAGCTATGATACGATTTGTCCAGTTTCCCCAGCAGAACCCAGCGGCTCTTATAGCATAGAGTGGAGCCTATAAGCCGATCGCTATCACTATTTGTTCTGGTCAAAAGTGTTTTTATTTTTCATGAATGTGTTACTAGTTGTCATTACAAGCACATCCATCCCATCACGGTGACACTATACTAAACAGATGTTATGCTTCTATGTGTTGATTGGCCATTACAGTCACTTTGATTGGCAGTTGTGCCAATGCTCACCCCACAACATAATTCATGAGGTTGTGGTGGCTTGTGTGTCACAACTAAGGATGTGTTTGTAATGACAACACATTCATGAAAAAAAAAACACTTTTGACCCCAACAAATATGCTCCACTCTATGCTACTAGCCCTTACCCGTTCAAAGATATGAGCTCCGAAATGATGTGCAGTGTGTGAATTATGGGATGTGCACTGTGCACACAGTATATGAGGGATGGAAAGTAACTTTAACTGGTGCTTGCATGCTAATATGTAGGAGCATCAATGTAAGAAATACCCGTTCCATTTAACGGCTACAGAGATACTGTGTACCGATCTGCATGATTTTGGACAACATCTGTAACAGGGCCAGAAACCCCCCCCCCCCCCCCCGCCCGCCCGCCCGCCTGCCCGCCTGCACACACACACACTCCCCCCCCCCCCCCCCCCCCCCCCCCGTGTGTGTGTGTGTGTGTGTGTGTGTGTGTGTGTGTGTGTGTGTGTGTGTGTGGGTTTGTGTGTGATTGTGCATGGCCTGAACAACAGCGCCCCTCCCTTAACATGTGTGGTCACAAAAGGTACTGTAGGCTAAATAGATATAGATACACCATAAAAATGCTATTATACAGCATACGATTTGTGAAAGTGACAAACGGGCTTCACAGTTATGTCAGGTGTGTTCATATGCTGATGGTGATGCGATTTCAGATCAATTGCTCCAGCCACCGAGGAGAAACGCTGAGACAGACAGACACTCACTCACTCACTCAGACATTCGCAAAATTATAGTATAGATGTGAGCTGCTGGGTTCTGCTGGGAAACTGCTGGGGAATTTGTGCCTAATAGACCCCATGGACAGTCATTTTGGATCAATATAAGCAGGAAAATTAGCCTAGATGTGATTTAGGGTGGGAGTTGTCCTTTAAGTCGTCAATCCAATATGGGGGTCCCTGCTTCATCTCTCTCTCAGCTAAGGCGTCTTTGGCCTGTAAACGTTGAAGACCCCTGATATAGGGTTTAAGTAGTTATGGTCATGGCTTCACAAAATAAAAATATAAAAATCAGAGAGAAAGGAAGAGATGAACCTTGGTGACACTCCTGCTTCTGAAGGCCTCTTGGAGCATAGTAAAGTTGTGTTTATAGTCCTCCTCCCCGTTCGCCTGGAACTTGACACTGCTCACGTCAATAGAGCCAGGAAACAGCCAGTCCATGAGCTGGCAGTGACACGCACCTGTACACACACACACACACACACACACACACACACACACACACACACACACACACACACACACACACACCACACAAACACTTTATTTTATCAGCTTTTGGCGATACAAAATTGAAACAACCTTGCTTGTGAAATCGCCACAACCAAAAATGTATTTCCGAGTAGATATTGCCGGCAGCACGGCATTGGAGCAGTATTATTCATTAGCCTTATTCTCTGGAAGAACATGGCACTTATTACATTGTTATTGACATTTCGAAATATGTAATTTTCTTCAAAGTATCCACAGGTTAAGACATTCTCCCAGGAAATACTGCCCTACATGTTTGTTTACAAACATTCTGTCTGGTCATCATATTTGAACTGGCGATCCTCCACCCTTGTGGGAGTTGAGGCATTACATTTAGTTTGTCTCGGTTCCACAGATCAGGATTTTGGAAAATAGCAGATCTACAAGCTCACAATGCCCTTGTAGACTGGTTATGTTTGCCCTTTTCATATATTATTTGACAATTTGGCCAATGTTTTTTCCCTGTTTTTATAGTATAGTTTGATGATTACTTTTGATACAGTAATGGTCTTTTTCTTTTCTTTACTTGTTTGTATTAAAAGGTATCAAAGGTCCTCACAAACCCCCCCAAAAAAATCATGTGGTTTGAGAACCACTGTTTTAACAAATCTAATACCTGAGTTTGTTTGCACCACATCAGTGAAATTAGTCTTCATCAAGGTATTGAACCACTTCAGCAGGTGATGGCGGTTGCTCTTGTCATAGTAAGCATCTGGAGTCACAGCCTCTGTGGTGGTGGTGGTGGTGGTGGTGGTGGTGTCCATTGTGAGGTTTTCTAGGGGGAACATTTTAAATCAATTAAAAATATAGATCATAATTATTGTCTGTTCACCACATTCTGAAACCTCACCTCTTCAGACTCCACCTGAACCCCTACACCAGCTCTCCTCATGTATCACTTAGTGTGATATTTTTGGTTATGCTGGTTATAATTTGTAAATGCATGCTGGTTACTTGTTCACATAATATGCTATGTATATGTATATTTGTATATTTATATAGGCTATACCAGTGGTTCCCAAACCTTTTAGCTCGTGACCCAAAAGAAAAATTAGATGTTAGCCCAAACTAGTGAAAATAGCCGATCTACACGCTCACAATGCGGCGCGAATGCGTTGTGAGCGTGTAGCGTGTTATTTTCACTACTTCTTCAACATTTGTTTTCTGATTTATGGAATTTCTCCGATTTTTCTTTTTTGCATTAACAACATAGTTTTAATAATTTGATAATTAAAAACCAAATATAGGAAACAAAAAATTAAGGGACCCACAAAAATGGGTACCGACCAGTGTTTGGGAAACAGTGGGCTATACCACTATTTCAATGTGTATTAGATTCACACACTCAAACATTCAAACATTCATACAGAGATGGCAGAGGAAACCAATGCAAGGCACCAACCTGATCATCAGGAGCAGTTATAGGGGTTCAGTGCCTCAAGGACACTTTGACGTGCAGATTCCAACACTCAGACTTCAGTAGGCAGAATTCAGATGGCAGACTTAAAAGCTGTGTGGGAAAAAGGACTTGTTTTAATACTAGTTATGTAGAATGGGATACCTGCAAGCATTAATCCATTAGCTCCATTGTTACAACTTCAAGTTCCCCATAAAGAGCTGGCTGAATGAGCTGTTGGACCTAATTATAACCATGATCAACAGGTCAAATATTTCAGTTTACAAGTAGGCCTACATTGGAAATGTAATGAAAGTGTTCATTATTGATTCTATTATTCTGTATATCTCAGCTAGACCCCCCTCCCAACACAATGGCACTGTCTCAGTTTACACACACTTAAAAGTCACTCTGGAAAAGAGTGCCTGATAAATGCCTATAGATATTCCAGGGCTTAATTGATATTACGTTTTTGAGGCACTTGTCAAGTACATTTCCCATTCACTTGTCCGGGCACAAAAGTCACTTGTCCGGATAAAAATGAGACATCACAAACTATCATATGGATCGCCAGGTGAATGAATGGCCACATTAAATGGGACCAGAAGTCAGACATGGAGAGAGAATGTATAACAAAAGGACTATTAACGACCACCCTTGCCTAGAGTTCTCAACGGGCCTGAAAATTAAGGCCCGGCCCTAACTGGGCCCTAACTGGGTAGGCCCGAGGCCCTACCCGGCCCTACTAGTTAGCATACATTTTAGGCCCTACCCTACCCTAAATGTCGGGTCGGGTTCGGGTATGGTCGGGTTCTCATTACTCTATTACAGAGTAATAGTAATAAAATAATACAAAAAATATATTTTCTTTTTTCTTTGAGCCCGAGGCCCTACCCGGCCCGACTAATTTGCATACATTTTAGGCCCTACCCTAAATGTCAGGTCGGATTCAGGTATGGTCGGGTTCGGGCAGAATTTGAGAACTCTACCCTTGCCCTCCTCCACTCCATAGTTTGGGCATAGTCTGCATACAGCACAACGCTGCTAGGACCGTCACAGATAAAGTGAAACCAAGAGCCACTTATGCAACGGACAAGTAACTTTTTAATGAACGGTTTTCTTACTTGTCACGGACAACAGGTCAAGCCCTGACTAAGTTAGCTCCATTGTCACAACTTCAAGTTCCCCATAAAGAGCTGGCTGAATAGGCGGTTGGATCTAAATATGATCAACAGGTCAAATCATTATACCCATGTGTTGTACCAAATGGACCCTTACAGATCTGTAACTCTGAGTGTTCAAATGGATAATCAATAATCAATAGCCTATAACCCCAATGTGTCTCAAAGTGGAGACCAGGGGAGGGAGGGACCTAAGGGGTGTCAGAACCAGCCAATAGGCAGATGTTCTTTTGAGCACGACAGACAGACAGACAGACAGACAGACAGGCAGACAGACAGACAGACAGACAGACAGACAGACAGACAGACAGACAGACAGACAGACAGACAGGAGGAGGAGTCATTCTTTGCTTTGTGTTTGTTGTTGAAAAATGAGAGTGAATTATTTCTGTCGCTGTTTTTCAGAATGTGTAATAATGTAGTCATAAGCAGTGCATTGACAAGAAATATGCTAGCAGGCTAGCACCAAGGCGCGTGTGGACAGACAGACCGATAGACTGCCAGCCACTTTCACTGGGCCGAGCCATGCCGGGCCAGTCCTTCCTCTCTCCTCCCCTTCCTCTTCCTCACTCCATACAATACAATGCTATAGCCTACAGATCTCGCGTTATTGAGGCTCCTTTTTTCTCCACTCCCTTCTTTTTGCCGCGAATGTCTTGCATAACTTAACTCTCTTCTTCGAGTTGAAGAGAGGAAACTTCAGGCGAGAGAGATAGCCTAGAGTCGCGTGTAATTAAAATAAAGAAACCAATACATGTATTATATGTATGGACGCCGGCCGGTTTGCACCATCTGCCACCATGACACTGAGTGGCTGGCTGTACTGGTTGTTCTACATGCACCCAGGCATTTAATTTCACTTTCAAACAAACCTATACTCGTAATATTAAAGTAGGCATGCACAATTAACGCTTTACTACTATGGGACCACTGTGTGAAAGTGTTCATAGATTGAGGCGACGTGAGCACGTTATAAATCTACCATCGTGACACTAAATAAATAAATAAACAAAGAAGAAATGGATGCATGCATGAGCTGCGGACAGAAAGTGAAAAGGCTACTGACTGAATGCATGGCTAACCCGAGGACTCGGAGAGGAGAAGTCCTCCTCCATGCCTCCAGCAGGGCTATATCCTACTTCTGCTTATCTTTTGCCATAGCTACTAGTGTTGGCTTTTTTTTGCGTCTCCATTTCACAACAAAGAGCGTAAAAATAACAACAACAATAGTGCCGTACGTGCGTGCGTGCGCGCACGCCGCTGCTGCACCGCGCACGACAAAATGTCACGCAGAGAGAGACTATGAGCGCTGCTGCACTTACCTTGGAGAAGATTAGAAGGACAGACTGAATCAACCCACAGTCACTGCACTGCATCAGCAGTCATGCAGCACACATAGCAGCCTAGCCTAGCCTATAGCCTACATATTACATGTTAACAACATAGGGTTAACGCAAACATACGGACATGCCTTCGTTCTCGCTCCCCATTGGACGGCCCGCGTGTCCCGAGCGAGAGCACACAAAAGTGGGGGCCGTCGCACTGTGTCCCGACTCCCGCCCCCCGTCACGTAGGCCTACGCGTTGAAAAAAAGCCGTAACAACGGCTCATATTACAGCCTCGTCCTGCCCTACAGTAGGCCTGCTGTTCTAGTGTCGGCACGGCACGACGGCGGCGTCGCTTGCCTACATACTTCGCTTGCCGACGGCGAAACATGAATGCCGTTTCGTGCGTTATGTCTTGTTGTGGGCAAGCGACGCCGTCGCGCGGGCCGCATAGAGTTTTATTAACGCCCATGTATGCCTGGTTCGTAGCCCTGCTTTGCCTCAAATGAGCCGACAATAGGCAGTCACCGAAATTCCGAAAATGAGAGATTAACTTCAGTTGTTAGGCTACTGATAGGCTAGAACCGGTTCAGTTCAGTAATGTAATAACAACCGTTCAACTGGGTTATAAACATGTCTTGTTTAGGCATAGGCCTACTTCATAGTCGTAGTAGGCCTACAATAAATAACCGATAAAATGTGTCTATGAATGAATCACAATGTTCTTTTAAGCCTACTGCGACGTTGTTTATCGCGATTCGCGACGTGTAGGCCTACAGACAATGTTCCTAAACATAATTACTACAGTGAGGCTCCTCAGGTTACCATCGATTAACAACGTGACCATTCGGTAGGCTACGCGTCGCCATTGTCCCGCGGTGACGTCACGAGTGACGACCAGGCATTGTGCAACATTGCCGTACATTTTGTTCTTGATTGCGGCTGGTCGCCGGTGCGGTGACAAAATGCGATTGTTCTGCGTCCACATGCCGGCAATAAAAAGGCAAAAAGCCCAATGGAGGTCTACTCAAACATTACGCAGCATAGGATAGGCTATAGTCTATGGTGGTGTTGTTTGCATGGCGAAAACGACATTCGATCAAACCTTCTTCTCGGTTGGGGCCGTGGGGGCAGTTCTCCACTTACCGAGATATAGTGCAGACTCAGAGACTTCACTGTATAGGCTATAATGTATGCTTGAACAAGGTTTCAACACTACATCTATGATGTTAAATCACATTATGGTATGATATGTCATGGCCATGGGCAAAGCAGAAATATGAAACCAAGACTGTTGGAAACTGTGTTCATTTAGAGCGAGAAATGAAGACTGGGGGCGAGGAGATGTGTAATAGTAAAATATCTCAGTCACATGAACCGACCATTTATTATTTATTTATTTGCTTTAATCAACACTGGCCAAACAGAATAAAATAGGCCTATTATTGGAATTTAAATTGTCCCTATTATTATTATTATTGCTTCGGGCGGCCGAGCGTCTAGTCGGCAACCTGGCCAACTCGGGAACGATGTGAATAGGGAATGAATGCCCCACCCTTTAATGCAAACCCCATTATACCTGTTGTCATAGGAGCTGTTATGACCATCTGTTTGCCCGTGTCCATTTATGCCCATATATGGAGATATTTGTCTGTCTGTGTCCATTTTATTCCCATATATGGAGATCTTTTTGTCTGTCGGGCGGCCGAGCATGTAGTCGGGGACCGGCCTACTCAGGAACGATGTAAATAAGGAATTAATGCCCCACCCTTTAATGCAAACCCCATTATACCTGTTGTCATAGGACCCATTTTGACCATCTGTTTGCCTGTGTCCATTTATGCCAATATATGGAGATATCTGTATCTGTCTGTCTATCTGCGTCCATTTTATGTCCATATATCTGCGGATACAGTTCTGGGTCCATTTTATGCCCATATATGGAGATATCTGTCTATCTGCGTCCATTTTATGCCCATATATGGAGATCTCTGTATCTGTCTGTCTGTGTCCCTTTTATGCCCGTATATGGAGATCTTTGTGATTCTGCGTCCATTTTATGCCCATATGCCCATATATGGAGATATCTGTTTATCTGCATCCTTTTTATGCCCATATAATGAGATCTCTGTCACTTTTTGTTTGTTTCTTCTTTAAGCAGAATACGCAGCCTGCTTAAATCTGCATCATTCAAGTCATCCTCCCAGTCCCACGCTTTGTTGCTTGTCTTATGTTTGTCTTTGTCTCTTTTATTTTCATTTTCTTTTTTGGAGCGGGATGAGTTCAGCTTGAGTTTTTTTGGAGAACTTGATTTTTGTCTTGTGCTGTTGATTTAGCTTGTCTTATGTTTGTCTCCTCCGTCTGCACCTGAGCCAACCCAGATCTCGACTACTGATCCTTGTTCTCTTCAGCAAAAGCTGTACAGTCATTTAAATCTGCATCATCGACGTCCTCCCAGTCACACTCTTTGTTGCTTGTCTTATGTTTGTCTCCTCCTCCCGACACTGCACTCCGCGCCGCGGCGGGTAACGCGCGTGCCGAATCTGAAGCCGGTGGGACAAACGGTTCTCGAGATATGCTGATTACATACACACACACACACACACACACACACACACACACACACACACACACACACACACATGCACGCAGAGACTTCGCGCATTTATTGTAAGATTATTATTATTATTATTATTATTAGGCTATTAGTAGTAGTAGTAGTAGTAATAGTAGGCTATAATAAATTAAATTGGGAGTGATGAAATGAAAAAAGAGCAGACTTTGGAACTGGAACACTCAAGCTGATAAATTAACTTTGTCGGGTTATTATGTGGACGGTAATTTATTTGTGACATAAGTCATCTATAAAATATCTGTGACATATGATTCCAAATTTGGGCAAGGCTACAGTGTGATGACAGAACCACTGAATTAAATATGCGCTCGGTTGGCTCAGTGGTAAAAAGATCCTATTAGTAGCCTACCCACACTGCGGATGTTGTGGGTGCATTCAGCTCTGTTGGGCGTCGGAAGCCGGGCAGGGAAGGTGATATCTGATATCAGTGGTGTGTTCTTTGGATGGCATCTAATAGCCTATATCACCGAATGAAACTCTACTAATGTGGCAGGCAGGTCTATTGTTTAATGTGTGAATTATTTCGCCAGTGGCCATTATCACGTCAAGAAAGACAATAGCCACACACACACACACCTCAGACTAGGCTATTGAAGTCCACATTCTTGCTGCCCAGCCCCTCTTCCTGTGTATCAGCAGGTGCCTGCTGATGCGTATCAGCAGGCACGTGCATTCATAGACATCAACGGGGTCTTGAGCCCCTGCCCTTTTATCTGTCCGTAAAAAGTGCCCTCTCCAGACCATGAATGCAGCTTTTACTATGGTGAAAGAAACACGCAAATGCCCTCTTTCCATGCCATACCTGAAGGCGGCATTCAAGAGAATTGCCTTGTCAAAACTCTCCTGAACTTGAATGCAGCATTATATGTTGAAAGAATTGCCCTCTCTGTGTAGTTCAGTGTAGTATCAAGTACTGAAAATAGCCGACCTCAAAGCTCAGGAGCTGATAGGCCTACTATTTTCGATATTTTCACCAAAAGGCCCCTTTAGAAATTTCAGCCCCTGCCTCTCTAACATTCTCTGCACGTCCATGCGTATCAGATACGCTTACTCAGACGGTTATAAGTATAATACGTATCACGGTAGAACACACCACTGGGTGATCACTGCATGTATTCCTACGGGCTGGGGCGACACCTGTCAACAGGGCGGGAGGAGTATAGGATGAAGGCTCTATGCATCCTCGCTCCTCTCTGTCAGGTCAGTCAGATGCAACAGCAGTGACAATGCATACTGTATAAACTAGTGTGGGAAGGGATCAATTGCTAAAACGGCTAAATTAGGGAGAAAATGGGGTAAAAAGGTAAAGAAAATTAACTAAATATATGCGGATATATATGCGGATTACATACACACACACACACACATGCACGCACGCAGAGACTTCTCGCATTTATTGTAAGATTATTATTATTATTATTATTAGGCTATTAGTAGTAGTAGTAGTAGTAGTAATAGTATAATAAATTAAATTGGAAGTGATGAAATGAAAAAAGAGCAGACTTTGGAACTGGAACACTCAAGCTGATAAATTAACTTTGTCGGGTTATTATGTGGACGGTAATTTATTTGTGACATAAGTCATCTATAAAATATCTGTGACATTTGATTCCAAATTTGGGCAAGGCTACAGTGTGATGACAGAACCACTGAATTAAATATGCGCTCGGTTGGCTCAGTGGTAAAAAGTGCCTATTAGTAGCCTACCCACACTACGGATGTTGTGGGTGCATTCAGCTCTGTTGGGCGTCGGAAGCCGGGCAGGGAAGGTGATATCTGATATCAGTGGTGTGTTTTTTGGATGGCATCTAATAGCCTATATCACTGAATGAAACTCTACTAATGTGGCAGGCAGGTCTATTGTTTAATGTGTGAATTATTTCGCCAGTGGCCATTATCACGTCAAGAAAGACAATAGCTACACACACACCTCAGACTAGGCTATTGAAGTCCACATTCTTGCTGCCCAGCCCCTCTTCCTGTGTATCAGCAGGTGCCTGCTGATGCGTATCAGCAGGCACGTGCACACATGCCCTTTTATCTGTTCGTAAAAAGTGCCCTCTCCAGACCATGAATGCAGCTTTTACTATGGTGAAAGAAACACGCAAATGCCCTCTTTCCATGCCATACCTGAAGGCGGCATTCAAGAGAATTGCCTTGTCAAAACTCTCCTGAACTTGAATGCAGCATTATATGTTGAAAGAATTGCCCTCTCTGTAGAAATCCATGCCGTACGTCACATCTACAGTATTCACTTGCATGCTTAGTTCAGTGTAGTATCAAGTACTGAAAATAGCCGACCTCAAAGCTCAGGAGCTGATAGGCCTGCTATTTTCGATATTTTCACCAAAAGGCCCCTTTAGAAATTTCAGCCCCTGCCTCTCTAACATTCTCTGCACGTCCCTGCGTATCAGATACGCTTACTCAGACGGTTATATACGTATCACGGTAGAACACACCATTGGGTGATCACTGCATGTATTCCTACGGGCTGGGGCGACACCTGTCAGCAGGGCGGGAGGAGTATAGGATGAAGGCTCTATGCATCCTCGCTCCTCACTGGCAGGTCAGTCAGATGCAACAGCAGTGACAACACATACTGTATAAACGAGTGTGGAAAGGGATCAATTGCTAAAACGGCTAATTAGGGAGAAATTGGGGTAAAAGGATAAAGGAAATTAACTAAATATTTAAAAATGTATAAAACTTGAACACGCTTAGTGGAGGCATACTGTGGCCTACTGGCGGCGTATAGAGTTCCAAATGATTAGTCCAGCGGTTTTAACAAAAGGAGACATATCATTATATTCCACCTTTAATATACTACTGTATCCTTATCACTCATTTTTGAGAGAAGCGACAAAACATTTAAAAAACATTATTTCAGAAAATAATTATGTTGGTTTTATTTCATTGGTTTTCGTTTTATTGAATGGTAAAGACAATATGTTTATGGTCAGCATTCTCCCCACATTCCCTCCAACAGCTGATATCGACAGAGATAAACAACCATACATTCATCTTCCAAGCACCCAAAAAGGTGATCTTATCTATGATCTATGAAAACATCTTTAAAACTGTCATTACCTGGTTTTCAGTTGTTTGCACTTTAATCTCCAGTTAAGAACCAGGTAGCCTCTTAAACCAGCCTCTTCCGGAAAGCTATACATTTCATTTTGGAATTTGATTTCCGGGAGAGGCTGGTTTAAGCCTCGAACAGCGTCGGGTCCACCGCGGTGTAGTGCGGTGTAGTCTTTTTGAGTCATAAAACTACAACGTTAACGCTCAAAAAGACTACACCGCACTACACCGCGGACCCGACTCTGATCCAGGCTTCACAAGGCTAAGAACCAGGGGTTTTCGACAGGGGGTCTGGGACCACTAGGGGTCCTCAGAGTTACTACAGGTCAAATCTATATATTTCTTTATATTAACCACACTATTCAGAGGAGAACTTTGGCTGAAAACAGCAGATCTACAAGCTCGGCTATTTTCTGCAAAAAGAAGTTTGATATAGAGGAAAAAAGTACAGAATGAAAGCTCAAGTTTACAAAGTATTGACAGTTTTAAGTTGTTAAATGTCTGAAAATACACATGAACACGAATCCAACACTGATGATAGTGCTGTCAAACAAGTCTAGAACTACAGTATGAAAACGTTTAATCTGCAACACAATGGCAACAAAAACCTGCTTCATCTCTCTCTCTCTCAGCTCCTTGGCCTGAAAAACGTTGAAGAACCCCAGTGTAAACAGTCTGTTGCATGAACAACGCACATTTCCTGGGTGTAAACTCACAGCTGCATTGAATCACAAGAGAAAACACAAACAGAGATTCCTAATGAATTCCAGGCTTCATGGAGCGAGGATGAATTATTCCTTTACGTTGACATTGATAAACAAATGGCCCTACCAATACCTGAACCTATAACAATAAGGAAATCAAGAATATTTGAATGTACATTTGATGTGCATAGGCATCAATCAATACACATAGAATGAGGATATTTTCATTGCTTCAGATCATTTAGGAATCATAAGAATAATAAGTGGTTAAAGTGAAATTGTTCTCAGCTCGTTGTCTAGTGTGGTCTGTCCTGACATGAGATACTGCTATTTATTTAGAGCAAAGAATTTGTCATATGATGTTATGTCATGGGCATGTGAACTTAACTACCTGTAATAGATCCACTAGCCGTGCAAATGACTAAATTTGTCAAGAAAGGTCTTAGTAAAATACTAAGAATGTAGAATGTCAGAATGTGTTGCCAACTTGCCATGAAGAACATTTACAAGTCCAGATCTTTGAGATGCAGTTTGCTATTCTTCTATAGATCTATTCCAGCGGTACCCTACAACAGGGTCAGAGGGGTCAGGTAAGGCTTTGTATCTAAACAACTCTTTCACAACACATGAGTGTGTGTGTGTGTATGTATGTGTGTGTGTGTGTGTGTGTGTGTGTGTGTGTGTGTGTGTGTGTGTGTGTGTGTGTGTGTGTGTGTGTGTGTGTGTGTGTGTGTGTGTGTGTGTGTGTGTGTGTGTGTGTGTCGGGAGGTGGAGGGTTAATTTGATTCACTGACTTACTCCATTCTGCTGTGTCGTAACTTCGCATCACCAGACTCCACCTCGGAGGAAAGCCTATATATTTTTTAAACGTGTGATCCAGTCTAGGCGTGGGCGCGGGGCCTAAACTGGCAACAGGCAGAAGAAGCGGCGTCGCTTTGTTTTGGTCTCCCCTGTTTGTTTTTCCCCCAAGTCGTATTTACAGTAAATGTTTGACAAGTGTAGTGTTGCCAGTCGCTACGAGTTGAACTAAAAGATATACCAAACAAACCTTTCCAAAATAAGCAAAACTACGCCGCACCAAGGGTTTTATTGGGCAGGCCCTAAAATTGTGCCCTTGAGCGCATGCAGGGAATTATTTTGGGTTAAAACTGATTCCGGTAGTTCCGGCCAAAGTGCAGTCCATCTAATGACTACAACATGATTGTTTCCGCTCCTGACCGGATCAGAAACACGAAATGCTGATCCCAGGCTAGCTGTGTCGTAGTTGAGAGTTGTACAAAAACTTGCTTCCACTTAAAATGTGCAAAATGACGTGACATTTTGATTCAGGCCTTCAGATTGTCATTGTCTACTGGGTTAAGGGATCACACCGCGGAATACAGCAGGCTTAGACAAAACCTCTCAGACAAAAAGAGCAAAATATATAAATTCTCAGTTTTAACATAATGTCATGTTATTAAACAGCATATAGCCGAACTCTGAGAGAGGCCTGTTAAGGATCAATTCAATTCAATTTAAACTTTATACCAGACACTCAGGGAGTCCATAGAGAACACATAATAGACAAAACACATGAAGATAAAACTTTTAAAAATCATAAATAAAGCCTGACTCTCCAGTGTTTACGCAGCCTGGACGAGTACGGGAGACTGCACTTCCTAGGATTAACTTTATCCTCAATAATACTGTTCCAGGACTCATCCAGGCTAGTAGCCTGACCATCAGCCTGAATTTTCATTTCGTTTCACTCTACTGAACTTGGCTAGCGATTCAGGGACTGTAGCCAGGCTACCAGGTTAGATATGAATCCATACATAGAGTGCCTTGAGAGCCTCGCATGTATTGATTCCACATGTTACAAACAGGTGACAGGTACTGTGCCATGTGCCATATGAATCCTCAGCACAGCATCATTGTAGGCCACTTTAAGCCTCTGCATGCTACCTCCCTTGTACTGTATGTGCACCACAAATAAGCTGCATACGTGGGAGTGCAAAATGCTTTAGAACAGGGGTTTTCAAAGTGGGTGACGGGGCACCCTGGGGTGCCGCGACGGCAGTCCAGGGGTGCCGCGAGATAATTTGATAATATTTGACATTTATTTGGATATTTAAAAGTATATTTAGTATCATTTTAAACTTGAAGTACAAAGTTATTTTCAGTCAGTTCTAACCAACATGGCTATTATCTCAACGTTTTCCTCGCAACATAATCGCTAAAATATGCTATAAATAATGGGTGCTGGGAGTGAAAATTAGGAATGTAGGGGTGCCTCGGATGAAAATAATATTTATAGGGGTGCCCTGAGCCAAAAAAGTTTGGGAACCCCTGCTTTAGAAAGTGCACACTTTTGTGTAAATGTTAATCTACATGGAGGCATTATAGCCACTTAGGGCACTGTTTTTTGTGGGTCACGTTTTTTGTGGGTCACGGACCAATTTTTATGGGTCACGACTCAAGTAAGAATCCCATTTCTTTTCTTTTTTTATACATTTATTTCATTTTCTTTATTACTATTTTTTTAAATAATTGTATACATTTAAAAAAAAACAAATTTAAGAAATGTCATTAAAAAAAATTAGAAGTAGTGAAAATAGCAGATCTACAAGGGCACAACGTCGTTTCGCGCCACGTTGCAGCCTTGTAGATCTGCTATTTTCCCTGGCAAACTGATAATCTCCCTTTTAGGTCTCGACCTGAAAAGTTTGGGAACCAAGGTCGGGCGTATGTCGGTAGGTTAGGGCTGAGGGTAGGTGAGGGGTGATTGGGTGTAGGTTAGGAGTGGGGGTAGGGTGGGAGTAGGTTAGGGGTGAGGTAGGTTAAGAATAGGGACTCTGGACATAACTTACGGCCTCAGAACAAGGAAGAGAATGTTTTTCAGATGGGGGATGGTGAGCGGTGAGAGGCAAAGGTCATCGGGAGCACAGAGGAGTATTGAGGGGATAAGAAGCTGCCAGGTACGATCACACGTCTCACAGTCACAATGTCAACATGCCGGTGGGGGGTCACTATACATATTGTCAAAGCCAATCAGACTGCTATGTTTAGGAGGTGGGAGTATAATTTTGGCAGTAAGGAGTTTGTGTCTGTTGTGATTACAGCAGCACTGGTACCGACAGGTTGGCAACGGAGACAGAGATGATTTAAACTAGTGAAAATAGCTGATCTACAAATACTCAATGCCTCACATTGCGAGGCGTTGTGTGCTTGTAGATCTGCTGTTTTCACTAGTTTTGTGCGACAGTCTTGTATGATGAAGCAGGGCTTTGCTTTATGAAAAAACATTCAAATTTGAAACTTGGAAATAATATGAGGTTTCTGCCCGACAGTGACGAAATGCTGTGACAAAAATATCAATACTTCAATGTACGTAGAATACTCTGTTACAAGTAGAAATCCAGAATTATGTTGGAGTAAAAGCATAAAAGTATTGGCGTCAAAATATAGGGCCTACTCAAAGTACCAAAAGTAAAATAGGCCTACTCATTATGCAGAATGTGTCACGTCCGTGCCGCGGACCTGGGACATTGACTGTCCCGCTTTATGTTTTGGATTTAAGGCGATATGTTTCTGACTGTCCATATATGTTTTGGTCTTGTTATATGATGAGATCATTCAGTATGCTCTGGATTGGTCACGGCCCGCTACTGACTTTGGACATAGACTGTCCTTATTTAGGTTTTGGACTTAATTAAGATGCTTCTGCTCACCAGTGATCTGCTTATCAGTATCTGACCAATCAGCATTTTCTGTTGTTCAGTTGTTCTGTATTCGTATCTGTATTTGTCTAGTATTTACAGTTCTGTTTGGTCTTGTTTTTTTCTGTTTTGCCTTAGTGCCGTGTATCTTATTTTGTAGTATTGTTCTGTTTTCCTGTCTGCCCCTGTAGTTCTGTACCTGACTTGTCTAACCTGTCTTGTTATGTGTAAAGACTGGTAGGCGAGGTTAGTCTTGTGAGTGTCAGTTTTCCACCTGTATCCTGTTAGTCCCTCAGCCAATCCTAGTGTTGATTTGTCTTTGAGTTCACCTGTGTGTTGTTACCCCCTGTCTATTTAATTCCTGTGATTGCATTGTTTCCCTGTTGTAGACCTATGTCGAGTGAGTTCCTGTATGTGCCACTTGCTTGGAGTTCTGTTATTATGTCTGCTTTTAGGTCCTGCCCGGTACTCATGACAGAATGTCCCTTTTCACAAGTTTCAAATATATTCGGAATATTAAGAAAATAGCCGATACAAGTGATGCGCCCAGTTGTGAGCTTATGTAGTTCGGCTTTTTTCCAATAGGCAAAGTTTAAATAGGGCTGAAGTGGTTTTCTAATAATACTGTGCAAAAACCCACATTTAAGTTAACAAAGGGTTCCTTCAACAGATTTCATAAGCATTGTTTCCATAGGTTTTTTATTTTTTATTTTTACAGTATGTGGAATATAAGGTTTGTAGTTAACATAAGCATAAGAGTCTCACCATCTGTTCTACAACATAAATTGATTTCTGAGAAAAGAGAAGCCCTTGGGGTTTCTTCACACACTCACTCACTTCCAGCCAAAGATGTAGTTTATGTTATGTTTATGCCATGTTGCAAATTAATGTTACAAATTTAAAAAGCCATAAGACACACGTGCACGCACACACACACGCACACATGCACGCACACACACAAAAGCTTTTGTTTGTTGATTGTTTTTTAACCATTGATTTTGATTTAATATTCATTATTTGTGTTGTTTCTAAATACATGATCATACTGTATGATAAGGCTTGATCTATCTGCAGAGCTTGTGATTTTATATTCATACGTTGTGATGCGACACTCTGTGAGATTGCAGTAGATCAGCATTTCTTTTTTTCCTGACACACTTGATGAAATAGAAGGGCATCAATTTACAACTAGAAATACTGTTCCTACGAAACAGTATTTACAATGTATGGGCACAAATATCTACACTTTGGCTGCACCTAATTGCCTAAGGGCCCTGCCTTTGTGCTGTCGAGGAGAACTTGACTGATAGATAAATAATGAAGATCACAGTATACTGTATGAGGGATTGAATGTAGGAGTCTCAGTAGTAATGTTGAATAACCCAGACCGGTATCTGTTGGGCAGAACAGTCACCATTGACGTCCAGTTGTACAATACTCGTCTGTGATGTAGGCATTGTTTCAGCATGTGGCTGTTACTATGGTGGCGACACTGTTTATTATTGTCATGCAGACAGATGGCCGACATCACCTCCGAATTTTGGGCATCGTTTCAGCATGCGGCTGTAACCAGGGTGGTGACACTGCGTAGTATCAGTGATGTCAGAGACGGTCAGGCGGTGGATGCCGGACGGACAGACATTCGGTAAATTAATACTTAGATAATATATATATATATTTTTTGTCACATAATTAAATGTTTTATGGTCATGATT